>NW_025318667.1:15277500-15800000 GCF_018153725.1 Drosophila mojavensis
AATCATTCGCTAAACAATCGAGTACAAATTCTATACTCAACTAGCTCTACAGCAGAGCAGAGCTCTACGTAGTTTTTCAGTGTATTTTCTAGAGCGGTACTCTTGTTATTTTCCCTCTTTCTCTAGGTATATTAACTGTAAAATATAAACCAGTAATATCTATTTACCAAACAGAATAGGTGATCTTAAGGATATGTGTAGTGAAATACAGTAGAATTCGGTCAAAACTCCGCTTATAGCGACAAAAATTCTGGTACCCAGACAAACTTGTATGAACAAGCTTATATGGTTATAGCATCTATCGGGTCTTCCGGGTAAAAAAACGGTCCCTTGATCGGATTGTATTGCGTACTTCAAAACTCTGCTAAGTCGGCTCAGTTCAGAGTTCGATTCAGGGTATTTTCTAGTCAGGCACTGCCGAGTGGAGAACCTTCTCTAATTTTGCCTGTAGATTGGGTTAGCTGAGGTGACAATTTGACTTGCCCGGCTCTACATAATTCTTTATTTCTTATTATTAATTTTCCTGCTTTTTCTTAATGATGATGCAAATAAATGATTCTTCTAGGTTTTGTCATACTGACCTTGCAGCACCATGCCCTGCTCAATGCATTTCTTAAATCGACAATACTGACAACGGTTGCGCTGTGCTTTGGTTATCTCGCAGGTGCCATCGGCAACGCACGTGTAGACCCTTCTGTTCTGCACGGTGCGCTTGAAGAAGCCCTTGCATCTGCAGGAGAGGATCACAGAGGGAGATGGGAGAGAGAGAGAGAGAGAGAGAGAGAGAGAGAGAGGGAGATAGATCAATGTTAGATCAACTTTGTCAAGTGCTCCACTTGAGGTTTAGCCGTGCTTCAACTTACCCCTCGCAGGTGATGATGCCGTAGTGCAGTCCGGTGGCCTTGTCCTCGCAGATCATGCAGACCAGCGGCTGGTCATCCTCGTCCGTTGGCTCGTGCGGCGCCTCGAGGGAGCGCCCGCTGCCGCTGGAGTTGGAATTGGAATTGGAGCTGCCCCACTGCTGCTGGGCGCTCAGATTCAGCGCCTGCAGCTGACCCGGCGGCAGCTGCGAGTAGTCCCCGGCCCACAGGCGCTCCATGTTGAGCGCGTGCGGCGTGCGGAACTGATGCGGACGCGGACGGATATCCTGGATGCGCGTCTGTCCGAGCGAGAGCAGCAGCTGGGCAGCCTCCTCGTTGTTCTGCGGACCCACAGCCGGCGGACCGGGCGTATGGCTGGGCGTAATCGATCCGGTCGATGGTGACGAAACTGTTTGCAGGCAATGTTGCTGCTGTTGCTGCTGCTGCTGTTGCTGCTGCTGCTGTTGTTGCTGCTGCTGCTGCTGTTGGTGCTGCTGCTGCTGCTGGTGTTGTTGCTGCTGCTGCTGTTGTTGTTGTTGCTGGTGTTGGTGTTGTTGCTGTTGGTGTTGGTGTTGCTGCTGCTGCTGTTGCTGCTGTCCCGCTGTTGGCGGCGGCGGCTCATAGCCCCAGACCATGGTGCGCACGCCGCAGCTCTCGCCCATGATGACGGTGGGCGTGCCGCGCGGCGGCGTCTGCGAGGGCGTCTGCGGCGACAGCTGGGACGACGAGGACGAGGACGAGGGGTGCGGCGACGGGCAGAGCGGCCCGCCAATCACCTCCGGCTTGACGCCGTTGATGCGCGCATTGCTGAAGCAGACCATGCGCTGAGCTGCCGCTGCGGCGGCCGCTGCTGCTGCTGCCGAGGGCTGCATCAGATGGGGCAGTCCGCTGGATGCGGTGGCGGCAGCCACCGCCACCTGCTGCTGCACCTCGCTCTTCACCCGGAACAGTATGGCGGCATCGCGGCTCGGATGGCGCAGCGACTGCAGCGAGGCTGAGTGCATCAGCGACTGTTGCTGCTGCTGTTGTTGCTGATGTTGCTGCTGGTTTTGTTGCTGTTGCTGCTGCTGCTGCTGCTGCTGGTGTTGCTGGTGCTGGTGTTGGTGGTGGTGCGGCGAGAGGTGTCGCTGAACCTGCCCGCCCGATCCACCGCCCGAATTGGGCTCCTTCTTGACGCGAATCAGCGCATGCGGCGAATGTTGCTGCATATGTTGCGGCGACTGTTGCTGCTGTTGCTGCTGCTGCTGCTGCTGCTGGCCAAGCAGGTGATGCAGATGCAGCTGCTGCTGTGTGAGCTGCTGCATCGACTGCATGGTCAGCTGCGGCAGCTGCAGCTCCTGCGGCGGGCTGTTCTTCCGCAGCGTCAGCGGCTGCGTCAGCTGCTGGTGCAAGTGATGCGTCTGTACGATGGAGGCGGGCGCCAGGCTGCCATGCCCATGGCCATGGCCGTGTCCCAGCTGGGCGTGCCCGTGGCCGTGGGCGTGCGGATGGCCGTAGCCGTGCCCATGATGCTGGCCCATCGGCGGACTGGCACGGCTGATGTGCTGCGAGGAGCTGATCGAACTGGAGCTGCCCAGCTCCCGTTCCCGATCCCGCTGCGTAGTGGAGGAGGGCGAGGCGGGCGGCGGGGGCTCCGCCTTGATGCGCGACGGCGTCACCAGCACTGTGACATGACCCGTGGCTGCCTTCAGATCCCGATCCCGATCCCGATCTCGATCCCGATCCCGATCTCGATCCCTTTCCCGCTCCCTTTCTCGTTCCCTTTCTCGCTCCCTTTCCCGCTCGCGCTCCCGCTCCCTGTGCTGCTGCTGCTGCTGTTGCTGCTGCTGGTGGTAGGCGAGCATTTTGGTGGGCGAGGCCAGGATGCGCTCCTCCTTGACCGAGCGTATTACACTCAGATTGCTGCTGATCTTGTTGTTGTTGCTGCTGTTGCTGTTGTTGTTGTTGTTGCTGTTGCTGCCACCGCCGCCTCCACTGCTGCTGCTGGTCGCCAGCAGGCCGTTGGTGGGCGTGGCACTGTTGCGGCCGCCCGTCGTCGTTGAGGGCTTCTCCTCCAGCGAGTCGGGCGAGGCCAGGCGACTGCTGCCATTGCTCGAGCTGGAGGCGCCGCCATTGTTGTGCGGCGGCGTCGGCGTGCCGCGTGCACTCAATGCCAGCGACAGGGCCTCAACCCCGCCCCCGACACCGCCGCCGCCTCCACCTCCGCCAGTGTCGAGGGCCAGCGGCGGCGTCGCTGCCGACGGCGGAGGGGACATAACTGTAGAAGCAGCCGCCGCTGTGATCGCACTGCTGGATGAGTTGATTTCAGTCTGTTGATGCTTGGATCCACCGGCCGATCCACTGTTCGCCGCAGCAACAGCAACTGTTGCTGCCACGGCTGCTGCTGCTGCCGCTGCTGCGGCTGCCGATGCTGCTGCCTTGGCTGCTGCTGTTGCGGTTATGGTGATGGTGTTGCTGCTGCTGCTGCTGCTCGGACAGCTGCCGGCTGTCGTTGACATTAAAGATGATGCAGCTGCTGCAGTTGCTGCTGCTCCACTTGCTGCTCCTGCTCCTGCTCCTGCTGATGATGATGATGATGATGAGGTGGCGGCAGCTGCCGCCGATGTGGACGCCGCTGTTGTCACCGTCACCGTCACCGACGGCAGCGCCGGCAGCGACGGCAGCGCCGGCGTCGTGCCGCTGTCACAGAGCTTCGGCGACATCGGCGCCAATAGATCCGGCGACGAGGTGGATGTGTCCGCTATGGATTCGCCGTCACTGCTGCATCTTGAATCGATTTTGCGTCGCTTGAGTTTGAGGTCTTGAAAAAGGCTCATTTTATCGAGCTCGCTGTACGGGCCACGGCTCAGTGTCATAATTCCTGTGCAACGAGCGCCGTTAGATGGAGCAAGGGTGTGGGGGAGAGAGAGAGTGCCACAAAGGGAGAGAGAGAGAGAGAGTTAGAGACGGAAATACGTATATATATGCATATATAAATTAAATATAATTATTATGTAGTCCATAGAGTCGATAGAGTAAAGTTAAGGCTTATAAATATATTATTTGTATATTCAAATTCGTCTCGGATCTGTTCCATTGCAAGTGGAATAAACCACATAGGGCAGCACCCTATCAGCATCAGAATCAGTAGAGATATTGGGCACATTTATGCATGGATAGAGCCCCAACAAAGTTACTTCCAAAATACATCCAAACTATTGTATATATTATAGGATTACACCCCTAAATATATATGTCGAGCATCCCTTAAAACCCTACTCAATTAATGGTATATTATTGACCAATTAGAAAAATATTTGGTAGTTTTACCCTCAGATGTATCAAATGTTACTCCAGCTTTTCCCTGTCTAAACAGATATCATTTAATACAGCTAGTAGGCGGACGATCTTATGAAGTAACAGATATAACTATTTAGTCTAGAGTTTTTCAACTAAAGTCATCAAAAGTTGGCAGCTAAGGCGTGACAAGTCCTCAAATATTGCTGAACAGGAGCAGCCACCTCGAGCAGCTTTCGGCTCAGCAGATTTCGAGCTGAAGTCTTACACGGCTTGAGATTGTTTCCTGTGATCAATTTCATTTCCCATTTACACGAAATTTATCTGATATCGCACATCAACTATATATAGTTAACTAACTATAGTTCTATCCAGTCTTAAGTAGACTTAATTCTGATTGGATCTATTTTATAATTTAGAATCGAAATTTCAATTGAAGAGTTGAAGATCATATTATATATACATTAGATATATGGAGATACTTGATCTTAACGACGAGCTGATACTATTAGTTCCTCTTCAATATCAGTTCAAATCGATAAGTTGACATGGGCTTGAATTCATAAACATATATAATAATATAATCATATACCATAGCAATATAATAATATATATGTATATATAAAATGAATTATTTAATTTCATAGAAAGAAAGATGGGTTGAAATATCTATTCCATATTCGTTACGTTGAAATTCCATAATTAAATATACAGTCCACCCTCGATAAATCCAAAATCGCGATGCATAAAAAAAAAATCTACCCCTTTGAAAATAATTCGTTCTCGATAATTTGAATTTCTGTGTAGATCAAAAAAAGCTGAGCCTCTAGTCATTTCGAATCATCAGGACTCGACTGTATATATATATGAATGTATATAAATATTTTTATATTATTAAAATATATACATATATATTATTATTATACATTGTGTAGATTTATGAAATATTAAAATCTTGGGATTTGGCAACACCTTTGGATGTCAGAGGCAATCTCATTATTGACCATATTTGGCTAGAGTCGAAGGTTGAAATTGACTCAAAAACAAGATACAGATACAAGACGCAAATACAAGTTATGGGTAAACAAAATATATTGTAGCATATACTAAAATAACAAATACATAGGGAAATTCTTGTATATGAAATATATATTTTAAGCCATATTAGCGCTAGAGAATATCTTTGATATAGACATATGTATGTACGTATGTATGTATATCCATTGAAGACCTGACACAGCTTGCCTATAAATTTTCTATATATTGTACCTTTGTTGGGGGCGTGGCAAGATGAAAAAATCCAACTAGATCTTGCTTGATTTTAAAGTTATTTAATACTTAAAAGTCTGGCGGATAGATCCATGTTGATGGCATCACTGATGATTGTATTATTCGTCCTTTGGGGCGTGTCAAAGCAGATTAAAGTGATTATTTTGAGGATTGAAATATATGAATCGAATCTTAAATTCTTTCCGATTAGTATTTACCGATATGCATGGTAAATACTATAAATTGTTACTATATAGTTTTTACTATATTCTTAAAAAGTTGGCAGGTCAGCGACCTATTGAGATCCGCTACAGAACAATCTACTAAACGAGAAAAACTGAAGGAATTGAAAAACATTTGAAAGTGGTGGGCTCAACTGTTTCCATGGCCATGGACGAGTATTGGGCAGTCGGTCATGCCTGACTGCAAGAGTCTCAGTTGCTTGCAGAACTAAGCACTACCTGGTCTAAAATATGCTTGCATTCTCAGCTTCTTCAGCCTCCAGTCTGGGAGATGCTGATGCTACGTTTCCCATGACCGTGACTTTGTCTCAAGCTGAAGCCGAAATCGTTTCGCATGGGTGTTAACTTGTCAAACTTGATTTGGCGTTTAGAATTTCAGATTTTCATTTAAATAACTTGCCGAATACACTCACTGATCGCAGAGCGAGGCATATTGGCGAGGGTCAGATGCTAGAGCAGACTGATGTGAGAAGGGGGAAAGGGTAGACTGGAATGATTAGAATAGTTGCAAACTTAGAGGAATTTGCTATAAGGTATTTATGTAATACGTCAGGAATATGTCAGATAATAAATATATACATCTTATTGCTATTATGATATGAAGTGATCCTGTAAAGTTAACAGCAGAATGTAAGAGTATAAGGTTAACAGCAGAGTCTGACTGTCAGACTCTGACACCTGGATCTGATAGCAAAGTCTATCAGCAGAATCTAACAACAGAAACTAAGAGCAGAGTCTAAAAGCAGAGTCTAAAAGTAGAATCTAACAGCTGATTCTAACAGCAGAGTCTAGCAGCAGAGTCTAATAGCAGGATCTAAAAGCAGATTCTAACAGAAGAGTTTAACAGCAGAGTTTAACAGCAGAGTCTAGCAGCAGAGTCTAATAGCAGAATCTAATAGTAGAGCAGAGTTTAACAGTGGAATCTAACAGTTGAGTGTAACAGCAGAGGCTCTTAAAGTTACAGTAGTGTTGATCTGAGGTTAACAGCGCTTATACAGAGTTATTATAGAGCTACTGTCGGAGTGAGTTTGCTTCTAGGCAAGAGCAAACTGAATCTTTCAATTCCTACTCCATAAGAGAGAGAGAGAGAGAGAGAGAGAGAGAGAGAGAGAGAGAGAGAGAGAGAGAGAGAGAGAGAGAGAGAGAGAGAGAGAGAGAGAAGGAGAGAGAGAGCGAGAGAGAGCGAAAGATAGCTGAACGTAGCAACCTTTGTTGCTGTGTGCGAGTGAGATGGCTAGAAATAGGCATCGATGTACAATAGAAATTGATGGAAAGTACATTGGGTATCCGTATGAAAGGTGTGTAACCTGCCAAGTTGTGATCTATATACTATATAAGATATGTATAAAACTGCATAATGAAATAAATATATATATTTCATAAAATATGTGGTATACCATACAAAATAAATTAAACTATATTTAAATAGGTATATCATTTATGATATATCATATATATATTTATCGAAATCCAAAAACCCAAATCATATCAGGATTTCATTTAATGTGCATAACAAGTAAACAAATATATATATATATATATATATATATATATATGTATATACATACATCGTTAAAATCATTTCAATGATATTTCTATAATATCCGAAGTATATCATGAAATTGATGTATGCAAACACCAATCAAATATCAATAAAATTCAAATGGAATATGGAATTTATTTGATGACCCATTATCCATTCATAATGCCCGCTATGCTGCTCTTGGCCGAGCCGAATCATAACTGTGGACATCGGCTCTGGCTCGACCTGACCAGGTGAATCACTGTCTTGGCGGCATGCATAAAATCATATATCAGCTAAGAGTGGCATTTTTTTTTTTTTTTTGATATGTTTTGTTTCTGTTCTCTTTTGCTTCGTATCGAATTTTTGCGGAAGTTATTGCCAAACGATCAAAACAAAATTTGCATTTACTTCCCCAGCGCAAAGCGTTCGAACTGGTTGAGGCAAGCCAAGACGGGAGGGAGGAGGGGGGGGAGGGAGTGCGTCGAAGTAGAAGGCGCGATCGCTTTAGCTTCTCTAATTAGCTGCGTAGCTTCAAAGCACAAAAGAACAAAAAAAAAAAAAAAAAAAAAAAAAAACCATAAAATGTAGCGCAAAATGGGTCAAACGTAAGCATGGACAGAGGCAGAGAAATTGAGGGGGGGCTGGCCGAGGGGGCTGGAGTGTAGAGCGAAGAGTGAGGAGGCAGAGGATTGGGGCTCGCTATCAACGGCAAGATAAGCAAGCGCTTGTGTTGCAATCTGTTGCAAGCTAGAAGTTCAAGTAGAAGCAGGGAGAGCGACAGCGAGAGCGAGAGCGAGAGAGAGTGGGTAAGAGAGAGTGAGAGCTGTCTAATGTGTAGATGCATGAGCTGCGGCAGTTGAGGGGATCGCAAGTGGAAGGCAACAGCTGAACTTTCGATCGCGTTGAAAATTCTAACGCACGCTCTCTCGCTCGCACACGCAGCGCTTTGGTTGTTGCTCTCGCTCTGGCTCAATTAGTGAACGCGGTGCGTTGGCCCATGGCTCTCTCTGCAAGTGTGCGTGTGCGTATGTGTGTGTGTGTGTGTGTGTGTGTACTTGTATCTATCTAATGTCGTATCTACACGCATGCCACGATCAGCGACGGTGACGGCGACGGCAGCGGAGCCGCAGCTGGCAGCAGCGCCGTCGACAGCGACGTCGCAATGTCGCGTTTGTGTGTGTATTTTTAAAATTTGACCTATTTTCATTATCAAGCGCAAGATTATTCTAAACAATAAATGCCCATGCGTAGCTGTCTGCGTGTCGCTCTGTCTGTGTGTGCGGCGCGTGGTAGGAACAGCAGCAGCCTCTAAAAACACCCACACACACACACACACACACACACATATGTACAGAGTGCTGCTGCACACGCACCTGTGCGAGGAGAATGAGAATATAATGAGAATCGACTTGAAAGCACTCAATAGGCAAAGCGTTTCGAGAATTTCAGGTGCAATTGCAGACGATCGCTGGGATCCCATTTCCAATTCGGGGCGATTCGATAAACCAAGTGCAACGATGACCGAACAAATGTTCAATGGACTTTTAGGGTAGAATAAAAACACCTAAGAAAATTGGGAAAACGTTTTGAGTTCGAATGTATGGCATACATTTCTCAAAGATATCGTTGGATATTGTTATGTTTAGCTAATTTAACTAATGAAAAGCTTATCGGCCTTTACATATTTTTATCGAAACCTCATTTCAGTTTCGATAAGGATTACTTATAATGCAGCTAAAACTCATAAATATATTGAAGAGTAACAATGTCTACATATATATAAAGATATATAGATATATGTATATATTTATGCAGCTTTGAGAACTTCATTAAGTTTCACTAAATTATCGATCACATCTGATCCAACATTTATCAATCGATATTAAGTTTAGTATAACGAATTTTGTATAATATTTTTTGTGGATGTTTTAGCGAAACAAAAAACTACAAAATCATTTATCGATAAATTAAGAGAATGATAAAACCTACTCAACAATATTCAATCTTCTTATCTAAGCAGTAATTAGCCGTTTTATTAACAGCTGAACGATGATTAAGAAACTCTCGAGAATAGGCTGATTTCAAACTGAAGTAGCCTATCGACTATCGATTAATATTAATAGGAAAGTCTACATTTTTTATAGAGATATATATATGCGTATGTGTATGTAAAATGTATGTCAATGAAATGTGCTCTCAGCCATGAGTACCTCCATAGCATGTTTTCACAGTTTTAGGATTACATATACTTATCGATATATTTATCGAAAGCCCTTAAAGTGAATAAGTAAATATATATACATTAACAATAAATGTATACATATATCTAGTTAATAAGTAAAAAGTTTTCCCCCACTTAATCGATTAATTAATCGATAACAAGCATGCAAAATGAAAATTGAATGTTGTCATAAAATTTCGATTTTTAGACTGCTATGAGTATTGGTTATCCATCAAATAAAATCTGGAATTTGCCTTAAAAAATAATAATATAATTTTTCACAGTGTATGAAAAATTTCGCTGTAAATTATCGCATAAAATACTAGGGAAAATATGTTTTATATACAATGAGAGGGACTGTTGTTGTTGTTGTTGTTAAAGTTAATGGTGCTATTGTTGTTGTTGCAGGTACTGTTGCAGTTTCTGTTGTTAGTGAGGTTAGGAATGATTGTGGTTAATTGGATAAAATTGAGAGTGTTGCAATATCTATATATTAGTGGTATTAGTAGAGGTTTACATCGTATTTAAATGCTTAGGTAGGGTAGTTTGGACAGTTTCTTGCACTGGGAGCAAATTTACCTATGGATGTCATAATTTTGTTGTTGCCGATTCGATTCTTGAATTTGGAACGTAAAAGAATACGTAAAAATTTTGAATGCCGATTGTGTTGAAATTGTTTTTGTTTCTGTTTCTGTTTTTGTTTTTGTTTATGTTTTGGTTTTGGTTGATTTCTTAAAATTGTTGCAGCTCTTGTTGCTGATGAGCCTTTTGTTGTTGTTGTTGTTGTTGCTGTTTTGGCTGTTGTTGTTTTTGTTCTTTTTGTTGTATTTGTACTCGAGGTAAGCATTTAGTTGCTGTCAATTTGGCGTGCCACACTTGCCACATGGCGGCAGAGCCTGTGGCATTACAAAGGGGGGAAAAAAAAACAAACAAACAAGTTACAGGGTATTTAACGTTCATCAACACGATTGTCAGGCTGAGCATGATTCTCGTACTGATGAACGAGGGGTAGAGAGATAGAGGGGAAAGAGGGATTTGCCAATTCGAGTTTGTAACAATTTGGTTTGCATTATTTCTTTTTAGTATTAAGTTGGTAATTTTGCGGTATTTTTGCGGTATTTTCTTTTATTGTTGTCACAGTTTCCAAAATTTGGGTTGTTTTTAGTTTTTAGGAGAATTTTTGTTGTTGTAATTTATTGGGGAACGTTTACGCATTGTGTCTTATATATATGTGTGTGTGTGTGTGTGTGTATGTTTGGGGGCGGGGGGCAGGGGGGTGAGTGCAGTGGCTCTTGGGGTAATAGCTGATAATACAGGGTATTGATTATGATAGTAACGAGATAATGTTTAGTGAAAACAAAACGTATTCAAAAAAATACTAACGGCAAATGGGCGGCATACGAGATTTTTTCTTATAGTAATTATTATAGTTGTTGTAATGGATGTTGTTGTTGTTGTTATTGTTGCTGTTGTTGTTGTGAGAGTTGCACTTGTTACACTTTTGACTGCAAGCATTCTGTGCTGCTGCTGCTGCTGCTGTTGCTGCTGCTGCTGCTGGCAGTGTTGCTGCCGTGCAGGATAATGTTGTTGCTGCTGCTGCTGGTGTTGCTGCTGATACTGTTGCTGTTGCTGGTGTTTTTATGAGATAGTCAAGCGATTGCTGATGCTGCTGCTGCTGCTGCTCCTGTTTCTGCTCATCGGCAGCAACATGCTCGGGCGTTGTTGCTGTTGCTGCTGCGGCTGCAACATCGTCGTCGTCGTCGCCACTGGCGCCAGCAGCAGCAATAGCAGTAGCAACATCGGTAATGTTATCATTATCGTTATCGCCTTTGCCATCGCCGTCATGATGATGATAATGATGATGGTAATGATGATGGTGATGATGATGATTATCATTCATAAATTGTTCTTGTTCATTGTTATTTCCGCTTTGAAAACCGGAATCGCAGCCAAAACCCAAAGTATTGTCGTTGTTGTTGCTGCTGCTGCCGTCGCTGTTGGTGCTGCTGCCGATGCCAGCATTATTGTTGTTGCTGCTGCGCAAGCTGTTGTTGTTGTTGCTGCTGCTGCTACTGGTGTTGTTGAATGCAACATGCGGCAGATTGCCATTGCTATTACTACTGTTGTTGTTGTTGTTGCTGTTGTTGCTGTTGCACTTCTTGAGCAACGTCTTGTTAAGCGGCGTTTTGATAATGGTCAACTTGCTGCTGCTGCTGTTGCTGCTATCAGCCTCTAAGCCGGCGTCCTTGTCAGCAACATCGTCGTCATCGATGCTGTTGCTGTTGCTGCTATTGTTGTTGTTGTTGTTGCCGTGACCATTGATGGTTCTTATCTGCTGCTCCTCGAGCGTATGCTGGCCATTCTGCTTGGCCTCGCCAGCTTTGCTGGCTATTGCTGTGGGTGTTGCTGTTGCTGTTGCTGTTGCTGTTGCCTCGGCAACGACAGCAGCAGCAACATTGACCGCAGCCACCGCTGGCTCCAGGCTCAGCGGCTGATTGGCATTCATTTGGACAGATCCTGCTGCTGCTGCTTCTGCTGCTCGTCCTGCTCGATGTGGCGGCGCTTAGGTGGGCAGACACAGCTGATGACGGGTGGCAGCACTGGCAACTGTTGCCATGCTGGCAACGGCAACCGCTGGCAAGCAGCGCCAACTAGGACGCATGCTTGCACAACAATCCGAGCATGAGTTCTATCCACAATTTGTAGTCAATCAATGCGTATGTATATGCTGCACACACACATCTACACACGCACGCACGCACACACACGCGAGTGTTTCACTTTTTAACAGCTAATGAGCGAAATGGAGAGAAATGTGAGCAATAAAATAAAAAAAAAAATAGTTGAATAAGAATGTGTAAGCCACACACGCACACACACACACACACTGAGAGTGAGGAATATCCTGATGGTGAATGAGCGAGTGACGAGTAGCGAGTGACGAGAGACGAGTGACTGATTGTATGTGTGTGTGTGTGTGCTTAGAAGAGGGGTTTTTAGTTGAACAACACTGGTAACAACTTGTTTACAACAAACATTAAAAAAAAATTGTCAGATATTACTGTATGCATATATATATACATATATATGTATGTATGCATATATATTTATTTAGTTTATGATCACTTTAAGCCGTTGACCGTTAGATAGTTGTTTGATTTGTTGTTCTTACTTGCTAGTAACAACAACTAACACACAGACACACACACACACACACACACACACAGTCTCAAACACAGCGTGAGATATTGGAGAACAGCGCGAGTATGCATTTTATCATTGATCTATGTATGTGTATGTGCATATTTATTTATCATAGGTAGTATATCCAATTTTTGTATATTCTGAGTGAGATATATGTATGTGTAATAATTTATATGTTATGTATATTACAGGCAGACCACATCAAATAAAGCGCGAGCGAGTTGAAATCCCGTGATGACCGTTAACACTAACTGTTTTCGCACGCCGTATGTAACGAATGGCAGTTAACCGGGTACTCGTTAGTACGCGCACAACAACCAAAAAATGACTACACAAATATTACAAAAATAATACGGCAAAAAAACAGAAAAAAAAAATACAATAAATAAAACAACAGAAAAAAAAAATACGAAAAAAATTATATAGTGTCTCTTCCGTATGACAACACACAACAAACAGAGAAACAGCGGCCAAGAGTCGCTTTCGCGCCGTGTGTTGTTGTTGTTGTCGTTGTTATTGTCGGCTGGTTGTTGTTTTGTTTGATGCTGCTCCGCGGCCAACGTGCGTACATTCGAACGAAATAAAGTGAAATGAAAGGAGTAAGCGAGCGAAAGAAAGCAAGCAGCAGCCACAAACCGTCTCAGCCCAGTCAGCCAGCGACGTCTGCGCTGGCTGCGCTGCCAACGTAGATGGTTG
The DNA here is from genome assembly GCF_018153725.1 of Drosophila mojavensis. NCBI lineage: Eukaryota > Metazoa > Arthropoda > Insecta > Diptera > Drosophilidae > Drosophila > Drosophila mojavensis. Next base: position 15,290,794 of record NW_025318667.1, read on the forward strand.
CAGGCGCGCGCGCCTCGAAAACTAGCGCGCTACAACAACAGCAATAACATATTCAAAGCTGCGCTGTCGTTGTTGTCGCAGCCGCAGCCGCAGCCGCGGCCGAAAGCCAAAACGATCACAGCACGCCATTAGATGGGAAGCGTCGTGGCTGCTGCCGCTACCGCTGCCGCAGTCACTGTCGCAGTCGCGGCTGCCGTCGCAGCAGTCACAATAGACGTCGACTGCAAATGAAAATGAAAACCAATAGACAAAAAGTAAAAAAGCACACACCAATACATATAAGCGTATGCATGGCGCAGTCATAGACATAGACATAGACACAGACACAGCCAAAGCCATAGACCCAGGCGACGTCGACGTCATAGTTATGCTATGCGCGACCGCTCGGCAACACGTTCGGCCAGCGCTCGTTCGGCTGCAATAAGCGCTAGATAGATAAACGGAGAGAATATGAGAGTGAGAGAGAATGCGAGTGGGCGCACACCAGAAGCTTATGCGAGCTACTCTAGTCAACTTGCATACACTGTGCCCCGCACTGGTGCTGCCTACCCTACAGGAATAGCTCCGTTGCGTCTGGCGACAGTTTCAGTTGACGTCGCTGCCGCTGCTACTGCCGCTGCCGCCTAGGCGCATGAAAATAGAAAATAGAAGCACAAAAAAAAAAAAAAAAAAAAAAACTGCTGAGCTTTGTGGGGCGCTCCCCCATCCAATGCTACAGTTTATGCATATGTGTACTGCATTAAAATTCAAATTTGAAGTTGTGTTGCATGAGTGTGTCTGTATGTGTGTGTGTGTGTGTGGACGTTGACCGGCTTGCTGCCTGCCAGTGGGTCGTATTCATTGCAGTTAATAGCAGGCAGTAAAAGCTTTCCTACACCGACTACAACTTCGTCTTCGTTTCTAACTTCGTCTCTGGCGCTGCTCGGCACACAGTAGTCGGGAGTCGGGACAATACATTCGTGTCGTCACTTACGTCAACAGGCTAGAAAGAGAGCGGCTGCGGAAGATAGCAAGGCGCTTATGCAAAGGTTCAATGAAATGAAACATAAAACTGTGCCACCAGTGTGCTCGAGTGCAGCGACGCTGGCGTCGCTGTAACTGCGGCGCCTGCTACTATTGCTGTTGTTGTTGGTGCTGCTGCCACTGCATAAAAGAGCTTTGAGCATTAATACAACATAGCTATTAGATGTACGAAGGAGAAAGAGGGAATGAAGAAGGAGAGAGAGAGTGTGAGTGGGAGGGTGATTGTACCAAATGCTTCCTGACTCGCTAACAGCGAGTGAAGAGATATGTATGTATGTATGTATGTAAGTATGGCAATTGGGATTCGATTGCTGATCAGTGGGTGACACTCACACATACACAGATTGACTTAAGCTAAAGTATGCATTACACAGGCGCACTGTGTGACAGTGAGTAAAAGGTAAAAGTGAATTTGAAAAAGAGCAGAAAATCATCAACGATTGCGCAACGGCGACGACGGCTGCGCAAGTGGAGCGCAACGGCAACGGCAACGGCAACGGCGACGGGCGGCATTAAGAAGCAGCAATGTCATGAATTGCAAAATGTGGACAGACGGACAACAGTGGACAGGGCACGATGGGTGTAGCTCGACAAATAATACAATAGAAAACAAAAATAAATAAATAAATATCGGGTTGAGTGTTGTCTTGTACGGCATTTGCCATTTAATATGTCGCTAACATTTCTTTATACCCCCGCATGGACAGCCCACAGGCACGCCCCCTTTGCAGCCCTACAGACGCAAGCGTCAATGATGCCTTCGTACTGGCACGTTCGTTCGTTGACCATTGTCTCGGGCACTTTCGATTTCAAATACATTGCACGCTGTTAGCAGCAGCGGCGGCAACAACAGCAACAATAATAACAATAGCAACAGTAACAGTAAGAGCAACAAATTCAATATGTAATTGTTTGGCGCACATTTCATTTCCTTATTGCTCACTGACATTTTGCTTTACAGACACACACACACAGACAAATTCGCCAATACATACATGCAAAAACTGGCTTACGACTTTATAATGAGCAATAACTACAACAGCAGCATGAAAATGCGAGCAAAGCAAACGTGTCAAGTCTACTGCTGCAATTGCTCTCGTTACTGTTGTTGTTGCTGTTGCTTTTACTGTAGGTTTTTGTTTTTTGCATGTAACTTGTAACGCAGGAAGCTTAACGCCGCCTGAACTTCACTTACTACGCGCTCACTTGCTCTACACACTCTCTCACACACACAGAGAGCACTCATAGGGCGCTCTCTTGAGCCTCGCGCTCAGTGCCCGCCAGCTGACAGGCTGTTGTCTCTGCTCTGGTGCAAGTGAAAGTTTTTTGGGTTCTTTCCTTGTCCATGACACGGATCGGCGGCGGGCGTGCAAGTGAGACAGCGAGACAGTCAGCCAGCCAAGCACGCATGCCCGCTTGACTGAGCGAGATGGCACGCGGAAATATGCAACTGCGAAAGAGAGCGCAGAGAGCGAACATACGCGTGCGCGCATTTGTGAGCGAGCTTTAATGTAGTGATGTTGTTGTTGTTGTTTTTACGTTTGATTTTTGTTTTTGTTTCTTTTTTTTTTTTTTTTTAGTGTGGCGATCGCCGTTGGTACTCACCGGACCACAGCGCCGGGCCAGGCATAGTTGCACGCGTTTTGTCTCTGCTGCAGCGTCTACTCTAATTAATGTGGTTGTTGTTTTTTTGCTGATTTTATAATCCTTTTATACTTTTGTATAACTGTTTTGCAGTTGCACTTGCTCTGCAATAGTCTCCACTTTTGAACACCCACTCTACACTTGAACAAAAATCATCGCCATTTGAAGTTCGATTTTGAATAATTTTTATGTATTTTATTGCTTTGGCTGTTTTTTCTTTTTTGTATTTTTTTTGTGATATTTATTTAATTTTTTTTGGGTAATCGCGCGCGCGCTGACTACGTTCGAGCCATAAAGCGACTGAAGTCAGTGCGCTGCCGCCGCTGCCGTCTGCCGTCTGCAGTATGCAGTTAGCAGTCTGCGGTCTGTTCGTAAGAGGCTGCTACAGCTCTGAAGCACTTGAAGCCAAAACAAAGTCAACGCCAACGACAACGACAACGACAACAGCAACAGCAACGCCAACGACAACGCCAACGTTGGCGTCAGCAGCGCAGTCAGCAGCACAGCGAGCGTATGCGAAAATGACTTGCTGTTGCAGTTGTTATTGTTGTTATTGTTTTTGGTGTTGTTGTTGTTGCTGCTGTGTTACAAGTGCTCGAAGTAGAATTTGTTAAAACTATCAACTAATTATTATTATTATTTTTTATGTTTTTATTTTTGTTACTTTTTTTTCTCTCTTCTTTTCTATTGTAATTATCGCACGCACTGTACGAATATTTTGGTTAAAGCGCTAGCCAATTGAACTGCTGCTGCTGCTGCACGGCGGTCTGGCGGATATAACGGAAATGTGCAACTGGCAGCCAACAACCAGCAGCAACGGGCAGCGAAATTGTCAAACGGCTTGCAGTGACGATAGCGAACCGAAACAGAAACAGAAGCCGAAAAGCATGCGAGAGCAGAACCCGAGCAGCGAACAGCGAACAGCGACGAAAACGCGCGTGGGGTTTTCCTTAGGCCCCCAAAAGCTGCAGCTACCGCTGCAACGGTTGCTGTTGATATTGCTGCCACCTCTGCTTCGGCTTCTGCTTCTACTGCTGCTGCTACTGCTGCTGCTGCTGCTGCTGCAGTTGCAGTTTTGCTAACTGCCATTTGCCATTTGCTCTTGTCCGTTGGCTTCTAACGGCTTCGTCAAGTGCATGCGCTCTCTCACGCTCAGCCCACTGCCGCTCTCCCTCTCCCTCTCCCTCTCTCTGTCTCTGTCTGTGTCTGCTTAGCTTTTGGCTCTCTCGCGCTGCACAGCTTGCATCATAGACTCTGCTCTGGATACGTCTCGCGCCGCCCGCGCCGCCCAAAGCTCACACTGAACCGACACTTGTCAGCTTTTGCAGCGCTCTGTTGCTTAATCAAAAGTTTCTGCCATCCCTGCCCCTCTCCAGCTCATTCTCTCGCACTCTCTCTCCCTCTCTCTGTTGCTCTATTATTATGTGCGTGTCTGTGTGTGTGTGTTCTGCACTAGGCTCAAGTCAACCAACTTTGGAAGGTCATGTGGACTTAGTGCAGCCAAAATATCCTTGGATCATATTGGAAATGCATGCACACACACACACGCAAATGTGAGTATGTGTATTTGTGTGTGTGTGTGTGTGTGTGTGTGTGTGTGTGTGTGTGTGTGTGTGTGTGTGTATGCTTCTCGGGTTGTCCAAATGTCGCCTGGCAGCCGAGCCAATTGAGTCAGCTTTTTATAGAAGTTGTCGCTGTTGTTGCAGTTGTTGTTAATGCATTTTGTTGTTTGGCACCTAGTTGTTGTCATAGATACACATATACATATATATATATATATATATATATATATATATATACATACATGTATACACACACACACATACTTACACACATATATATATATACAGTCATATCTAAAGTCAAATTTCAAATTTCGCTTTGTCATTCTTTCATTCCGATTACTTTAGAATTTATATGTATATAGAAGGATATGTGTTAGATTCAAATTTTTATTTTTTGATACTTTTTCGATTCTGCAGTAAATATCCTTAAACTTTTCGTGGTATAAAGACAAAAAAAATCTGAATTCAAAATATTAGGAATTACAAAAATTCATATTTCATTTAATGTGAATAACTAAAAAACATTACATTTAAAATTTAAACATATACAGTAGAATCCCGATAATTCGAATCTGGGTTTTTTTTTTTTCGAGCTACACAGAAATGAAAATTATATAGAATTAATGAGAACGAATTTTCTTCAAGGGGATAGAACTTTTTCGATTTATCCCGATTTTTGATTTAGCGGGATACAAATTATCGAGATTCGATTGTACATATATATAATCAATAAACTGATCCCGATCAGTGGATATGCCAAACATATATCATATATAACCAGACTTGCCTCAAATTATATAACATTTTGATAACAGTTCTGTTAAATACAAAGAAACAGTGAGAGAGATAGGGAGAGGGAGTGCTCTTTAATAATACAACAGAAGTTTCATCTATAATAACTCCTAAACTCTATTACATTCATACCCAACATTTCATGTCATAAATAACTTTTAGTTCAAATTATGTAACATTTTGTTAACAGCTCTGTTAAATAAGAAGAAATAAAGCGAGAGCGAGACAGAGAGAGGGATCGCTCTTTAATAGTTAATAGATTTGATTTCCAATACTCTATGAACACAGCGCGCACAAGTGTTGCAGTTGCACTCTAATTGCCAGTCATGAGGTTCAACAACTTTCACACAAAAATCCTTGAACGCCATTTGCATGAAAAAAGCCCGCCCCGCACCCACACCCGCCACACAAACAAAAACAACTGCAACTGCAATAGAAGGCAGAACAACAACTGCAACTGCAACAACAACAGCGATTGCAAAAACAACAACAACAACGAGATTACGTATACGCCACGTATTGCGACAGACGCCGACGGGCTAGTCCAAGGAAGGGGGGGTCGCGCACAGAGCGGGTGCGTGTGTGTGTGTGTGTGTTTTTGTTGTCGACTCTTTGTAGAATATGGTAGAAAAACAACAACAGCAGCAGCAGCAGCAAGAGCGTTGTCTTAACGGTAATTCGTTGGCTGCTTTTGTTGTTGGCCAAAATGCGTTCGAAATCGCCTTTTGGGCTCTAAACGAATGTCAAGTGGAAAAGCAGCAAAGGCGATTGCCATAGGGGGAGGGCGGAAGGTGGCATGGCTAGATGCAGCAGCGAGAAGGTAAGCAAATCGAAAATGAAATTCGAGTTGTAGTTGAAAAAGAGAGAGAGAGAGAGAGAGAGAGAGAGAGAGAGAGAGAGAGTGAGAGAGAGAGACAAAGTGTTTTGCGAGTTTTGTGGTAAAGTGCAAAATGCTGACACTTGATGTTTGCTGTTGTTGTTGTAGCTGCTGTTGTTGTTGCTGTTGTTGTTGCTGTTGCTGTGGACGTTGTGAGGCATTCGCGTAATATTTCTGGGTCATAGATATTTGTACACCTTTGACGAGCAGCAGATACATATAGGTATACATAGGTATGACACGTAAATATATACGTATATATGTAGATATATGTATGTATATACACATATGTATGTATATACATATCTTGCTATATTAGTTGTTGTTTGTTGTTTTCGCTTAAGCTTTACCTTAATTCTAAATGAAATCAATTTCAAGTTCGAAATTGTTTAGCTGAGTGAATATATTTCTGGATTTCTTGGATTTGACTGACCTTATAAAACGAAAGTCCAACGCTGCAAAAGAAATGCCTGCGTCATTCCCTCTAAGAACTGCAATGGAAATGTAAGAGAGAGATTTTACGATGATCAGTTATATGAGGTGTATATATATAGATAGTGATATAAATAGATAGTATATAAGGTATATAGATATAAATATTGGAAAGAACATAAATAAACAAAGCTGCGTGGCCTACATATGAATTCATGCTCCACTCTAAGATATTGCCTTTCTATGCAATTCTCATGAAGGTACAAGAGGACTCATTCAATCACTCTCTCTCTCTCGCTTTCTCATTCTGGAAGAGAGGAAATGTGTAAACATTCATATAAAGAAAATAAGAGTTGCTTAGTTTTTGTTTGGCATAATATACATATAAGGAAGGGCATTAGGAACGAAATTCCTTTAGTTTCGAGTTGACAATTAAGTCAGTTATTTATTTAATAATTTAAGAATAGAATAGAATTTGAAAATAAATAAAAAAAGAAAACAAATAACAATAGTAAATTTATAAAATTAATAAAAATTATATAGAACAAAAAAAAAAAAAAAAAAAAAAAAAAAACAAATTAAAACAAGCAATAGTAATAAATTTATAAAATAATTATAAACAAATATTTCAAAATAAAATGTATTAAAAAAACAAAAACCAATAGTAAATTTACAAAATAAATAGCATTTAAAAATAAATATTTTACAAAAAAAAATTATTAAAATAAAAAATAAATAAATCAATCAAAAAAATAATTATCAAGAAACAACATTTTTTAGTGATTGTAAATTTATAAAATAATTATAAAAACTAAAATATTTTAAAATAAAAATGATATAAAAAAACAGAATATAAAAAATAGTAAAAAATAATGGTATATAAAAAAAAAGAAAAATTGCATTTAAAAAAACCTAAAAAATAAAACTAACAGCAGTAATAAATTATAAAAAATTATAAAAAAAAAAAAAAAATACTTTAGTGATTGTAATTAATTGACATTGCATATATTTTTAGTCATAGTCATCTATATATATTTTGCAGTGCACTGCTCGGATCTATCCAGTGCCAACTTTTCCGATTGCATAAGAACCTTAAATTGTTGCTTTCAGTGCTCTGGCGAGCGCTTTGAAATAATTGTTTCGATACGAATTCGTTTGACCATTTTACTTTTCGACTTGCTCCATATTCTAATCTCCGATTTCTAGATGACAGTTGCGGGGGCTATGAGGGAGGGTGGCGGTGCACCACTGTAGGGCGAACAGCTATCAAGTTACCCTATGCCAGAGTGCTCGTTGTTGTTGCAGTGGCTGTTGCGCTTTTTCAATTTCGAATACCAATTCGAATTCGAATTCGAATTCGACTTTTCTTCATTTTTAGGTCAATTTTGACAGTTGCGTCGACAGTCGGCACACTAAATGACAGCAGCAGCAATAGCAGCAACAGCAACAGCAACACCAACAGCAACAACAACAACAACAGTCTTGATCTATAGAGATCGATTCCCCCAATCCCCCATCCACTGGCCAAGCAGCGCACATCATCTTCGTCTCCATCAGTCTCATTGACAGGCGACGGGCGCTGGGCCAAGAACTTGAAATTGTCAATGTGTGTGCATGTGTGTGTGTGTGTGTGTGTGTGTGCGAGAGTCTTTGCGTATGTGTGTGTGTGTGTGAGTGGGTGGCCTGAAAGGTGCGCGTCTCTTGCATACGGCGACTTATCTGGAAGCGAAACGAAAAACACCTCAAAGCAACGTCAAGACTCGCTGCTACACTGAGAGAAATAAATGCCAAAGTACTTAATCAAAACTGTAAAAATCTCTACTATAATTGTAGCTAGATTAAATGATTATTTCATTGACTTTTCCCATATAATTTTTCGAATGCATATCAATAAAATTTTGCAGAAATAGATAAGGATGAAAAATAATGCTAGAGTGAGACACGACATTTTTTGTTTATTCAAATATTATATCTATGTATTATTTTGTTTTTTTTTTGTGGCATTTTTGCATTCAGGGAACTATATAAATTAACAGAACTGATATATAGAACTGGACAAAAAGTTTTACATATATGGAAAAGGATTATTATTTACAGTGTTTACTACGAATTGAAGTAAATAATGTATGAGGGAATCTTTTAGCGAGATCCCATGAATGGCGCCATTTGAACAAGATTTAATTTTATATAACAAAAAACGGACATTAGCAAGCCTCACTATGCGATTCTCATGCTCAGATATGACCCATTCTGCGGGTAACACTAAGAAAGTCTATAGCACTTAAACAGTCGAAAATGTCCAGGAATATATGTATTCCGTATTATAATATATAAAGCGAACGAATGGACAGCCGGACAAATGGACAAACGGACATCAACTTGATTATTGTACAAAGTCAATATTCTTTTCCTTTAGTTTCAGTTCTTTAAGAAGCACAAACAAGATCAGACAGTCAAGCCACCTAAAATGTTGCGCAGTGTAGCACATGTGTAGGGCGCTATTTATGTTTGCTGGTGACCTATATTCGAGCACATCAAGAGGAAGTAGGGAGAGGGCGCGAAGGGGAAGACGGCTAGAGAGCGGAGAGCGGAGAGCGGAGAGCAAGCAATGGGCAGCACTAATTAACAAAAGGTAAATCGAAAAGTTGAGAGGAAACAATTTTACCGAGCGCTCATATCATCAGAAGCAGTTGCTAGTCTTCGTCCAAACGCCCTCGCCCTACCCCCACCAAGAGATTATGTTATCTGTGTACGTGTGTGCGTGTGTGTGTGTGTGTGTGTGTGTGTGTGTGAGGCACCTTCAACATATATCCCTGGACGCATATCAAGTTGAAGGTTTATTTTTGTTTACAATCATTTTTTCGAGCAATGTTGAAAAAAAAAATAAATAAATAAATAAATCAACAACAACAAAAATAATAATAGCGACAACAACAACAAACAGCGCGACTCTTTAGTCACTGCCCCAACACACGCATTCGTTCCGCTACCCCTAACGCCCCCTCCCCCCTCGAATACTGCTACACTTCTGCCCGCTCCGGCTGCTCCTCTGCCTGCGCCTCCTGCTCCATAGCACGCCCACACGTCCAACAAGTAGGTCGTCGTCGTCACCGTCAACGTTTCGAAATAGAGGAAAAGAATTTTTTTCTTTTCTTTTTTTTCGTTTTTTTTTTTTTTTTTTTTTGTTAGTGTTGTTATTCTATTTTTTATTTCGTATGTTTGTTTTTCTTTTAGTATTTTATCTTATCGGCAGTCAGCGAGTTCAAATTTTATTTTTGGTGGCATACACCCTGCAAATATGGCTATAGCTGCACGCATTGTGCCTGCCTTAACAGTTGATCTGCTGTCGAATTTGAACTAATTACAGGGTATATAGATAGTTGTTGCTGCTGTCTGTTGCCTAATTTCCAAACTTTGTTTCGATTACAGGGTATCTGCAAGTCTATCACTGGGAACTTTAGTATATCTAACTAGTCTAACTAGTTTTGGTTTGATTAGCTCTCATATTTTTGCATCTAAAGAGTATCTGCTGGTCGGGCTCTTTTATTTAGGTTGCTAATTTCTTCTTCTTCTCCTTTGCATCTTTCACTTTGAGAGCTCGCCTAGGGTATCTGCTAGTCGAGCTCATGTGCGCTCTTTTCTGCTTTCTTCTTTGGCTTTCTTCGGCTTCTAAAACAACAGCAATAGTCAAATTCGAAAAGCAGAAAAAAAATGTTTAAACTGAATTTTGTTATTAACAAATGTTTGCCTTATGCTCCGTCCCACTCGCACTCGCACGCACACTCTCACTCTCACTCTCTCTCCCTCTGCCTCTGGCTTTACCACTATCTCTTGCTCCCTCTCTCCCTTTCTCCCCTCTCTCTCTCTCTCTCTTTCATATTTGTTCATATTCCACGCACCCGGCATAAAGCAACAACAACAACAACAACCAGCTGGGAGAAAAACTCTGCAGCCGGCAGCTGCGTTCGCCGCACGCCCTACACGCTGCCACACCCACCGCGAAGACAGCGCCAAACGTGCTAGACGCGCGCATATGCCCCGCGTAGGGCATCCCAAAAATTAAATACATATTATTTCTTTTCAAGAGATACCAAAAAAAAAAAAAAAATACAACAAAAAATACAACAAGAAAAACAAAATAAGTAAATAAATAAAAAGTATAAGAAGAAGTCATTTGAAATCTAGGTCAAAGTATTTTACGCATATGTTGCCCTCTCTCTCTCGTTCTTCCACTCCCTGTCTCTCCTCTCTCTCTCTCTCTCTCTCTCTCTCTCTGACTTTGTTTGCCGCAAGAAAGGCAAACAAACACACCAACTAAGCGATCCATATAGAGATCCTTTGTTATACTTTGGCGCTCCATATATTATATATGTATATATAGATCATATTTATACATATATTTCATGTATATTGAGCACCTAACACTTTCATAGTTATTTATCAAGTGTCAAAATTGGCCCACATAAAAACAGCAACAAAATATAGTTCACACCATAATGGAAATAAAACACACCTAAGCGTATGCAGAGTGAGAGCAAAAGAGAGAGAGAGGGGGAAGTGAGAGCAGGAGCGGAAGACTATTATCTATTATAGTTGAACATAATATCAGATCTGTTCCAGTTTTGGCTTAAATGGGAAGTTCAAATTGAACACGATTCGATCTGTATGAATATTAAGATAGATTCGATTATTGACCTATTCATATAACTGCTCTATAGGGAATGTACCAGCTGTAGTACCGGTCAATCCAACACGTAATGTAAATTATGTATTTTGGGAAAATAAATATTTTTTTTTTTTTTTTTTTTTTTTGATATAGGCATAGGAGGCCTTGACTTCCCGTTGCCGACCTGGACTAGACTGAAATCGTACTCAATCAGTTTACTTTCAACACTAGACGGGAGCAGTAATTAAAAAAAAAAAACAAAATTTTTTTTATATATATTTTTATTTCGAATAAAACGCATAGCTTTTGGCTTTTATAGAATGGATAGAATACGAACATTTGTACGTGTCGGACAGGCAATCAAGTGGACGCACCGCTGCAATCAAATCACGGCACTTGTCCGTCGCAACTTCACGCCCCTATCGGAGGACAGAGAGAGCAGCAGAGGGCGTGGCATTGGTAGAGGCATAAAAAGTCGGCGCTGGAGCAACCAGCTCGAGCCGTACCATGCTCTGGATAAGGTGCTATATGACCGTGTCTGTGCGGCGACATTGAATGCGCTGTCCGGCTAGTTTGACGGAATGCAACAGAGACCTAACCCAACCGCCGACGTGATTTTTGGGGATGGAGTTTTATTCTGGGCACAAATTAGTCTACAAACAAATCTGCTGCAGCTCGCCCACAACCAGGCCCAAACGCTTCAACCGGGCCAAACTAACGGCTTTTGGGTCTACAAGCATACGGGCGTAACGCTACATCAGGTGCTCCAAGATGGAATCACACAAGTCATCAAATCGCTGCCCATCATCTCCATGAATCTGCCCCATTGCCACTGAGGTGCAAACATGTTGCACGTGTTGCAAATTGAAAATTTTACAAAATTCACTGAATAATGCAAATTTTAGATTTTAGCAAAAATACAAAATGTAAAAAAAAAAAAATATGAATCATATCATATGTAAACATATCATATGTATATCTACTATCTCTCTATCAAGCTATTTGGATATTACATATATATTACAGGTATATGTATAATAAATATATTGACTTATCTATAGATCCATTAACCAATGTCAAAGATTGATTAATTTTTCTTACCAAAAATTCAATTTTTACTGTTCCTCCATCTCTCTTTCTCTCTTTCTATCTCTATCTTTCTGTCTCTCTCCTCTGAGCCTATCTCTCTCTCTCTCTCTCTTCCTTTTTCCCTGTCTCTCTTTCTTTCTCACTCTCTCTCCCTGCCTTTCTGCTTTTCTTTCCTTTATTCAAATCTAACACAATTTTGGTATAACATCAACTTAATATTCGATATACGCTATTTGATATAAAATATTCGATCTTGGATTATATTTATCTTCAGAGAATCATAAATGGATGATATTTCGCTACGAATGGGAAAATTAAATGACAACAATGATTGAACTAAACAAGATTACAAAATATGATAAATTCTAGATTATTCTAGATTTGGAAAATACTTTGGTTAAAATCTAATAGGTGATGAGGGCTGCCTTGCATAGAATATTTAATGATAATACAATTGGAAAAGATTTCTGTATATCGGTTGATGTATCCACATATATTTCGATCTATATATGTATGTCAATATTATAATCTACCTCAATCTATGTATGTATGCCTATATCTATATCGATATCATTTTGAATGTCGCCCCATCTGCAGAATTAAGTTAGCTCTGTCAGAAATTTGAGAGCGCTGTCAGTTGTTATGGAAGCAAATACGACACGTGCCAACTGACTCAGATCGATTGTATATATATATGTTTATATGGAGAAAACGGAATATGAGCTCCGTTTTCACATACTTTTTATACAATGATAATAATGACAATAATGGCTCCAAATATAAATATATATAAATATTTCATTACTTTATTGTGTAAACGGAGCATTCAAGTTGGTTCGAGGCAGTTCACTGCCCAGAAATTCCCATAGATCTAATGGATGTATTTTTGCTAAATAAATATATGAGATATATGTGAAATATATGTGAGATATATATGTTATATACATGTAAATTTTCCGATCCATTCTTAATCTTAACTTTGTCATAGACCTAACTGTCTTTAGTATTAATTTCTTGATTGCTTTAGCTATTTTATAGCTACGTCTCATTGCATTGGTTCCGGAACTTGTATAGGATCTTCTATGTTCTCATTTCTAAATATATGTACATTTATGTAATATACATAAAGAGAGAGTTATGGCCATAAAAACCAACTGTAAATAGTAGTAAAAACAGTTAACAAGCTTGATATGTGCGTCAGCTACAGCTCAGTTACCCTAGCATAAGCTGTCGAAGACCATGTCAACAATCGCTGAAGGCGAGCTAGACTAGAGGGTATCAAAGTGAGCCAAGTAGAGGACCGACTTGAATATGAACTAGATAAGTAGCTCAAATCTGATATAAAAGAGGTCTAGATATATAAATATGTGTGTAGATACATATATGAGTATATATAGCACATGAGTTCAAAATAGATCTCTAGCTAGGATTTGACTCAGCATATGATCACAGCCTATGTCAAGCGCTTACAGGGTATAGACAACAATTGCTGCTGCTGTTGCTGCTGCTGCTGTTGGTGCTGCGACAATCGTCGTTAATTTACGATCATGAGCAATCATACGATGATCGTCAAATAGTAGCAATTGGCAATAGTTCGATTTAGCCAGAGAGCGGGCTAACGGCGCGTATGAGCAACGCTCAAGGATAACTGCTACGAGCACAGCGACTGTTGCTGCTGCTGCTGTTGCTGTTGCTGCTGCTGCTGTTGCTGTTGCTGCTGTGACATATGCGCTAAGAATGCGCCATAAAAAGTGAAATAAAACTGAATGTCGGCGATCGGAGCGGCGATCGTGGGAGAGGCTACAAAACGCCATAGACGACCGAGCTGAGGGGCTGGTGGGGGAACTGAGCGGGGGGCGGCGGAGGTTGCGACATACTAATGCTAATGCTAATGCAATTAACGGTATTTTATGCTAATTTTAACATTGAACTTAACATCGAATCACAGCAACAGAAACAGCCACAGACACCGGACGTTCTAAAGACGTAAACTCAGACGCAGACTCAGACGCAGACGCAGACGCAGAGAATTCTACAACGAGATATGTTGTTGTTGTTGTTGGTGTTGTTGGTGTTGCTGCCCGTCTGACAGTGGGAAATTGATATTTATATGTAAAGAATGTAATGCGAAACAGATATCAAAGCGATTGACGGACAGCTCAATACTGAGAAAATGCTACGCTTCCATCCCAGCGAGCCTATGGCAAAGTTTGCCAGATCTGAAATTTGACATTCCTCACTCAAAAGTAGAGCATTATATGTATATAAGGTATATAGTCAATGTTAGCTGAATATACGATTGCAATTTTTATATCTATATGTGACAAATAAATATTAAATATATTTATATTTGATAGGGTAATTTAAATTTTTGTTTCTTGATTCTTCTGTGGTTTTCGTTCCAAGCGCAAGACTTAAGAGCTAGCTCCTAGCTAACATGCTATTAACAGTGCCTAGCCGGTTAATTAACAGCGCTAAAGCTAACAGTTGAGGAGGAGTAGCAATTCCTGTATATGGAATTTCACATTAACAACATGTGAGGTGAGTTATAATCTCATATATGTATATATATATAATGCTAAGACTATCGACTATCTAAGGAGGCTGTAGTGTCCAGTCAGACATTCAAGGCGAGAACCCAACCAGTAGAACTGATATGCCTCACTTCATATACGAACGAGAAAGAGTTTATACCTATTGTTACTAAATTATATCTAATATATTACATCATTGAACCCAACTCAGCGCTCCTAATCACTAGTACTCTAGTTTGGGATTTAATCTGGATATGATTAAAAGTGTAACATATCAAGTCTCAAAGTTTGATGGCTTATGAGATGCCTACAGATGGAGGAACAAGAGGAAAAACGAAGGAATATACGGAAAGAAGGACAGATGCAAAGAAGAACAGGAGAAAAGAGGGGCGAACATAAAGAGGGACGAACAGTGGGAGAGAGAGATAGAGAGAGAGAGATAGGGAGAGTGAGAGAGAGAGAAAGAGAGATGGAGAGAGATAGACGGACAGACGTTGCTGCCTAATTCTACTCTTCACCCAGATCAAAAATCTCTCCCCTGGTTCATAGAGTCTGCCACGCCTCCTGCTGCCTGTTACAGGGATTCTCACAAAAAAATCATTTTCAATGGATTCAAGGCCATTAAAAGATTTCTCTAAGCCAGATTTAATTCAATTCTAATTTCTAGCACAAAGATAACTTTTAAAGACAAATGAGACGAACCCGCTCCTTCTATCAATCCCATCTCCCACTCTCTCTCCCACTCTCCATCCACCTGTCTCTCTCTCTCTCTCTCTCCCTTTCGCTCTCTTAGTCTCTCAGTCTTCAACTGAACTTGGTAAACAATTGAAAGTGTTTGGGTTTCTCAGAATGCCCATAAATAACTATGTGAAACAGATTTGGGCAATTTAAGGGAAGTATAGACTGCTGTAAAACCGCAAATCGTAGCCTCATACGATACAGAGTGAGGCTATCGGATGATTGAATGTGATACGAAATATACAAACAAAAATGGAAAACAAGGAGAAAAATAGAAATAGCGAAAATATAAATAAAATTGTTGAAGCAATTGAGACATAAATTGCGATTCCATGAAGTGAATGCAAGCAGAAAGAGAGACATAGAGAGATAGAGGGGGATAGAGGGAGGGCGAGAGGGGGACCTATACGCTTGTTGTTTGTTTCTGAACTTTACATTTTGGCAAGGACAACCAAACGGCAGATATAGATAGAGAGAGACAGCAAGAGAAAGAGAGAGAGAGAGAAAGAGAGAGAGAGAGGGCAGGGCGTGTGGATGGGGACTGCGGGTTCGGGGCCATGCACAGAATCCCTTCAAATTCATAGATTGAACTTGCACTTGGACAAAGCAAACACACACACACACACACACACACACACACACACAGAGCGTCATAGAGAGAGAGAGAGAGAGAAAGAGAGAGAGGGGAGGAGGGGGCTGGTTGTTGGGCTATCTTTGCAGCGCTGCAGGACGAGGACACAGCTTAAATGCTGGCGGTAGGTCAGGAGCAGCAGCAGCAGCAGCTGCAAAAGCTTTTTGCCCGCACTGACCTGCCACACGTAGCCGCACGTTGCCCCTGGCACGTACTGCGCAGGAGCTGATATACATATACATGTGTGCGTGTGTGCGTGTGCTTGTGTGTGTGTATTTCCAAGGCAACGTGTATGCAAAGTTCAATGTACCGCTGCACAGCGCGACGGCGAGTCCAAGGACATTGATACGTGGCAATATGGGCGGCGTTGCATGCAACCAAGCCCCACAACAGCAGCAGCACGAGCAGGAGCCGTAGCAGGAGCAGCAGCAGGAGCAGGAGCAGGAGCCGTTGGCGACGAATTGTTATGTCTATGCAGAGCCCATAAAACTGTGCCAACCCAAATGGCATTGACAAACTGAGCAGCGCCACTGTGTGTGGCAGTGGCAGCAATCGAACAGCCGAGCTACCGTGCCACCGTGCCACCGTGCCACCGTGCAACCGACTGTGGCACGTCGCGGCAGGTAACTGTGCCACACTGACAGCTCAACAGGCGGCCGCGCAGACCTGTCCGAATCATGTCTCGAATTCGTTCGACTTATTTAAACGCTCGCAAATCATTTGAGACATTCATTGGCAATCGAATCATTCGAATTCCTTGTAAAATTTGCAAATGATTTGAGTGAATATGCTGCAAATACACTCGGTTCATTCATTCAATTGTAAGAAACAATAACGACTCGAATTGATTCAATTGTAAACATTGATTTGAACTGGTATATGAGTTAATTTATTCACTCATTTAGCTTGAGCTTCAATTGATTCGTTATATTTACAAATGATTCGAATGAGTGTTTCATGACGATGCATTCTGATTTTGCACCATAGTCCAGCAATACAAGAGAAGCTGAATGTCTTAATAAGATGAAAATAATTTGATTCAACAAATGAATTGTCTCATTCGAAGCATTCATTAGGCACAAAACTATTCAAAGAGAGTACAGCACTAGAATGAATACTCTGAATACTCTGAATGAATGACGTCATTCGCAGCCTTGAATTGAAACATTAGAGTATTCAAATCATTCGAAGCACAGCTTGAAGTGAGTGTTTGGAATGATGCAGAATATTCAATGAATTAAATGAATCAAATTGAGGCAATTCATTCAAAGTTTACGTTGTATTTTCTTTGGCAATAAAGTCGTCTGGTCTTTATATATTAGAATGTTACATAAAATCCATGGCCAGAGAAAGAAGTCCTACTGAAATTTTCGATTCAATCCAAATGATTCACTTTGCGCACTCAACTTTTCAGAGTATTCAATTGTCGTTTATTGAATATATTCTATATTAAATCATCGACTTTGTTACATTTTGGTTATTTGAAGCTTACTTAGGCCCAGGCCCCTATTAAAGGTCTATCTTGCCATCTCGCTCACTCATGCGCCCTCTCTCGCTCCTCTTGGCCTCTCACGGTCTCGCTGATGTGTTTGGCATTTGAATTGCTCATTTTACAAATTTATTTATTTTTGCTGATTTTTTTTTTTTTTTATTATTATTTTTTATTTTTTTGCAATTTTTATTTTTTTATTTTTTTTATTTTTTTGTGCCCCTGTAACGAGCTCAGCCAATGTGCGGGGTCGTGCAAAACTCAGCCACCCACACACGCACACACACACATATGTACACCTACACACACACACACCTACACACACACATACAGATAGCGCTTGATGATTGTCGTTTGAATTGCGTCGTGCGTTGAATTCAAGCGTCGAGTGAAAGTTGTTCAATTGTTTATTATGATTATTGTTGCTATTACAATTACTATTACTTATACCATTGTTGTTGCTGTTGTTGTTGTTGCCTCGTTTCAATGTTGCTGTGCGTTTGGCTTTGACAGTTGGCAGCGTTTGCCGCACATATTACGCATACGCCCCCTTTCTGGCAAGTTCAAAGGCAACGATCGAGCACGCCCCCCTCGTCGGTTGCAGTACCCAACCCCCTCCCTACCGCCTTTATATCACTCGCCAATCGACCTATTTCACTCTCTCTCTCTCTCACATACACTCTCTCTCTCTCTCTCACTCTCATCCTCTGTATATCTCTCTCTACCATCCTCGCTTCCTCCTTCTTCTCCTCCTTTGTTGCCTCCTCCTCCTTCTCCTCCTCATCCTTCTCTCCCTCTCCCGCCCCCTCTCTATCTCTCTCTCTCTGCCTCTTCCACTATCTCTCTCTCTCTCTCGCCCTCTATTTCTCTCTCTCTCTCTCCCTCTATTTCTCTCTCTCCCTTCCTCTCCCTCTCTCTCTCTCCCTCTCTCGCTAAGCTGAGCCGTGCCTCGCATTTAAAAGAAGCAACAAAAACAACAAATTTTGTAATTGTTAAAGTACAAATCCACAAAAAAAAAAATTAAACAAAAATAAAATAAAAGTAAAAAAGAAGAAAAAAAAAAACAATTACAAAAATAAAATCAACTACAAATAGAAATACAAATAGAAATACAAATACAAATAAAAACCTTTGCGCCGCACAAAATTTGCACTTTTTTCACTTTCTCCTTTTGTGCACGCTTTTGACATTTTAATTGCTTTTTGCCCATTAAATGCAAAGCGAGAAAACGTTGGCTTTGGGGCGTGGCAGTCGAGCCGGGAGAGGCAGTAGAGCAGACCACAGAGAGCGGTGACAAAAACGTTGACAGGCAACACAAAGAAGCGGGGAGAGAAGAGGGCAGGAGAGGCCAAGGAAGAATGGAGAAGAATGAGAAATGATAAAGGTAATACGATGATGAAGAAGAAACAAGGTAAAGCAGTCAGAATGAAAGAATTAAGGATAAAGAAGAACAAACAGAAAGGCAGGAGAAGAAGAAGAGGACGAAGGAAATCGAAAGGAAGATTAGGAAGATCAAAGCGAACAAGCTAGAAGAAAAAGAACAGCGGCAAAGAAATATAGATAAAGATAGGGGGAGAGAAGGATAGAGAGACAGCGAAAGAGGGAAAGAGTAAGAGAGAGAGAGAGAGAGAGAATGAGATAAGGAGAAAAAAGAAGAAAGCAAGAGAGAGATGGAGAGAGGAGAAAGATGAAGAGAACGAGAGTCACAGAGTAAGAGAGAGCAAGAGAGAGGGGAGAGCGAGAACGAGAGCGAGAGCGAGAGAGAGAAGGGGAAAGTGTATGCGGCTAAAAAGAAGAGGTGAGGAATAGAGATAGAGGGAAAAAGCATGCGAAAAAATTAACAAAGAGAAGAGGATAAAAGTAAAAAATATTTACAGAAATAAGGAGATTGGGTGAGTAGAAAGAGAGAAAAGGCAGAAAAAGAGAAAGGGAGAGAGAGAGAGTGAGCGAGGGATAAAGATAAAGAGAAATAGAGGCAGAGAGCGAGAGAGAGAGAGAGAGAGAGATGGTGGATAGAAAAAGAGAGCGAAAAAACGATAGGAGGACGGAGCGACGAGAGAATTCAACCGAAAGAGAGGCGAAAACGTAGTAAAAAGAATGACAGAGCGAAAAAGGACGAGAATAAAAGACATTGTGGAAGAGAGAAAGGGAGAGAGAGGGAGAAAGACATCGAGAGGGATGTAGTGCAGGTAAACAGCAAAAAACGAGCCAAGCCTCAGGCTAAACAGATTCATAGAGTTTCATAGAGTTAAAGTCGCAGTTCGTAGCCCTCAGCTGAGCAGGGCCAGGGCCACGCATACGTAGCTCTGTATCATTGCGTGTGTGTGTGTGTGTGTGTGTGTGTGTGTGTGTGTGTGTGTGCCTATGCAGTGCTGTGATCTATTGATGCGCCTCACAAATTCTGATCTGAGTTCAATGACTTAGCGAGGCGAGAGCAAACGGATGCCCAAAAGTCAATCATCAGCTATGATATATGCCTATATAGGTATGTAAATGCAGACACGCACACACATACATCTATAAATATATGTGTATGCAATTATGTAACATTTACCCAGTAACGCTGAAAGCAGCAGGAAACCTAGAAAAACGTACAATGAAGAGTGAAAAAGCAGCAACAGCAACGGCAGCAACGGCAGCAACTGTTGCCGTTGCTCAGGCTACAAATGTTGTTGTTGTTGCTGTTGCTGTTGCTGTTGCTTATTTTTGCAGTTGTTGAAAGGAAAAACTTGTCCCAGGCGGCAACTGCAACGGCAGCCAGTTTGAGCCCACGTTAGAAGCGAACAACAACAACAACAACAACAACAGCAACAAGAGCAACAACAACCTTTGCCACATCCAAGTCCAAATGATTGCAACAATGTTAATGTTGCTGTTGTATCTGCAGCTGTTGTTGCTGCTGCTGCTGTTGCTGTTGCTGTTGCTGTTGCTGTTGCTGTTGCAGTTGGCCGTCGTCAATTTTGCTTCCTTGTATGACATAACAGCCAAGCGGTGGGCAGCAACAGCAGCAACTGCAACAGCAACTGCAACAACAACAGCACCAACAACAACGATGACAACGTCGATCTTTACCTCTAGTGTGCCACATTCCAGTTTTTCTCGAGCTTTATTTTGTGTGGCTGGAAAATCCCGTTTTGCTTTTATTTTTGCCCATTCACTGATTCGATCAGACGGCGTAATGAAAATGAGAAAAATGGCAAACTAACTAACAATGCCAACTGCAACATGTACAACAGCAACATCAATAGCAACAGCAACGTTGCAATGTTGCTGTTGCCGTTGCGAGTTTTACTTTCGTTTTTCACGTAACAAGCAGCCGCAACAATAACAACAACAACAACGACAACAACAACAACTATGACAGCAGCAGCAAAAGGAAAATGGTGTTAGCAGGCAATGCTGCCGCTGCAACCAGCCGGGGCATGCAACCAGAGAGGGGAGCGGGGAGGGGGGGGCAGGTGGCTCCATTGCGCTGGCGATCAGCCCGAGCTGCAACAACAATTCCAGCTCCAATTGCGATTGCAATTGCAATTGCAACGGCAATTGCGGTGCCAAAGCAGGAAGTGCAACGGGCCAAACAGATGCAATGCGAGAGCGAGACGGACGGCTCGAGTCTGTGAGACAGACAAATGCATTAAACTTGCACGTTGCTTGTTGCATGTTGAATGTTGCACGTTGCACGTTGCACGTTGCCAGTGTGGGTGGCAGCCACGATTGCAGCCAAACAAAAATAAATGCAATCAAATAAATAATAGAAAATAAAAGAGGTGCCAGCCGAAAGCGAAAAGCGAAAAGGGCGCAACAGCTAAAGTGAAGCAGGCGAAAGTGCTCGACTAGGCAGATACCCTAGCTTCCTGCTAGAAGACTCGCAGACCCCAGACTTGATCAGCGAGTTGAGATATGTATATTCGTGCGCCTGTCTGATATGCCGTTCGTCCTTTCATCTATCCGTCCGCCCGCTCCTCCCTCCCCCCGTGCGACTGATGGACAAAAGTTTTGACTTGATTTTTAAGGCTGAAAACATGTTCCCTGAGGAACATATTAACTATACTCAATAGTTTGTTCGGACTGACCATAAGAATCCAGAGTTCTATTTATGATCTCACTTCCAAATTTTGGAGTTGCGATTTAACAAATTTTGTTTGAAGGAAGATAGATATTATTTTTTGGCATCTTTTGATATGGAAGGTAAGAGACATAAGAAATAAACAAGCAAAGGCATATGGCATGGGTCAATCACTCAATCAATCAATCAACTGTACAACCAGACATATGTCATGGATCAGTCAATTTGTCAATCCTTCAGCCAGCAATGCAGCTGATAAATCAAGCAGTCTCTTAGTAGGTTAATCAACCAGTCAATCATGAAGCTTCGCAAATGGAGAGTCAATCAAATTATCAGTCAGTCGATCAATCAATTTTAAAGTTAGATAGGCAGATAAGCGGGCTAGCAACCAATCACTTAGTCAATCAATCAATGATATTGCACGTTAAAGAGACAATCAATCAACAGATTAGTCAGTCAATCAGTTGATCAATCAATTATAATGCATATTGAAAAGACAATTAATCAACAAGTCAGTCACTCAGTCAATAAATCAATCAATCAATTATATAGCATATGAAAGAGCCGATCAATCACCAGTCTGTCAGTCAATCAATGTGTCAAGCCCACTCAGTTGTAAAACTTAACTGGACAATCTAAAAATTCTGCAGTGCAATCAATTCAACAAGAGACTCGACTCGATAAGACTTCATCAATAAGCCTATCAAGCCCATCCGCCTATTAAAAAATTCTGTCAGTGAAGCTGGCGCTCAATCAATCAAGCAGTGAAGCGTCGATCGTTCCTGGTCTTCAGGCAGGGACTTATCTCAACCTGTGATGTAATCCAACAAGCAAACACTCAATCTACCAATTAGATATAGAGATATGTATATAGATAGGTGGATTATCTACATGATGAATATACTTTGATTGAAAAACTAGATAGTCCATCAATCTATGTAAAGCTACTGAGAATTATATAATATAAGATATATAATCTAGATCTAATTTAGCTAATATTTTGTAGTACATTTCTATACTGATCCATCAATCTACATTCATTCTAGATAATCCATCTATCTATGTAAAACTGAGAAATATATAATATATGAGCGTATAATCTAGATCTAGTCAGGCCAATACATTTTCCTTAGGATCTGCATAATCAAATCAAAGCTGATTAGTTTTCCTCCAGATTAAGATTCACATTTCAATGTGTTAACTTCCTTTGCAAGATTATACAGATATATATGTAGGTATATACGATATATCTATACATTTCCTATATATGTATTTCCTTTGTTCAACTTTCACGCTATTGTCTGTTGCGTCTCTTGTGCTTGGACCAGCCCAGGTTAAAACGTAGGTCTAGGGCTTCCACAGCGCCAATTGCAACCGTCTCCTGCGAACTGCCTCTGCTCCTCGTGTGCGCTCCCCGCCCCCCTGAGTGCAGTCGACGTAACTGACACAAGTTTTGTGGCAAGTTGAGACGGCCAAATCGAAACGTTGCGATCGTTAGGCAAAAGTTACAAAAAAAAAAAAAAAAAAAAAACAGCAAACAAAAAAAAAGAAATAGAAAAACTGAAAACAGGTTTTCCCTGCGAAAAACAAGCAGAGTGAAAAATACAAATAAAAATGAAGTCAGCGACGATCAACTTGCCCCGTTGCGTGCTGCAGCCAGCCACTGGGCGATGGTGGGGCCTGTGGGGCGGTTGGCACAGCGGGTGGAGGGGGAGGGGGGTTGGGGGGCTGCAGGGGCGCTGGGGCAGTCGATTACTTCATCGACGGAGAGAAAGTGGCAGGAAAAACTGTTGCCGTTGCTGTTGTTGTTGTTGTTGTTGTTGTTGTTGCTGTTGCAGCCGTTGCAAGCTGCAACAAGATGGCGTGTCATGGCTGGCGCTGCTGCCACGCTGCAACATTTCCCCATTTCCCATTGCAACTGCAGCCATGATTATGTGGCATTAACTTTAGCTTACGTAACCCCCAATGCAATGCAATGAAAAATTGCAAATCGTATGATGGCCGACACCGACACCCCGGCCACACTGGTTATGCAGCATGCCTCCCCATCACCCCTCCCCCTCATGCCACTGCTCCTGCCCCTGCCCCTGCCCCTGCCCCTGCCATGCAACTGGCAAATGTTGCGCAAATGAAGCCAACAAGGAAAACAACAACAACAACAACAACAAAGGCAGCGACAATTCGACGATCGTCGTCGTTGAACGTGAAAAGCGGAAAACTTTTGCAGTTTGTGGCACAAAAAAAAAAAGGTAAAAAAAAAAAGATAAAATTGAATATAAGTAGTGTGGGCAGGTAGGCAGCAGGGGGTGGTAGGGGCGATGGGGAGTCGATCATGCACAAGCCAAAGGCAACTCGAAAACGTTTGCTTTAAGGTTAGGGTTCAGCTGATCACTGATCGATATATATGGGTTAGTTGAACTTAGACTAAAGAAAACATGACAGCAAATAGTTAGTAATTGAGTGAGTTAGATGTGTACTATATATATAGAGATATTTTTTTAGCTGGACAGATGGGAGGCATATGTGATAGAAGATCTGGAAAATTGTTGCAATTTCAGGGATAATTCATAAACTTGCTTCATTTATGGAAATCTTTTTTAGTGAAATGAAATTACATGATACTCTATTCAAAAACTATGTAGAACCGTTCTTAAAGGGTTATATGTCCATATATAATATAACTTAATAATTGTAGCAAAACGATAGAATTTGATATAATGCAAAGAGATGTATATAATGGATAGATGAAATAGAGAAAAACGGGGAAGGGGCGAATTTATAAGCTGTTTTTATTTATGGAAACCAATCCAGTAAAGTCTAGTGACAAATTAGTAAAAGAGAGTACAAGATATGGCTGAGAAGAGAAGCATATGATAGATATGAGAAGAGCTGGAAAATTGAGTAGATTTCAGGGAAAATTCAAAAGCTGAATTTCGTGTATGGAAATCAATGATCTAACAGTCGCATAATCACATAATACTCTGCCCAAAAACTATAAAGAATCAATCCTTACAAATTTCTATAAAATACAAAAGATATCTTCATAAGCGTAAAAATATGTGATAATGCTATATAAGTATATAGCATATAGCAAAAGATAGTATGGACTACATCAAAATAAATACATATATGATATAAGTATGGAAAATAAAAATGCTTTGGAACAACTCTATAAGTTTTCCTTCATAGAAGTCTATCTTAACAAAGATATCACATGATATTAATCCTAAAAACTATAAAGAGCCAATCTTTAACATATTTACATATTATATACTTAAATATCATTGCTATATAAATGTAATTTATTTTACATTTACTAATTTAGCCCCAACTCCGGAAAATAACAGCTATTATTCTAAGGTTATACATATGTATAAACCCTAAAAACTATGAAGAGCGATTCCTTAACAAATTTTCATATCATTCCTAATTAAATCTAACATTTAAGACTCAACTTCGGAAAATAAAAAACTATACTTATACAAGTATAGGAAATATCGGAAGTTCTGTCAATTCAACTAAACCACAGTAAAAGGTTTTGGTTATGTGGAATCCAATGATACAAATGGATGGTGTTTTGCATTGTCTGCAGGCGACCAAAATAGCATAAACAAGTTAGTTAACAATTATAATACATATGTACCAAAATAATGATCACACTAATCATAATCGAAACCACGCTCTCAGCTCTACAGCAATGCTAGAAATATTTGCATTGCTAAAAGAATCCACGGATACAAGTGGATTCACTTTCACAACAGAGTTTTGAGCAGAGTCCACTTGTGGATTGAAAGAGTGTGTGCTGAGTGTGGAGTGGAGTGGAGTGGGCCTGCCATTTGAAGGGGCGGCCAGACACCTTGAGGAGCACTTGGACAACATTGAAGCATAAACATACACTCACACACACACACATAGAAATGTGCGAATGTGTAAATGTGCAAATGCAAATGCAAATGCAAATGTAAAATACATGGAAACAGGCTGGCTGTGGGTGTTGTTTGTGCAAAGTGTAGCCAGATATTGCATAAGCGTATTGCATAAGACAGATCTGGCAACTTCGTCGCGATCAGCTCACCTGTTTTATGTTGTGATCCTGCCAAACGATTGCGTGATATATGCAGTTCCTCTGCCTGGCATGCCTGCAACAAGAAGTAAAATGGCGAACTGTGCATGAGATAGTGTGTGGAATGCGATATGTGGAATGTGGAACGTATGGCCTAACATTGTCATAAATATAGTCATAGTAATTGCTGTACAACTCCTTCGCAGTGCAGCTCTCTCGCTCTCTCACACACTCGCATGCCACACACACACAGGCACAGACATACTAGAATATACCAATATGGAGCATTGCATTTCACTCTTGTTTTCGATTTCATTTTCGTTCGCTCGGTCGCTGGGTCGTTGGAGCAGCAACCGCAGCAGCAGAAGCAGCACCAGCACCAGCAGCAACTGCTGCCGCAGTCGCAGCCAACGCCAACGTCATCAGCGCCGCGAAGCTTTTCTAAACGCTCTCACGTTTGCATGCGCTCTCTAGCGTCTGCTGTCTGCTAGACTTGCTCTCTGCGCTCGTTCGCTCTCTCTCTCTCTCTCTCTCTCTCTCTCGGCTGCATGTGCAGCGCAGCTGACGTCGTCGTCGTCGTTAGCTTATGTTATTCAATAGCGCACGCCGCTGCCACTGCCACTGCATTTTGTGTGTGTGTGTGTGTGTGTGCTTTTGTATTTCATGTTATTTTATGTCTCTCTTTGTGTGTGTGTGTGTCTTTGCTATCTGCCGCCGTCGTCGCCATCGCCGTGGTATTGTACGTTGCCTATTGCCACTGCAACGGCTGAAACGACCTCCTACAGGTCTTTGACCCAGTGCGACGACGACGATGCCGCGCTCTTGCCTGCTGCCCGCTGCCCGTTACTCTCTGCCCGCGCGCTGCCATGACGTTCGCTTAGCTTTTCATTTGCACGTTATTATTATTTTCCTCAGTTTGGTTCGCTCACTCGCTCACTCGCTCGCTCGCTCGTTTATTCGTTGATGCGTTTGCTCGCTCACTCGTTCGTTTTGTTCATTCGCTCGTTTGTTGTTGTTGTTGTTGCTGATGTTGTTTCTTTTTTGCTGTTGTTGTTGTTATTTCTCTGTTTGGCTTTGGCTTTGGCTCTTGTGTGTGCATTTCCCTTGTGCTGTGCGCCCGCGTATTTGCTTTTCTTTCCACCATTTCCCTACTTGCGTTTTCTATTGATGCGTGTGGGCCAGCCTAGCCCTACACACACAAACCACCCACATCTCCCCTCCCCACACCCACGCAGCAACGCCACCTGGCCACCTCCTGCTGATAGAGCATCTGCAGCACGCCTAATCACAGGCGTTTCGAGGACTGGGCATAGGTAGCAACTGCATTCATATATTTCCTCCTTCTGTTTCTGCTTCTCCTTGTCCATGTCTTACACTTTGTTTGCTCTCGGCTACTTCTTATTTATTGCACCGTTAACTGGGTTGCATTTTATTTTGTGTCTGGCATTTGATTTTGGCAGCGCCCCACCCAACGAACCCCCCGCCCACCCACACTGGCTAATGCCTCAGTCGGCGCATTTTGTGGCATGTGGCATGTGGCATGTGGCATATGCGGCACGTGGACGCACGTGGAGCGTCGACATTTCATCGACATTGTTGGCGCGACGCCTTCGAAACTGGCGCAGCCTTCGACCATGTAAAAAACCACTTGAGGCAGCTGATATCAACAGACAAAGAGGGACAGAGCAAGAGGGAGACAGACAGACAGAAGAGCGAGAGCGAGAGGGTAAGGGTGATAGACACACACACACAAACACACACACACACACACACGGATGTAGCTTGCTTTGAAATCACTGCATTGCTCTATAAACTTTTAACCCAATTTTTATGCCTTATTTACAGAGACAGCAATGTTTTATTGTATGCTACTTACACACACACACACACACATACACATATGCTGGCTGGCTGACTGCCTGCCTTTGCCATTGATGGAGTCATCCGTTTGGCGCTGTTTCATCTTCGTTTCTCCCGTTATTTATGTTCTGCTCACTTCAGAGTGTATTTATAGCGGTACCAATAAAAAATTAAAAAAAAAAAAAGAAAAGGACAGCCCATACCAAGAGGTGGGCGGCATTGGGGTAACCTGAGCGCAAATGTTAAGCAAACGCAAATTAACGGTACTTCAAGGATACAAATTAAAGAAATTAACAGGAAATTGCAAAATATTCCTTGGTTTATTAATTTCTATCAGATGTTAGCTAGGCTAGAGGAGATGAGGAATAGTAGAGTTGTGACACCTACTTACTTCCTTCTTCAACTGCAATCGATAACAATATTATCGATTAATTTGCATAAGCAAGGCTAAAAGTCTTAGAGGGCTAGTGCTAGGAGACGCCTTAGCCTATGATTTAGGGAAAAGTTAAAGCTAAAGCTAAAGGGGATGAGGGCAAATAGAATTTGGACTGAGATAGACTTCATTCTTCAACTTTAGAAATATAATCGATAATTGCGCGTGTTATCGATTATAGCTAGAGAGGGTGCCTATTAGAAGATTTTTAACTTTGATTTACTTCCCTGCGCAACTTTAGCATTATTATCGATAGCTAACTGTGCATCCGATTAATTTGTGCAGGCAAGGCTAAGGGCTCTCAAATTTAGATTTACAATCGGTAATTGCGTGTGTTATGGATGATAACTATAGGAGGGTAAGGACTAGTAGAAGGTTAGGATTTATATTTACTTTTCTTCGCAAATTTAACATTATAATCGATCAATTTTTGTGCTGTCGATTAATTAATTTGCACTCGAATCGATAAGTGTATGTGTTATCGACGACGAGTAGAAGCCTTTGACTGTCATTTACTTATTTTCTTAGCCTTAGCATTAGCATCGATAACCATTGCTGTTATCGATTAATAGGAAAAGATTAATTATAATCGCTAATTATCTGTGTTATCGATTCTAGCTAAAGGGGGTGCCGACTAGTTTAGTTTAGGCGTCTATTTACTCATTTCCTCAGCTTTAGCATGCGACTCGATAACAATTGGTGCTATCGATTAATTGGCGCAGTCAACTGAGCAGCGCCAAGATCACAGCCAAGCGAGCCCATAAAATCCTCGACCTTTGCATCGTGGCTAACATTTAATCAACGTGCGACCAGCAGCGACAGCAACAATTTCCATGCCGAATTTGTGTGGCAGGCTAGGCGAAAGAGTCAATGACATTGCCACAAGCTGTGGCAGCACCGACAACAGCAAATTCACCGACGAATGTGTCACTGTGTGTGTGTGTGTGTGTGTGTGTGCATATAAGTGCATCTATATGTGGACTGGGACATGAGCTGCACATGCTGCGCTCTCTGCAACAACAACTGCAACAACAGCAACTCTTGAGTGCCAACTACTGCCCTACATTCAAGGCAACGACTCGGAGATAAGCGCTCACACACACACACACACACACGCACACATGGCCACTGCCAGCAGACACTTCTATGTGGCCCCCCAGCGTTGCAGCCCAGCCCCACCCCCAGCTGCAGTTGCACTCCCTCGTTGCACACAAAAAAAAAAAAATACTAAAACTAAAAGACAACAACAACAACAACAGCGCAACACAGCAACAACAAAAATTCCGCTTCAAGTTCCAGAGTCTGTTCCGCATATGTGTGCCTGTGTGTGTATGTGTGTGTGTGTGTATCTGTGTGTGTGTGTGTGTAGACATTCTAAGCGGTCATAGTCCCAGTAAACTTTCGCCTGCCGCATTTGGCGGCTGTCGTGGGCGTTGCAGCTAGAGCATTGAGCAGAAGCAAATGCAATCAGCGAATCGGCGAGCACCTCTACAGAGCATACAACAGTCTTTCAATCTGTCAGCCGATC
The DNA here is from genome assembly GCF_018153725.1 of Drosophila mojavensis. NCBI lineage: Eukaryota > Metazoa > Arthropoda > Insecta > Diptera > Drosophilidae > Drosophila > Drosophila mojavensis. The sequence continues at coordinate 15,320,224 of NW_025318667.1, forward strand.
AATCAATCAATCAAACTGTTGCAAATTCTATCAAGCAGACAATTCGTCAGTTGATTGATTATACATTCAATTCAATGGCAATCGGAGTATCAATCAGACTGTCAATCAGTGACTCACGGTCAATCACTCAGTTATTTCATATACGAATCGAAAGTAGATCAATCAATTGATCAATCCTGGTTTTCCATAATCTCTCAGTCCGTCAATATATCAATTAAAGTTTCACAAGCAAAGAAGTCAACAAGCACTCAATGACTCTGTCAGTCAGTCATTCAATCAGTCATTAATAGATACCTTAAAGTCAAATTATATCATACTTAAGTAACTTATCAATACAAAAGTTAGATCAGCTGTCAATCAGTCAATAAGTTAACGTCTTAGTCAATCAGTCAATCAATACATGAATTTGAGGTTTGTCAGTCAAGGAATTCAATTCAATCCAAGTCCATTTCGAATGCATGTCATCAATCATTCAGTCGATCTTAATATCATTCATATATTCAATCAAGCTACTTATCATTCAGTACAATTAGTCGGTCAATCAGTCAGTCAGTTGATTTAGTCAAACTGATTTGTCACGCTAATGATCAGTCACTCAGTCAATCATTACAACAGTCATTCTATCCGTCCTTCGTTTTCATCAATCGAACAGTCAAATCAACGTTTAAGACAACTTCAGATCAATCGGTTTTTAGTCTTGAATATTTCAATCTATCAATCAATCTGTTTGTAAATAAAGCAATTGATACAATCTGTCAATTATTTTGCTAAGCAATGAGGCCATCAATCATGAGATGCTTCAATCCACCTGATTTCAATCAATTCCTTTTCAACTAGCCATATGCACGACTGCGAAATACCCTTCAAATTGTGCTTAGAAATATATTTTTAAATACATAGAATTATGGATGAGAACGTAAGCTTGTTTTTAAATGTAAATCTCCATTTCTCTCCCGCTCTCCCTGTCTCTCTCGCTATCTCTGTCTCTCTTAATATTTCGGTCTCTCTCACTCACTGTTTTTGTCACTGTCTGTTTTTGTCTCTATTTCTCTTTTCCTTTCTGTTTTCTCTGCCTCCCTCTCTCTGTCTTTCTTTCTTTAGGTCTGTCTCCCTCTATATCCTGTTATTTCTTTCTCTCAATCTCTCTCTCTCTGTCCATCTCTTTCTTTTTCCACTTTTTTCATTCTCTTACTTTCTCTCCCGCTCTCACTTACTGTTTTTGTCACTCTTTGTTTCTCCGTTTGTCTTTCTCTTTTTTCTATCTACCTCTCTACCTTCCTCCTTTCGCTCTGTCTCTCTCAATGTCCTGCTCTTTCCCTCGCTGTATCTATATCTTTTTCCCCATTTTTTTCTCTCTCTCTCTTTCTATTTAGAGTTCCTTCCCTATTGAATCTATCTAGCTCGTAATTCACGCTTGCTTTCTGGTTTAGTATTTCAATGAAAATACTTTTTTGGAATCGTAATTTCATCCAGTGCGCACAATTTGCACTTTGAACTTGACTTCCCCATCCTCCGCCTATCGCGCTCGCTCTCTCTCTCTCTCTCTCCCTTCCGCATGCTCTTATTAGGTATTTGAGTCTCATTCCATAAATTTCACTAAACTTGAATTAAAACTTTTCATGATCAACGACCAACGATGCGATGTAATCTGTGTTTCCCCTCCCCGCCCAGCGCTCTGCCCCGCCCCTGCCCTAGCTCTCGGTCGAGGGGCAATGCTAAAGCGTTAAAGAGCAAAACAAACAGAGAGAGAGAGTAGGAGGAGAGAGAGAGAGAGAGAGAGAGAGAGAGAGAGAGAGAGAGAGTTAGAGAGTGTGTGTGTGAAAGAGAGAGCCAGAGATTGGGAGCCAGAGCAAAAGGGAAAGATATGGAGTAAAAGTGAACGGGCAAGTTCAAGTTTATTTTCTGATGGAAAAAAAAAACTATAAGAAAAGAGAGACCGAAATATGTACATATATAATATTATAAGCAGCAACAACAACAACAACAACAACAACGAGACAGCCAAAATAAAGGGCAACAGAATCAAGCAAGATACGAACGACAACAACAACAACAACGATGGAGACTGGAGAGAAACTAGAGAACCGCGAGCGGTGGCAGCGGAGGCAGCGGGGTGTAAAAGAAAGGTGTGACAAGTCATATTTAACGCTGGCTAAAGCGTGTGTGGGAGAGACAGAGAGGGAAAGAGAGAAAGAGCTAGAGAGAGAGAGAGAGAGAGAGAGGGGGGGGACAAGACAGAGGGACAGATCGCAGGCGAAGCTAAATATAAGAGCTGCAGCTGAGATACACACACACAGACACACACACAGACATATATATATATATATATATATATATATGTGTGTTGACCCCCAAAAAAAAAGAAACAACGGTTTTTTTTTTCTTTTTTGTATCAACTGTGTGTAACTGTAACCGGTTTCCATATTGACGCCACAGCCGCTGGGTCGCTACCCTCAGCAGAGACCAGAAACTACAACAACAACAACAACAACACATCATAATAATAATAACTACAAACTTAACAAATGTAAATACATGAAAAAAACAACTACAACAACAACAACAACAACAACAGCAACAGCAACAGCTAACAATCTAACTAAGTAGCTGGCCCTTTGAAGTGCCGTCTTAGCCAAGTTTCATGAATTTGTAGCGCCCAGCAAATGGTCAAAATTAGTAAAGAGCGAGAGGGAAAACTGAATCGAGATAGGAACTGAGAAGTGGTAAATATTAAATTTGAATTGATAGCAAAGAAGAAGCAGAACAACTTTGATATAACCTGCAAGGAGAAACCTACCCACATATAACTATAATATCTACATATTACTAGCAAATATATATAGCTATATAGTTGTATGTATAATATATACATACATATATCTGTAATCTATAAAAAAAATATATATATCACACAACAAACAATTTACATTCAAATATTTTTTCGAATCGTTTGCCATATTTATCGATCAGTTTCAGATACTATAAGGTAGATATGCCCAAATCGAATAAAAACCTTAATACTTTCTCTTGTAGAACAGACAAAGATATTCAAAATGTTTCAAACATCATCATTCCATCAAACTTACTTAATTTATATTTAATTTATACAATTTTATTTTCTAGAGTTTTCTTTAGTTTGAGCATTCATAGCCCGACTTCATGCTATTTATTTATCGATCAAGCATCGGAAATTATTGGTTAAGTATACCCAGATTACAGCAGCAAATGTAAGCCCCTAACACTTTCCCATTGAGTAAACCTAGACATAGATACCCAAAGCTACATCATTCTATGCTTTCCATTCATTTATAAAAATGAATAAATTCTGAATTTTCGAAACGATTCAAGTTATCTTAGAATATCTAGACATGTATATAAGAAACTTAAAAAAGAGATCAAATTTGAGTTTAGCATATTTATCGATTTTATAATCTGTTTCAGTAGTGATATATGCAAAAATTATAGGGCATTTATGGCGCTACTAAAATTATCTTAAGGAAGTAATGGAATATATGTATGCCCTATGTTATATTCCCTATCATCGTGCCTAATATTATTCATATGTAATTAGATCTTGTGACTTGTTCCCTTAGTTTTCAGTTTCAATAAAAACTTACAATTAACTGCACTTTCTTGATTAAACAATTCTACTTTGGTATATTTTTGTATTATATACATTTTCTCGACATTTTTAGTTACCAAATCTCTCTGAACAGCTGGCAGTTGAAGCTGTGACTGTAACTGTAACTGGGATTGTGACTGTGATTGTGACTGTCAACTGTAACCGTGACTGAGGGTCGACTGGCAAAGTCATTTCAGCTCTCTGCTAGACATTAGCCTGCTCCTCATTCACTCTCCCTGCCACCCCACCTACCACCCTGCCCCTTTCTGGCCCTATTCTCTCTCTCTTGCTCTGTCATTACGCTGCTTTACGCTCACTTGAACTTCCAGTTTTTTTTTTTGTTTTTTTGGGCATCTTTTCCGTTGACAAGCAAACAAAACAAAAAAAGGCTGCGAAAAGGGCGTAAATTTGTTCATTAAGCGTTCATTGACACAAGCTTCGTGCAGGGCGACGAGGCCAGCGGGCAGTGGGGGTTGGGGGGCAGGTCAAGTGTGTGTGAGGGTCGCGAGCTGGAGTTGGAGTTGAAGGTGGCTCACCGGCACTCGGGCAGCAATTGAAATGTCCATTTTGTGCGAATCATGCGCAAGGAGCCATCATTCAAATGGCGTCCAAAAAGAAAGCGCCAAAAGAGAGAAGAGAGAGGAGCGAGGAGCGAAGCGCAGCGGAAGGTTGGGGTGTCAGCTGTTTAACTGTCGATCTGCGTCAAACAATTTTGATGGCCGCGACTTGACAGCCATTTGAAGCGCAAACACACACACATAGACGCCAGCACACACACATACACATTAACACACATCAACACACACACACACACACATGCTGAAGCTTTTTTCAAGTACAGTACTTCAACATGGAGCTGGCGTCGTAATTGATGTGAAAGTGAAATTTTGTTTCGGTTATATTTTCTTTCTCCTCTTCGCTTTTTTTTTTTTTTTTTTTTTTTTGCGTTGCGTTGCGTAGCGTGGCGGGGCGTGGCATGGCATAAGAGGGGCAGCGGCGGGTCAAGCCAGGTAACTGCGAGTGACCATAACCTTAAGTTTTGTTTTCATATACATACATATGTATCTTTACAGTTTGGCCAAAGCAACAAAGCAAAAGCAAAAGCAGCAAAACGAATGCTGATCGCTGTCTTAAGTCGCTGTCGCTGCCGCTGCTGCTGCCAGCGTCGCTAACGTTGCTGCTGTCAAGTCAATCTTCTGAGCTAAAAGAACACGTGCTGGCTGAACGAAGACAGCGGCAGCGACGTTGACGCCGACGCTGACGCACAGCCAGCGACGACGTCAGCGCCAACGTCAATTCCGACAACGTCGTCGTCGCAACGGGTTCAATGGCTGACCCAATTTCGGGTAAAGCGTCGAATGAGTGGAAAGAAGCAGACAAGAGCGAAGCACGCACTATGAAGTGTAGTGAAGTGGAGAGTGGTGGAGAGTGGTGGAGAATGGTGTGGAGTGTGAAGAGCGGAGAGCAGCACAGCGCAACGGTGTGAAGCTTTAAATGGAGTTGAGGCAGACCAAACGGGAATAGTTGTGAAAGCAGCAGCAGCTAAGCCAAATGAGAGTGTATGTGTGAGAGAGAGCAGAACATATGTATATGAAGGAACATTTCAGAGAGACAAAAGTTCATCATATGACGACGATCTAAAGCGAATGCTGCTCTCCACAAATAACTCTCACACACACACACTCTCTCTCTCTCTCCCTCTCTCTTTCTCCCTCACTCTGCTTCTAACTGAGCTGAGCTGCTGTTACAGTTTGCTTACTTACTTTATTTGCCGTTGTTGCTTTTGCTTTTGCTTTGGTCGCATTGCCTGATTGGCATTCATGTGATTGTTGCTGTTGCTTTTGTGGGTTCGTTGTTACTTTTATGTAATTTCATTTATTTTCACTCTTTCCGTGTGGCTGACTGTATTTTTTTTTTTTTTTTTCATTTTTTTCTGTTCGCCCGTTTACTTTCTTTTGCGCCAGAAGGGTAGCAACTGGTGGACTTAGCGTGTGAGGGAGCGAGCACGAGCTATACACTCTGGCCGCCTAATGCAACGGAATTGGCAATGCAATAATTTCTCAATGCTATACGCACTGTTATACACCTATTTAGATGCCTCTACATATGTGTATACGTGTGTGTGTGTGTGTGCGTGTATTTATGTCTGCTTGTATTTGTATATTAATTTGCGGCCTGGCGCTGGCAAAATGTTATTGTTTGACCGTCAACCGCTGCGTATACGCAATGTGCAAATCACATTACGCATACGCCCCCTTGGCCGCGCATATATGCATATTCAACATTGAATGCGGCCAAACAACGGCGCGACAATAACAATTTGCACACCCAACTGCATCCTCTACAGCAGCAGCTTCAGCAACAACAACTACAACAACGACAACAACATTCATGTTGCTCACAATTTGTCGATTACGTGAAAGTTTATTGAACTTTCGATTTTGCTAAAAACTATTTTCAATTCAAAAGGTGGCGCACAATTGCACGCCGCACAGCACTACAGATATGGCTACGTATGTATGTGTGTGTGTGAGTGTGTGTGTGTATGTCTGTGTGCGTGCATAGTTTGCTCAGTGAGTCGCTCGGTCAACGAGTCAATGGCGGCTGTTGGCAGTTGGCAATCGGCGCTTGAGGCAGTCGCCAAGCGAATCGAATGCAATCGTGACTCACACACATAAGCAAAAACACACACATGGCAAGAGTTTGACCAACTATAATTTACCCTGTACTCCTATCATATTGGACTATGAAAATCATTGTGATGGAGCACATATTGCTATATAGTCTATTGTTTTAATACAATTTAAAATCGATACATATAATATAGATATGTGTAAACCGATTAATATATATCCAGAGATCATTCATAGATTCAATACAATCAATCACTATATAAATATTAACATTATGCAAATCAATTGTGATAATCTATTATTATTATTTATCACTTTACTGATATATAATCGATATATCGATATACAATCAATCGATATATATCAATGTCTTTTAATTGATTGATATTCTAGGAAATTTTCATGAATATTTTACTCATTTTATGGTTAACGAAAATTGTTTTCTAAATCAAGTTTCATTAACTTCGACTTTTCTCACATCTCTAACATTTTAATAGAAGCCAAAAACCTTTAGCCATACCCAGGTCTATCCGTGTGCTGTCTGTGTTCTTTGTGTTCTAGTTGTTTCTTTTTATGGCTTTTTCACTCGTTGCGTTTTGCTTTGATTTGCTTTGGCACTTTCCATTGCATAAGAGCAAAAGTGGATGGGAAGTTGAAAGTGGGTGAAGTTGCGCGCAATGTTTGCAATGCGAAATCGTGGACAAAGTGGGCATGGAGGTAGATAAGACAGTTGAGCTACATGTTGGGGGTGGCTGGTGGATTGACTTGGCAGTGGCTACTGCAGCACTGTTCAAACACTTGAAAAATGACCAAATGGATACTCAAACGACAACCTCTTGGTCAAGACATCTCTCTCTCTCTCTCTCTCTCTCTGTCTCTGTCTCTGTCTTTCTCTCTCTCCGTCTGCCATTTATTCCCGTTTAAACAAGAAAAGAGAAAAAACAACTCACTTCCTTGTTTGCGCCTCCCCCACTCGACTGGCTGCAACCGCCAATGGCCTCGACAAATGCACCCCGGCCTTCCTAGTGCAGCCGTAACAAGCGCTTGCAACGTTGACTTCATTAAAAGGTAAGCAGCTGGGATTGGCGGATTGGGGGGGTGCAGCGTTGTCTGCCTCTTAACCACCGACTGTGCGCCTATGTCAAGTGTGTGTGTGTGTGTGTGTATGTTTGCGTCTGTGGCATGTTATGTTGTATATTCAAACAGCAGGAGCAACAGCAACAACATTGCACGGCTCGTCATCAACAAATTGTTTTTTACTTTTTCATTGAAACACAAGTAGGGCATATTGGTTTAGCAGATATGCTATACATATGTATGTATGTATATATGCATAACATATGGTCAACATATTATTTTACATAGTTGTAATCGCAATCAAGATAAAATATAATAGCATACTGAACATGTGACTTGACTATTAGATGCCCTAGCCTACGCTCTAAATGCGCATACTTAATAAATACAATGAATACGAAATTAATGTATGTATGCACATATATACATATATATGTATTTATATACATAGATGTGTGTTTATCTATCAATCATCGCAGCCATTTACAGGGCAACAGCAAGTCGAGTAAGCATTCATTGCACAACTCGGCTGCTTATTAACCGTTGTCCTCCTATTCCACCTCTCTTCCGCGCGCGCGCTCTCTCACACTCACTGTCACTCTCCACACCCAGTTGCGCTTGTCCATCTCTCTAGCTGCTCTGCCCGCCCCTACTTGCTGGTAAGCTCATCTTTCCTCGCTCGCTCTCTCTCTCTCTCTCTCTCCTTCTCTACCTCTCTCCCACACCTCCTGATCGCGTTGCCATCTATGCCTTTTACATCTGCCACCCATCTCATTGCAATTGGCGTCATTTCGTGCGCCGCTGCCGCTGCCGTTTGCATCATCACCTTGTGCCGTTGTCAGGGCATTGGCACAGTTTCTCTTCTTCTTCTTCTTCTATATGCATACATGCATACACTGATACACACATTCACACAGCTGTCTGCTTTGTATGTGCTTTACTCTTTTTTTTGCATTTTTGCTGCGCTTCTAATTCGCCTTTTGATTTTCTTGTTTTCGCAGTTGCAGTTGCTTTTCATGTTGTTGTTATTGAAAGGGTATTTATTATTGGATATATGTATTAATGTGCGTATAAGTGTGTGTGTGTGTGTGTCTGTGTGGCTATTTGCTTGTTTGTATTTGATTAACTACTGCAGAGGCTTCTGTGAGTCTGACTACGTCCATATTGAAATCATGTTGAAGCCAAATATCGATATATCAATACTAACATATCGTAACTAAGTAAATCGATAAATATGACAGCTTTTGATGGTTATTGAATTAAAAATCTTGGACTATTAAATAACTATCAATAAAATGTTATCCACAAACACATACATACATATATATTTATCTGGAATAGTCTAATACCATGCCTAGGAACAAAATTATTCAAATAACTAATATCTTTTTCGCGATCTTTGCGCGATCTTTCTCAGAGCGCTCATAGCTGTTGAATACTCATTACTTACCGAGTTAACAGTAAGCGAGGCAGCGACTGCTGTGACAACGTCTACGGCTGCGAGTCCTGCTCCGCGCAGATGGAATTGGAGTTGGCTGCAAGAAAGGCGCGAAAAGAAAAGCGAGAGTTAATTTTAATTGCGACTAGATATGATATGATGCTACAGGTGAGCGAGCTACAAAGTAGATGCAGAATTCAGATGGAAAGTCAGTAGCCGTAGGCTGACCACGGCATGACCCTGGTTTTATTTTCGACGCTGCACGCTAGGTCATATACCCTATATACCCTGGAACAGGCTGGCCGACGCTTGCTAGGCCCAGGTAATTGCGGGAGCTAGGGCTATAAAAATCAATATCTATGTCTGCGACGCTGTCTCTGCTACAAAAAAGCTTTTGAGGGTCGCGGTGAGGGACGACTGTGTGTCATTGTTGTTGCTTGCAGTGCATTTGCCAAAAAAGCTCTCGCCAGCAGCAGCAACAACGACAGCTGCTGCTCATCTTCCCTCTTGCAGAAAGCTTTCATTGCCGTCTCTCGCAGGTAGCAGAAGAAGAAAAAGAGCAAAACGAAAATAACAAAGGAAAAAGCGCGACGCGTCGCTGCCAACGCGACCTGCCGCCTGCGCTGGGCTATTGGGATAGGTCCAAGTCCAGGCAATGTGCGTGCATGTATGCGTGCTTTTGCGCTCCCCCTTGCTAAATATAGCAAATGATTGCAGTCGCATTTACAGTTGGCTCGCTCAGTCGGTTAGTCAGTCAGTCTGTGCCCCCCCTCTAACAGTACTATTCGCTTAACGTCTCTTTGCCCGCACATTCCACGTGGCCGTGCACTTTGCTCGCCTTTGCGCATTGCATTTGAATTTTTCTATTTCTTTTTTGCACTACACAACAAGAACACAAATATCAACGTCAAGCGAGAACTGCACTGCACATAAACACACACACACACACTTACACACATATATGTATACATGCAAGTGCATATAATTGTACATGTAAATGTATGCCCGCCCCCTTTTGCCATGCCCTGCACAATTTTGTTTTCATGCAAAAAGGTTGAAGACCTTTCACCTACTTTTGTCACGAACGGGGCAAACGGGGCGAACGTCGGCACAGGGCGAAGAGCAAACAGTTTTTCGCTGCGCGAAGAGTACGAGCGAGTGAGGCGAGCCAAGGCGAGGCAAAGACAAACAAAACAAGCGACGCTAATTATGGCGCACTGACTGCTGAATACCCTGACAGTAACACATCTACATGTACTACTACTACAGCAGCAGCAGAAGCAGACATTTTATATAAATATAAATAATGCAAATCAAAACACCCAAGTCATAAAATGTTATCTTATCTCTGCAAACATTAGATATGTATATGAATGTAAGTTTGAGAGTCTTTGAAGCTGTCGGTGCACAATGCATGACCACTATGATTAATGGAAGGGTATTTCAATAGAAACAGATGCAGCTGCGAGCGAGAACGGAGTGAGGACGAATGAAGTAAAGAGGAGCCTGAACTCTGTTTTATTTTCGTGTGAGTGAGCGAGAGTATGAGTATGTGTGTGTGTGTGTGTGTGTGTGTGTGTGTGTGTGTGTGTGTGTGTGTGTGTGTGTGTGTGTGTAGCTATTGTGCACTGAGTGCTTGTATTATTGTGCACATACAATATTTAGCACATTTAGTTAGTTCGATTTGCAGGCTTTTATACTCTACACCCAAAAATAATGAAAATGCAGGGATTGTTGATTTTATGCAAATCTACGATCTACATAGTAGTTGTTTAATCGAGATCTCTGCATTAATATGGACGAACAGACGGCGAAATTAGTGGCACTCGTGCTTGAGTATGAATGTATGCATGCATGTATATGTATGTATGTACATATGTATGTATGTGCTTCAGGTATCTGCCCGTCAGGAACTTTCGGCTATAGCACTCTCACTCTTACTTGTTGCAATCATTGTTGCTGGTTGTCTGTTGGGTATTGTAATCTGCACGTAATGTAATCCAATATTGTGGTGACAATAGAAATTGACAGATAACGGTGAGTAATTGTGGGCAAGCAGAAATCTGAATTCATATTGCAGAAATATTTCAATATATGTACATATGTATATATATGTATATATAGTAGTACAAATAAATATATGTACATATATAATATATAGAATTCGGTTGCCTTGCCCAACATCTGACCCTCTTCAGTAGCTTTCTATGCGGTAGTTTGTCGCGTTTTTTTTTTTTTCAGCTTTTTCATTTATGCTTTGTTGTTTTTGCCAGCCAATCGCAAATTATTTGGGTCAATTATAAATATTAAACGCAATTAGCAATGAAATTTCAATTTCATTATCATCAACGTTGACGGCGACGCAGGCAGCGCATGAATAACAACAAAAACAAAACAAATTTGTTGACGATGCGCACAGCGCGACTGATAAGCAGGCGAGTGTGAGTGTGAGTGCGAGTGCGAGCGAGAGAGAGAGAGAGAGAGATAGAGAGAGAGTGAGAAGCATAGGGAGGAGAGCCAGAGACGGGTTCGGTGATGAGCTGGGCAATGCATAAGCAAGTGCGAGCTGAGGGTAGATGGCGGGGGATCTGACTGCTGGCGGCACCAAACGATGTCGTCTTCGTCGCCGACGTAAGCGTCATCGTTTATTCTCTCGCGCAATGTCAAGATTATTGTGACCTTAATTTTGGACACTGTCAAAAAATGCGTTGAACAAACGAAATGTGTGTAAACAACAGTTAGATAAGATATATACTTATGTATGTATGTTTGTATGTGCATACGTATGTATGCACAGCAGCAGCATCGGAAGCTGTTCTTAAACAGCTGATCAAATTTAAAACCAACTGGCAAACAGTCCTTGACAAATGCCAAATGGCTTATCGCGGCATACAATTCATGCTCTCCCACTCACACCCGCTACATCAGTCATTGGTCGTTTTTTTCCTGGACGTAAAAAATGTCAAAACAGAAATGAGCAAATTGCAGAAGAGAAAGAAAAAAAAAACAAATGAATAAAAACTCTTCTAGCACACACACACACACATGCACAGACACATACATGCAAATGGCCATCCGCCTGCCACCCCAGGCGAGTTGTTGATTATCTTTGACTTGGAAATGACCTTAAACTAGGTTAAAGCTCGCCAAAGTTGCCCAAGTTGGACAGCACGGCGACGGCGACGACGACAGCAATGACGACGACGGCGACGACGACAGCAGCTGCTGTGCTTTTGTCTGTGCAGTGGCTGTAAATTTGAACTTTCTGTGCAGCTAAGCGTGACTGCAGCAAGAGAGCAAGTGAGAGAGACACCGAGAGCGAGAGCGCAAGAGGAAAATATTAATATTAAATAAAACTGCATGCATACATATAAAATGATGTAGGAAACGATCCAATGCAATGAGATGCGATGCGGAGTGCGCACAAATTAGAATGTCCACAAAAAGCTCTGCTAATTGCTTCATAATTATTGTACATACATATGTACATACATATGTATATCTATAAACACATGTAAACGTATGCAATATATATGTACATGTATTTATGTATACGCAGTGTAATTAATTTCTATTTGCCAAGAGAAAGTAAAAACAAAAAATAAATAAAAAATACAGCAAAAATGAGGGGAAAAAAACATCATTCATTGCTCATCAAATTTGACGGCAACGGTTCGTTTTCTAATGTGTGACCCCTCTGCTTGTCTGCTCTCTTGACTCCTCATTGCCATTGTTGCGGCGTAGGCGTAAAGTAAGCTGCGCAGCGCCAATAACGAGAGAGCGCACAACGCAACACAACGAAAAGAAATTAAACATAAAAGAGCAATAACAACAACAACAGCAACGTGCATAACAAGCTATAACAAGGGCCAGGCAACCAGTTGGCACATAGTCGTCACCCCCTCTACCACTCCCCAACAGCTGCCTACGCCTGAGCACAGCTTGAAAACAACGAGAATGACAGAGCCGATAGCGCACAGCACAGTTGTTTCTATCTCTCTGTGTATATGAGTGTATGTTCGTGACTGCGCTAAGAGAGCGCTCGTGAGAGCGGCGGCCAAAAGGTGAATGACATGCCCGCTCACAGACTTGGCGTTAGCTACAATTCGGCTTTGACTTCGTTAATATCGAAAATGCAGAGCATTAGATGTGCTTGTTGTTGTCGTTGTTATTTTTTCATACATAGCTAAATTTGTGAAGCGGCGAACTTTCAAAAAACAAACACAACAAACGTAATGCTAAGAACGAAACGGGCGCACAGCAGAGCAGACAGTCAAAGCTTTACAGCAAACGAAAAAGCTTGCACTGTATGTGCGCTTGCTTCGTGCTAACGCTCGTCTCTGCTCGGCAACTGACTTCGGCAACGGCAATGACAGTGTAGCTGTGCCTCGTACTTTACATTCTGCCTCTTAGTAGGTCAACAAAATTCCGGACAATGGCCTTTCGCTTTCGTCTGAGCGTCTGCGATGCGTCGCTGTCGCTGTTGCGCTGTGGCGCTGTTGCTGTTGCTGTTACTGCTGTCGTCGCTGCAACTGCAACTAGAAGCGACGCTGGCGTCGGCGCCAACAGCGAATGAGCGTGGAAATGTAAATAGAAGCGATGCAAAGACAAGCGAAGCATCGAAGCCCGGCCGCTCGTCCGCCCCACCAACAAGCTAACACATGAACGCATATACATTCGTACATACATATGCATGCATTTCTGTGCATATGTATGTACATACATACATATATCACATGCTTGTTCGCTTGCATTCGCCGCGATGAACATAAAGATATTTCAGCTGTCGCCACCGCCAGCGCCGCCGCCATCGCTGCTGCCACCACTATTCGATACAGTTTTTTTTCTAATTATTTTTTTTTTTACTTTGGCGATGGCGTAATAGACATGTCCGCCTCCTGCTGTGGTAGCGTCTGTGTCTGCGGCTGCGGCTGCGGCTGTGACTGCGACTGCGGCTGCGGCTGCTATCGATTGCCAGCTGGAAGCTTGTTATGCCATGTGCCAAGTGCCATGTGCCATGTGCAACACACGACGTCACCCCCAACCAATCAAACACATACATATTTGCTAGAAGAAGAGCGAGACGCCGTCGAAGATGCACAATTGAGACTATCTTAACTTGAACTCCAAAATGAATTGCAAAACTAAAAGCTACTGAAAGCTTTAGCTGAGGCAAGGGGAAGTTTTTGTATCGAAGTGAAGATCTAGAGTTGAATTTATATTATCATTTTAATTCTTAATTGTTTTTTAAACATGTACATATAATCCTTAACTAAGCTTTTACCAGTCTAGGACTTAATGAAAGCAATGTAAAAGCTTTGCTGAAGATATCCTTAAGATCTCACTTCAAACGCTTTTGCTACAATATTGGAAAACAGTTCGTTATCAATGGAAAATCTGGAGCTGGAAAGGGGTTCAACTTAGATCATTCAAGACTTTATTATAACTGTTCATTGTTTAATTGAACGAATTGAAATAGACGACTAAGACAAATAATATACAGAATACCTTATTGAGCATATCGAACCCTATATTATTGAACAAGTTCAAATGAACGCGTAAGAAAAATATAAGTTCTCTATTGAGTTCCCCATATGTAACCCTATATTAGCTTTACCTACAGATAAAATCTCGTTAAGGCGCTTTTCAGGTAAAGCCTTTTTAGAGCTAGATTATGTTAGTTTTAATTACTTATTAATTAGATTAATTATTAAATATAAGAAGTGATTTATCGAGGAAACAGTTTCTCGCCAAAGTTAGAATAGCTCGAGCGTGAATCAAGGCTCCATTCTGTTTCATAATAACTGTTAAGTGTTCAGTTGAACAAGTTCAAGTGAATAGCTAAGAGTTATGATCTATTGAACTATTCAGACAATTCAGTCGCATATGAAATAGATATCCTAATCGCTCTATTGATTAGTAAAGCCTTTCAAGTAGTTCAGCTGCATTTTCTATTGAGCCACGTAAAGCTGAACGAGAGCGAGAGGGGGGTGGGGTTAAGCGTAAGGTAGAAGGTGGGAGGTGGGTTGAAGTTTGTAGGTGCTACCATGAGAGCTTTCTAGAAGAACAAAAAACTAATGGTTGAGGGTCTCGATATTTACATTTCCATAACCTGTCCGTGTCCCTGTGTGTGTGTGTGTGTGTGTGTATGTGTGTGTTTGTGTATGTAGGTTAAAGGACGTTGCGTTCGTTGCACTCACAGACTGAAGGACAGCCCGAAGGGGAAATGTGGCAAGGACGGTGTGGCATGGCATAGCCTTACATGAATAACAACCCAGAAGCCCAGGCCAACAGCAGCAGGCAAGTCAACACATGCGAATCCTTGACGCTAGACGTCGACTGCGACGCCATCGCCGATGTCGACGTCGACGTTACAGTCACGTACTCTGAAGTGTGCTTCGAGCAGAGCGAAGCGCAGCCAAAGGCAGACGCAGTCAGCTCCAGACATATGCCACAAGCCCCACCATTGCATATTTATGAGGCGCACTCACATACACACATACACACACACACACACACACACACACACATACACACAGAGAAACATGCTGCAACTAACTACCCGGGGGAAGGTTGTTGGCACAGTTTTTATCGGAGTCCGTTGTACCCGTCGAAGGATGCGAAATCCTTCGTCGAACAGCCTTGGACGGCAGTTAGTACAAACGGCTATACTAATGAAAATGCCAATGTGTGCTAAGTATAAGTATAAGTATAAGTATAAGTATAAGTATAAGTATAAGTATAAGTATAAGTATAAGTATAAGTATAAGTATAAGTATAAGTATAAGTATAAGTATAAGTATAAGTATAAGTATAAGTATAAGTATAAGTATAAGTATAAGTATATAAGTATAAGTATAAGTATAAGTATAAGTATAAGTATAAGTATAAGTATAAGTATAAGTATAAGTATAAGTAAGTATAAGTATAAGTATAAGTATAAGTATAAGTATAAGTATAAGTATAAGTATAAGTATAAGTATAAGTATAAGTATATAAGTATAAGCATAAGTATAAGTATAATAAGTATATAAGTATAAGTATAAGTATAAGTATAAGTATAAGTATAAGTATAAGTATAAGTATAAGTATAAGTATAAGTATAAGTATATATAAGTATAAAGTATAAGTATAAGTATAAGTATAAGTATAAGTATAAATACATAAGTATAAGTATAAGTATAAGTATAAGTATAAGTATAAGTATATAGTATAAGTATAAGTATAAGTATAAGTATAAGTATAAGTATAAGTATAAGTATAAGTATAAGTATAAGTATAAGTATAAGTATAAGTATAAGTATAAGTATAAGTATAAGTATAAGTATAAGTATAAGTATAAGTATAAGTATAAGTATAAGTATAAGTATAAGTATAAAGTATAAGTATAAGTATAAGTATAAGTATAAGTATAAGTATAAGTATAAGTATAAGTATAAGTATAAGTATAAGTATAAGTATAAGTATAGTATAAGTATAAGTATAGTATAAGTATAAGTATATAAGTATAAGTATAAGTATAAGTATAGTATAAGTATAAGTATAAGTATAAGTATAAGTATAAGTATAGTATAAGTATAAGTATAAGTATAAGTATTAGTATAAGTATAAGTATAAGTATAAGTATAAGTATAAGTATAAGTATAAGTATAAGTATAGTATAAGTATAAGTATAAGTATAAGTATAAGTATAAGTATAAGTATAAGTATAAGTATATAAGTATAAGTATAAGTATAAGTATAAGTATAAGTATAAGTATAAAGTATAAGTATAAGTATAAGTATAAGTATAAGTATAAGTATAAGTATAAGTATAAGTATAAGTATAAGTATAAGTATAAGTATAAGTATAAGTATAAGTATAAGTATAAGTATAAGTATAAGTATAAGTATAAGTATAAGAGTTGCTATAAATGTCAGTAAGAACAGTATTTATATAAATTCAAATTTAGCAAGCGTAATAAGCATCATTTGATTTATCATGACTCTTTTTCATTAATTACTGATGTCTCTCTTCATATAGTCATAGGGTTCTTCTTTCAACGCCCATGGAGAGAACTGTATGTGTTACTCAATGAGCTTTATTAACCATTATGAATCTTAGTCGAACTATTAGTCGGGCATGCCCAACTGAAATTAGCGTAATGGGCATCACTTACCCCACGTCTCGGCTGCGCTGCCTCTGCTCAGTGCTGCTTCTGAATCTGAGTCGATCTCTAGTTCGTATTTTATGCGTTGTAGTTCTTGTTGTTATTTTTGTATTTGTCACGTTGCGATTAATATAGCTGCCAATATTCACATTGACTCTGTGGACGCGGGCAAGACGGGTGCTGCAGAAGAAACAAGGAAACAATAAGGAAAAATAAAGTTAATAGGTGAAAGAATTTGAGAAAATAGCGTTTGTGTCTTCGCTAAGCTTAGCAGGTGCAGCAACCCAAACGCCAAGATGTCGCTGCACCGCCAATAGATGACGCTAGGGAGCTTTTATTCAGCAAAAGCTCAATTCGCCACAGACAAAACTAGCAGCGACTTAACAGCAGTAACATATGTAACGCCGCAAGCTTAACAGTGCCAAATTCTGCTTAGCATACATAAACAAATGCTGCATGCTTAACAGCGCGCGCAAAATTCTGCATAACGATGACAGCAGCGTCGTCAAAATAGCGCAGACACAAACCGCAAGCCTGTTATGGAATTGCAATGAATTAGTTATTAATTATTTAATTATAAATGAAATGTCTTATTAAAATAATAAATGAAATGTATTGAATATATAAACAAGTAATACAAATATAACTCTTTTCCACATTAACAATTCTGTTAATCGTAACGCGTGCGCTCTCTTTATCGCCACTGCTGAAGTGCTCTCTTAACACTCACTCTCGCGCTCTCATCTATCGCTCTGCGCTCTTCGCTGGCAAGTTTATTGACTTGCCTCTTGCTGTGTGTCTTCTGTTTTGAAATTTGCTGTTGCCGTTGCCATTGCCTTTGCTGTTGTTGTGTTTGTGTGTCAATCAGTTTCATTAACCCGGCGAATGCAACGCGACGTCAGCGTCGACGTCGCCGTTGCCGTCAGGATGAAAGGTCAACAAAGTACGTTCCACACACACACGCATACACAAGTATAAGCACATAGATCTGCACTTGTGTGTGGCCTGTGGCAACTTGAACTCTAAAATGTCACTAAATGCGAAGTGACACTTGTAGCCACACCCCCTCCGCCCCCGCCCCCGCTCCATCTTATAGTTGCGCCCGCAGCACCTGCTGCAGCGGGCTGCCGGCGACCCCAACGAACTGCAGCAGCAAATGCGGAAGAATGAGTAACACAAATGAACCGAAAGCAGAACAACAACAAAATTACAACAATAACAGAAAGAACAGCAATAACAACAACTAGAAGCAGCACAAGAATAACATCGAGCAGGCCAAACAGGGCTGCGTATGCAGCGGATTTCCCGCTAAAATGTAATTGCACTTGAAGACGCGGGCTATACCTATCACCAGAGCGAGAGAGATAGGGCTATAGAGAAAGAGAGAAGAGGCGGACGGGTCGTTTGTCATGTTTTTATTCAACTGAGTCTAAGATCTTAGTTCTTCTTCCACTTCATATGACATCAAAATGTATTTATGTTTAAAATAAGTTGAAGTCATTATTAATCAGTTGAAAGCTGTTTTAGTTCTTACATGCTAAAGAATTATTCATGCCCAAGACTAGACAAGGCGTTGGACAATGCCTACATTAGTCATGCACTGAGATAAGCATAATATGAATATGTAAAAAAAAATTCTATTTGGCACTGTTACAGCTCATAATGTAGTCTATGGAGTGTGTTTATGTAGAAAAATCTCTTAGTTCTACTGGCTAAATTTCAATGGATTGGAAAATTCTTTGAGCTATTGATATTTGTAATTATTTATCTGTACATATATTGCGGTACATATAGGTATATTGCGGCATATAAGATCTAAATTTGAAGACTGCTATTATGTTTACACTATATTTATCAGCTTATCATGTTTACAAGAAATATCATATAATTTAGTAAATAGCTCTACGGCTCATGTATTGAAAATTTCAGCAACCTACCTCTGAGTTATAATAGGTTAACTGCATACAAGAATATGCTAATACTGGTTTTTAAATATTATATTATAAAACAACCCGGATTGAGCTATGTATGTACATATATCCAAATTTCAGCCCGCTAGCCAAAATAGTTTTTAGGTTACCATAGGTTAGCTGCGTATATTAGATATAATTATACAGTTTAAGAATAAGCACATTATGATAAAGCCCATATTTGAGTTATCATCTAGGTCCCGTAGTTCTCGAGTTAAGATAGGCTAGCTGTGCTTTTGAGCTAGCGACTAACTAAGGTAGATTAGATTTCAATTTTAAACTCTCTATTTCAAATAGTTCCCGAGCTACGTTAGTCAAACAGAAAAGTTAGCTGAATGAATTAATAAACCTATAATTGAAAACTCATTTACCATAAAAATCAGCTCTCTAACCCCAATAATTTCTGATTTTCGATAACAATTTATAACTACATTCAGAAATACAATATTCCATTTGGATTTACCATAATATTAACGAATGAGTTTATATTGGCTAGCTTCAAGATTCTTGAGTTACAATAAGTTAGCTCCGAATTAATGTATACTCATAAGGTTACCTATGCATGTATTGAAATAATCTATACCTCATTGCAAATTTCACTCCTCAAGCTCGAAAATTTCTCGAGCTATGATAGATTAACTACTAATAGCATGCTAAATAATTAGTAAATGAGCTTTAATAGTAGGCTAACAATTTTCGACTCTCTAGCTATAATATTTCCCGAGTTACGATAGGTTAAATCATTAATTATGCGGTTTACTATGTGAATAAGGATAGCTACTTAGGCAGGGGGTCAGCCTAGCCAGTCTCAAGAAGCTCTGAAGGTCTTCCTTCAGCGGAACAGCGGAGATAAGCAGAACTCTTGGTGCACTATCACAGCTGGCAGCAATAAGCGCATGTTAAAGCTGCTGTCAATTGTTTGATCCGTGCACATGTTTTGCGGCTGTGGCTTCGTTTTGTTTGTCAACAGTTGGCAGCAGAGCGAGAGGCGTGAAGCGAGAGGCGTTCGCCCTCGGTGCTGTTGTTATTGTTGTTGTTTCGCATTGTGTGTGCATAACAGAAGGCAAACAAAAGTATTCGCCGTGTTTTCCGGCGGTTCCACAGCCGTCTGCACGGCCACTGAGCGGCCACTGCCCCAAACCGCCCCCAATCGGGCACCGTCAGGCACACGGCGGCGGCAGGCGCAAAAGGCAGGCAGAAAATAAAAATAGATTTTTCTCGGTATATAGGATAACGACCAGGAACGACCCCAAAAGCGCGAACGCACGGGCAACGACCGGCAAAAAGCAGACGCAAAAGCAGCAGAAGAAGAACTGGCAGAGAGCACAAAAAATAATAAAAACCAAACACAAAATAAAAATACAAAAAAATCTACGCAAGTTCCGTTTGCCAGCAGCGTGCGCTCTCTTAGCGTAGCTAAAGAGAGAAAAAGAGACCGCAAGCCCTACACGACTGTGTGTCTGTTCCTGTGTGTGTGTGTGGTGTGGTAGGACTCGAAGAGCAAAACACAAACACACACACATAGAAGCATACGCATAGCTACATGAAGAGAGCGCGCGAGAGCGGTGCTGTTGTTATTGTTGTTGCTGTTGCGTGCGTTTGTGTATGTGTGTGTGTGCGTGTGTTTGTAGGGGTTGCTGACCTCTTCTCAGGGTCGCCAAAGGTTGTTCAACTCGACAGCAGCAACAACAACAACAACTAAATAAAAAGGAGCTCAATGTATGCCGTTGCTGCGCACAAGCTGGCGTAGGGACGCGTTTGCCTGCCCAAACAACCCCGCCTGCTGCCCGCTGCTCTATTGCCATACACACACACACACGCACGCACACATAGGCGCTCGTTGGGCGCCAAATGTGTGCTGGTCGTTGCCCTCGGGATGCCTTTGCTCCTACCTGCCGCGCTGCTGCTCGCCCTCTTGCTCTCTCTTTCTCGCTCGCTCCCTTTCCCTCTTTGGCTTGTTAGGGCCGTGACGTAATGTCGCAACAGGGCATTTCCCGCATGCCAGGCTCCCTTTCTCCCTCCCTCTCTCTCTCTCTAAGTCTATCTATCGCCCTCTCTCGCTCGCCCTTTGGCTGTTTTGTTACTTTGGTTTTAGCGCGCAATGTTGCAACTTGTGGCTAGGGGTTGGCAGTGACAACACGGCTGCTGCAACGTCCTCAGCTGCACTGTTCATAGTTATACATGCACATATATACATACACGTACATAATATACATATATACATGTGCATATTTGTATGTTTGTATGTTGAGATTGTCTGAGGTTAGGGTTGAATGCGCGACGCGCAACTCTTTTTTTTTTTTTTTCATTATTTGCTTTGTTATGCATTTTGCAACTGTTTCTGTTGATTTTTTTTATACTCTTAGTTTAAGCTTTAATTTTCTATTTTTGGTCTTGTCTAGCAAAAATTAATCCCTTTTTTTTTTCTTTTTTAAATTTGTCATTTGAATTCGACAATCTAAATTTGTAGATTTTTTTTTTTTTTTTGGTATTCGTATCTATTTATGTAAATATCTTCAATCTTATATGTAGATATGTATATGTAGAACAAGATTTGTTTATTTTATTATATTATCATTTCATAGATGAATACATAATATCTATGTCATGGCATAATAGGCATTATATACATATGTCTATTAGAGGCAATATACATATGTATGTATAAAATAAAAGAATAGATGTTGCTCGTTATCGAGTTGAAGTAAATATTGAAAATATAATGATATATCTAGCTAACAGTTGGTTGGCTATTGCTATAGTGCTATTGTATTACGTTCACTCCATCTATCTATCTATCTCAATATCTCTCTGCTATATTTATATAAAAATACACCCGTGATCGTCAAAGCCCAAATCTAAGTGTATTTCCTATCCATTTAAAAAAGCTTCTGTTTTTTTCTACATATCGTTCTTATTCCGATCCTTTCTTACATTTTCTGTTATATCTACATTTTACTTTATATTTATTTATTTTAATTTTTTTTTATTATATAATATCCCTCATATCTCATATCCCTTACTCAACCCAGTATTTCGTCCACTTTAAATCCTTCATTTATTTAGAGGCTTCTTTTTATACTCCTTCACGAATTTGAATTTGGTCAAATTTTTGCTCGGAAGTTAATGTTACGATTCTGTAAAGATTGATGGAAACTTATATGTCCACGCCCACTAGGGACGTGGCTAATTCGATTTTAATACCTGTATAGTGATTTTTTAAATTCTGCTATATTTTGAGCACTATTAATGCCAGAGACCTGAAATTTGGTATGTATATTTGGGTTGGCTGCCCAAGACCAAAAAGGTATGGCATATATTTGTGGACGTATCATACAGAAAAATACCCTATAACTTTCACACTTGTGGAACGTAAGCATCTAAATTTTGAACCAACTTTACTTTTGGCTCGTTTTAAAAGCTGGTTAAAAAGTATGTGTCTATGCCCACTGGAGGCGTGGCAAAACACGAGGAAAACTGATTTTTTTTACAGTTTTAGAGCTAGATAGTTTTGAATATTGAATATATAAGAGCGTGTCAAATTGTAAAACGGGCTGTGAATGAGTATTCTGCAGTCGGTAACGCCCGACTGCAACGTTCTAACTTATTTCAGATTATCAAATGTAGGATCCATACGGCTTGACGTAGTATCTTAAGAACCCAAGCAACCTCTCTTGCTATAAGTACTCCACAAAAAGCTGAGCAAAGAATCTGTATTAATTTTTTTGATCCAAAAACAAATGATGCACCATATATCCAGATCTGAGCATATATCCAGCATATATTTAGATCTGAGCACCTATGTTCATTTTCCTGTTACCGAAACAGAAAAAGCCCGTGAAATCATAATGCAAGAATTGAACAGATAAAGATAGCGACGAAGGAGGAGTAGAACTTCTTGAATATCAGCTGGATTGAATTTCAAGCGAACTAAATATATCTCGTCATGAATAAATAAATAAATGGTCAAACAAACATAAAATTCACTTTAGTTTATGAACACACTCTGCACATATTTTTCATATATTCCTTTCTAATGTTCTCTATCTCCCTCTATCTGGTAGCCAACATGGTCTTATCTGTTTAGCATTGCTTATCGATTTCTTAAGTCATTTTCTACTTGATATTCCATCGTTATTAAACCCTAAAATTATATGAAGTAGAGTTAAATAGGTTTCTAGCTTGCTCAAAATTATTGAGCTGCCCCAAAGATAGCTCTATGAAACAATTAAAGGCTAGCTATTCCAAAATTTAATTTTAATGCTCTTTCATGAAACAAATGGAGTATATTGGCTATTTGTTATCTGCATATGTATTTGGATTCGGCGAGTAGAATTCCTGGAATCTTCCATAGCTTTACAGCTTCCTACTCGAACTTTCCAATTGAAGTAGACTTGCCCTATGGAATCACTATATACGTCCCTTTTGAAAAATCATTATATCATACACAGTTTTATAGCGAAAGCCCCAATATTGTTCTACTATTTGTAAGGTAGTCAAAAATTGGAAATAACATAGAAATTTAGAATAATAAGTCGCGCCAACTACTTTACACTATAAATACATAATAGATATGTAGATAGATAAAATATATATTATATAATAATGAAATTTGTTTTTCTTTGCAGTCATAGATAACGAAAACGATGGATCTCCCGTACAGCTAGAGCTATAAAATGTAAGGGGTTCGAAAGTATTGAATAATATTTCAAAGACCACAACTAATTATGGAGTAGGTTAGTAGTTTTCTTCTTTGTCTCATAGAGCCTTTTTTTTTTTTTTTTAGTCGTTAACACGCAAGTTGAGTTTGTATCTAAAAATCGATAGCTACTCCTGTTGATTTGTTATCAATTGGAAACCTTATCGAAAGTCAGTCATAAAATTTTATCTCCTACATCTTTAGAGCTAGAGTCTTCAAAATTTTAATTATTGATTCGTGTGAGTTTTATAGAATTTCAATTTTTGTTATATTTTCGATACAGACTCCAAATCCACCCCCCTCCCTTCCAGTTTGCAAAAGGCGTAATTCAAATACTTGAGACTTAGTTAACGGTATCACTTTATCTTCTAGCTCTTTCTTGCTCTCGCTCTCACTTGCAGCCTTGCTGCCTTAGCTGGATCAGCTCAGCTCTCTATGGCCTCTCTACTTGGACTCTAGCTGCCTTACTCTCCATTTCTCTCCATTTCATGCAATCTCTCTGTGTCTCTCGCTCTCCCTCTCTCGCTGTCTCTCTCTCTCTCCCGCTCATTTTCCTCGTCTGCAAATGTGACTTAGATTGACCGGCTATCAGTAACGCCAACCGTTGTCGTTGTTGGCGCGTGCTCGTTTTTATCGGTCATTAGCCTCGCGCGCAGCAACAGCAGCAGCAGCAGAAGCGGCGGCGGCAACAGCAGCAGCGGCGACACAGTCGGCACCACCCTAGGGTGAACCTATTCGAGCCTCTGGGCTGTGCGCCTGGTGACCACAATCAATGCGTTACATTGGCCTGTGGCGGCTATCAATCACACACACACACACGCACGCACACACACGCGCTAGACGTCGCCTACAACAGAGCAGAGCAAAAGCACAAAAAAAACACAAAAAAAAAAAGAAAACACAAAAAAGAAAACACAAAAAAGAAAACACAAAAAAAGAAAAGCACAAAAAAATGTCAAAAGCCATGACCGTGAAGTTTAACGCCCTCTGGGGGCGATGCCACAGCGCCCAGCTTGGCCTATCGCCGTTGCTTGCTGTTGTTGCTGTTGCTACAATTATTGTTCTCCTTGCTGCCGCTGCCGCTGCCTCTGCTTCTGCCGCTGCCTCTGATGCTGTTGCTGTTATCTTCGTCGCCCACCGGCTTTTGCGTGCTGCTCGCTTAAAAGGGCGCAGCCCTCCCACTTGCTCTTCTTCTTGCTCTTCCTCTTCTGCCATTGCCCGTTGCCCGTTGCCCGGTGCCCGTTGCCGTTGCTCTAGCACCAAGCGATACCAGCAGCCGCTTACGTTGTCGCCACTTCTTCTGCCTTCTGTTTCTGCTTCTACTTCTGCTGCTTCTTCCTCTTGTTCGTTGTTGTTTTTGTGGCTTGACATTGAACTCGAAAATTTGACGCGCGCCGCTGGGCAAAAGCGCCGCTGCTGCTGCTGCTGCTCCAACTCGAGCACCCTCCACTTCAGTTTTCCTCTCTCTCTCTCTCTCTCCTTGGCTAAAGCGCGCTCCTGTTGCCATAAACGCACACACACACAGGCTAACGCTCGCTCGCACTCTCTTTCTCTCTCTATCTCTCTCTCTCTCTCTCTCTCTCTGTCGCACTCACTGTCCGCTTATTAGCAATTTTTCGTTACAACAACATTACTGTTGTTGTTGCTGTTACTGCTCTGCTTCTGCGTCTGCTTCCTCTTCTGTGCACTGTTATTGCTGCTGTTGTTGTTATTATTTCTGTATCGCTTCCTCTTCAGCTGTGGACGCAGCAAGTTCATCGAACTTTTCGGGTAGAAAGCGCTAAAAAAAAAACCTTTTTTTTTCCAAGCTTTTGGATTTGGCATTTGTTGCCGTGATCTTTTTGCTCGCTTGCCCTCTCTCCCTCTCTGTCTGCCTCTCCCTCTCTCTTTCTCTCTCGTTTAATCGTTATCTCTCTCTTTCTCACTCACGTGAGATATTTTGCGAATGTAGCCCAAATTACAAATTGCGCTGCGCTGACTAACAATGAGTTGTGCTTATGAGGATGATGACGGCGATAATGATGACGATGATGATGATGACCTTCTTGCTTATGGCAGTGGACGCCTTCCTCTCTCTCTATCTATCTCGGTGGCTTTTACACTCAGCTATTGTGAATTGTAATAATGATCATTATGATGATGCTGATGATGATAATCCTCCTGTCTTTGGCATCCATTTTCTGTCCTCTACCTCTACCCCATCCCAATCTCTTTTTCTTCCTCTATGGCTTACTGATGCCTTCCATCTGTCATGCTTATTGAAATGGAATAATGACGATTATGATGATGGGAATGATGATGATGACTCTCTCCTATGATATATACCTTTCTATCTCTCCCTCTTTCTCTCTTTCATTGTTTCTTTCACTCTGACATAGTTGGTAATGAAATGTTGTAATGATGATTATGATGATGACATCTTCCCATATCCTTCTCTCCCCCTCTGCATTTCTTGTGGCATCCATCTCCCTGCTTCTCTCGCTGTCTCTTTATATCTCTCGTTCCCTCTCTCTCTCTCTTCCTCAGATTGATACAGCTTTCTTAACCCGCTACAATCCGTTTGACCCTACAGTTTAGGGCTTCACGTCACAAAAAGCTTTATAGTTTCCTTGCATTTCCCTAAAGTAATTTTATTTTCTAGTTTTTCTAGTTTATATTAATTAATTTTCAAAACATTGTTAATATAGTAAAACTTTTATTAACTCTATTTCTAAGTAAATTAGAAACCATATCTCTTTTGTATTCGATGCGTATAACATTTTTATGCTCCGAGTCAATTCAAATTGGCATTTCATCGTGCACAGTGCCAGCCATAAGAAGGCGTGGCTGGCACATACATACAAGACATAGACATCTTTCTGATCAGAAGCTGACTGTATGTACGTGTGTACATACATATTTACATTGATATTACCTCCTGTTCACCGATTTCTCTCTCTCTCTCTCTCCCTCTCTCTCTCTTTCTCTCTCTCTCTCTCTCTTTCTTTCTCTTGTGTAATCCAAGTTTTCCAAGTTTCAGCAATATATGCAATTTTAAATTGAGGAGAGCTCAAATATGTAATTTATATACCATGTGAGAGCTTCGAATCGAAATTCTTGATGTCAAATCCATCTTGATATTAACCATCCAGATTATTATTGTATAATAAACTTGCCTCCATCTTCTATAAATCCAAAGATATGTATCTTATTGACTTAACTAAACTCCAAGAGGTCCTAATCTCAATAAATTTGAAGTTCATTTGGAGCAATAAAAAATTATTAATACGGATAAATAAGCAGTTAGCTAAAAAGATAAAGGCGAATAGAGTTAAAGCATACACGAAAATTTATTCAATCATTTGTTTTTTATCCGTTAAATTTATTCAATTACCGATGGCGCCACCTAGTTTATGGGCATCTTTGTAGAGCGGGTTAACCTAGGTCTATGGAATGTGAAAGACATCTATCTATTACTAATATATAAGCCTAGGTAGATAGAGAGAGAGA
This sequence comes from Drosophila mojavensis, assembly GCF_018153725.1. NCBI lineage: Eukaryota > Metazoa > Arthropoda > Insecta > Diptera > Drosophilidae > Drosophila > Drosophila mojavensis. Next base: position 15,347,302 of record NW_025318667.1, read on the forward strand.
GAGAATGAGGGTCAGAGAGAGAGAGAGAGAGAGAGAGAGAGCGAGAGAGAGAGAGAGAAAGAGAGAGAGAGAAGGGGATCTCTAAAGGCCCAATCTTTAAAAGTTCCCTAAATAATAACATAATTAATTTTCAGAATTTTCCCTGGGGCTGTAACCAATCTTAACATTTGACAACGGGCACTCATAGAGTACCATCCCAATCTCAATATATGTAAATGTCAATTACGTATTTAAGAGCTAATATAAAATCTATATCTATAAAATGTTGAGCTTCCTTATTGAAAATAAGGAAGGAATATTCAAAAGGTGTCAGCCACAGAAACCCCCCTACGATGTTTGTAAATGTAAATAGTAATAGTCTGTATGTATGTACATTATATGGTAAACTAATTGTATGTATATATAATATATACATATGTACAAATTTAGTTCCCTAAATCTAAAACTTAAGCTGCCACTAGAGTTAATAGAACATTTGTTATATGTACTTAAATTTTTAAATACAAAAAATTAAGTATTTTATAGCTATTCAATTTCAATATAATTCATATCCTGGCGACCATTATATTCAATTAATAATCACTTCCATTCCAAAAGGTTCACAAATAAACAACAAACACATGTATGGAACATATGTATGTATGCATGTACCTATATGTAAGCATACATATGCATTGGTATTTATATTAAAAACAAAAAACCAAAAATTAATTTCATAAGTGACGGCAGAAAGACTACACTAACATGAGAATTCAGCCACAGAAGCAGCAGCAGCAGCAGCCGGAGTAGCAGCAACAACAACAATGACAGCAAAAGCAAGGGCAAAAACAACAACCAATTTTATGAAAGTCACAGTCAAGGTCAACATGCGTGCAAAGACACACAGCGCAACAATGGCGTAAAAGAGACAGCGGTAAATGCATACATATACACATATGCTATGCGCGCCGATGTGTGAGTGGGTGCGAGAGTGCGATCGACTTATGTATGTGTATGTACATGTGTATGTTCTGCCGCATTGTATTTATACTTCACGCTTGCTTTCACGCACTCGCTCGCTCGCTCGCCATGGATTAAGCTACAAAGAATTCGCACGAAGCGCAAGAGCAGATACCGCGAGCGAGAAAGACAGAGAGAGTGAGCGCACGAATTGAAAGCACGATGAGCTCATGTGTGTGAGTGTGGGTGCGGTGATCGCTTATGTGTAAACGGCGACAAGGAAGTGCAGCGCAGAAAAGCTCATTGGCATTTGGGCATCAGCTTTGCCGCTTGTAGTCATCGGACAATAAAAAAATGCAGAGAAGCCAGCACAGCGCAAAAGACAAAACATCGAGCGAACAAAACACATCAGCATCAGCAATAAATGAAATCAAAGTAATTTCATTTTGCCATCGTTCAGACTGAAATGCTGGCTTTAGCCGCTGCTGTCTCAGTCGTGAACAATGACTCACTTGCTCCCCAGCAGCAGCAACAGCAGCGACGGCAGTGACTACGACAGCAGCAGCAACATTACACACACACACATTCGCAGATGCAGATGTTCTCTTACACAAACACAGATACAGATTCAAACGCACACAAACCACACAAAAGGAAAACAAATGGCTAGGTCGGTCGTTCACCTGCGTTCGCTTTGGCTTCAAAACCAAAGAGAGCGGAGACCACAACTTAAGAGAGTAAACGAACATATCGTGTGCGCGCCCCCACAGATGAGAGCAAAACTCTGTTTATTTTGCTTTAGATATGTGTGTGTGTGCGAGTGTGTGGCCGGCCGGTCGTTCATTGCTCTCGAATGTTGTTCTCTTACGTTGAGTATTTCATAACGCTTCTGGTTTTTCTTGTTGTTGTATTCGTGTCAATGTTCTATCGCGCTTGTGTTGTTGCTTTCGCTCTTGTTTAGGGTTTAATGACATTGCCGGTTTTCAGTTTTTTTTTCCTTCTTTTTTGCGCTTGTTCGTTTGCCTGCTTGTTTATTTATTCTTGCAGGGCAAATAGCAGCACAACCGACGCGTCGCCACACAGGCGACAAAGGGGATAGTAGACGCTTAGCCACAAATTGACGTAACGTAATGCATATAATATAATAATTTATACATACATATGTAAATATATGTATTAAAGTTAATGTTAACAAAAGCTGTTCAAGGATTTCGAAGGCTGGCAAAAGATGTCCATCCGCCAAAAACTATATACATGATGTTTATTACTAAGTATATCAGAAAAGATAAATTTTCATAGTTAATTAGAATTCATATGTATATATTTAAATAATTACTAAAATAAATAAGTACACAAATAGTGTATGTATACAAATTCTTACAAATTTGCATGAACATCTGTTTTCCCACATGCGTTAAGCCATAACGTAAGTGACGAATTTGTGAGGTGTACAACTTTGGCCGCGGCTGCGTTGATGACGAAGCCAACTCTCAGTGACTTTTCAGTATGGTATTTTCAATTATTTCTATGATTTGTAACGTCAAACTGGAATCGACTCATTACGATTGTCACTGCGATAAACTAATTAAACATTCTAAATACATACAGGAATACATAAATATGTGTGTATATATCATCATAATATATGTACACATATCTGATAAATGATTTACTTGCATTTGTTATTTACTACATTTTTAGCTTCATACAGTAGATATCATTTAATTATGCTGTAATAAGTATAATTTCTGTAATCCAATAACTGTTGTAAGTATTTGTCTCTGATAAATGTAACTCAACATTTTTATAGGGCATTTCAAAGTTGAGCTGTCGTCTTAGCATTTACTTGCATTACTTTTCAGTTGTTGCTGCTGTCAGTCGTTTGGTAGCTACGCTTCCTCGTATTCATTCGTTGATGCCGACGTCGCTACGTCGCGTCGCTGCTTTAAGCTTTTTTCTTCATTTTTTTTTATATATGTATATATTTTTTTTGCTTTTGTTTTAGCGCTCGCACAAATGTGTGTTAGCGGCGGTCATTCACACCGAACGTGCCCTTTCGAGAGTAGTGCGAGCTCTCTCCCTCTCTCACACCACACATACACAGATAGTCGGCACTCTCCCAAGAGAAACAGTGCGTGTGGAATATCTGTGTGTGTATGCACGAGTGTTGTATTCGTATGCGTATGCGTATGCGTGAGTAGTGTGTAGTAGTACAATGGCAACAACCGCAGAAACTCAAAGTTTAACTTATGAGATATACGAAGCGATATTTATACGCATTGATTATGAATATGTACATATATTATTTGTCGCTTGACGTGAATATGCAAAATGTAAAAAGGCATAATTATAATTAAACTGCTGCTCTTTCACATGTAATTTGTAAATTTAGCAATGCGCCTTCCGCGTCCGATTGACGTCACTGTGCAAAATTACGCAATTTTGTGTGGCCTGGCCTGGCGACAGCAATGAGTGACTAATTTAACCATATCTTTAATATATATGTATTATAAGCATACACACTCATACACACACGTTCAGTCACTAACACACATGCAGGCATACGCATGCACACACACAGGCAGACTGAAGCAAGACAAAAACTTGAGCGCTGTGGACTAGTGTAAAAGTAAAAGGTCATTGAACGAACATTGTACCTATTTCTGCTATTTACACACACATATAGGCAAGCAGACACACACACACACACACACTCATACATATTGTAAGCGATTGTTACAACCACACATACAAACGTATTCGCAAAACTAAAAACAACAACTACAGCAAACAAATAAAGCGAAGCCAAGTACTTCGCCTTCAACACACACACACACACACACACTGAGGCAAACATATGTACATACATACAAGCATATTCGCCGCAGTAAGCGAAAATGGAGAAATTGGAGAAATGGAAATGGTGAAATGCCTGAGCTGAAACGAAATAAAGTAATGGGCAAGGGCAAAGCGTTGGAAAGCGCTGCAAAAAAAAAAAAAAAAAAAAAAAACGAGAAACAAGAAATCAAATAATAGACAAATGACAAGTGAGATTGCGAGCGAGCGAGAGGGAGAGAGAGTTAGCTGGATCGAGTGGGTTAGAGCGAGGCATAGACAGTGCATGAAATATGAGGATCAGACAAACTGCAGCCGCTGTTGCAGCGCAGTCGCCGCGCAGTTGCTGCAGCGAAGATCCCTGCACATTACGAATGATTGCTTCGGCTGCATTTAAATGCATTTTGTCTGAGCTGTAAACACATTCCACAATGTTTGGCCTATCAAAAGATGTTTCGATTTGATTCATCTGTTAATCACTTCCGCCCAACTCCTTTGCATTTCTTCCAGGCAATTATTCGCCATATTCTAAATGAATACACGTATTCGATATCGAAAGTCGAACAACCAGCAACGGTATTTCATCTGCTCGCTTGTGGCTTGCTTTTCACTTCTGCCACCTGAAAGAAAGCGGCGAAAATTGCAACAAAAGGTTCACAAAACGAGCAACTCGACAAAATGAAGCTAGTGTAAAGTGATACCGAAACGTATCCAATGTTGGCCCATGACTCAGGCACCGCACGCTGCCATCCGACTCCCCATTGCAGGGGGGGACGGGGGGATCGTCGAGTTGCACTTAAAGTGAGCTGTTATTGGCGTGAAATTGTTAAAAAAAAGATCGAGGAGTGTAACTAAACTCGATCGCTATTATAGACAGATACGTTTGGGATCTCGATCTGAGAATGAATAATTTAAGGAATATTTTTGTTTATGAGAAGTACTTTGGTACTTATATACCTATGTGCTTCGGTATGCTTCTAGAAATCTGAAGAGAAAACAGCTGCAATTTCTTTTGGAAATTCAGATTCACTTTGGTATGTATAGTATAGCATATAGGGCATGTCTAGAAATCTTATTGGAAATGTATTTACTAAGTGAATTTCGATTTCGACAAGGTCAATTCCAATTGTTCGACTGTTTAATCATGATATAGAGCTTATATAGAAATATATTAGACCTCTGGAATGTATTCTATGAATATATATATATAGATTTGAAAGTTTCAAAAGTTATATCACTTCAACAACAACTTCGAATTCAATTAAATACATTTTGTTATGGAACAAAAAATGAATCAGCTATGACGAAGAAAAGTTTTAGTTCTGTAAATTTTCATTTAAAACGATTTTAAAAGCAGATGTGAGAAAGTGCGCTACTTTTTGTACATGTGTACACACATGTGTGTATGTATATACATACATATGTATACTATATTCGAACTTGGAAGAAAGTCTTGGAATGGAGCTCAATACGAGGCGCAAATTGCGATTTTTTATATATACATACATATATGAGTGTGCCTATATACGTGTGCATATGTGGTAGTGTGTGTGTGTGTGATAGTGCGTTCATACTTCTAGACATCCCTATATCACGCATGTATACTTAAAAGTATTGTCACTGCTATCAAGCTAACAAATAGCAACAGCAGCAACAACAACGGTGGCGATAAGCGACTTGAGGCTGATTAGGATCAAGTAACTGTATATGTATATGACTGTATATGTATGTATGCATATACATGCGTATAGACACATATCTACACACATATATAATACAGTTCATAGTACGATATAAATCACAGTATCGCCATTTAAGCAAACCAGGTAAGAGTACTGTACGTATGTACAGGTGCTTCTAAAGACATGTAACACGTAACGCGTAACGCGTAACGAGTAACGAGTAACGAGTAACCAGTAAACAGTAACGAGTAACGAGTAAAGCGTAACGCGTAACGCGTAACGAGTAGCTGCACATGCCTTTAATAAACGTCAAGTTCAATGGCATTGATTAAAATGCAAATCGAAATGCAACAAAAGAAAACAAAGAGAGAATCAGAGAAGCAAAAACAATGCAAACGGCTATGCCCAGCTGCAATATGATCAACCGATGGAAGACTCGACCACTTCAAAGTGCAATCAATGTCAAATAGAATTCGCATTACATTCAGCTCATCTATGAGAAAACTAAGCGTGCTAATATGTCCGCTTTTGGCATGCCCGCGCACAGAGTATTGTAACAGTCGCTACATTATGAATGCCAAGCGCCTTGTAATGTCCAAGGGTTGGGCTTGGGTTTAGATTGGATCCGATGCGTTTGGGTTGGGCTGCGCTGCGCTGCGCTGCCCTGCGTTGGGCTGGACTGGCCTGTTGGCAAGACAGCGGCTTACAGCTGCCCTTGCCCTTGCCGTTGCTGTTGCCCTTGCCCTTGCCCTTGTCCCCCCGCCCATGGCTACGCGGTCATCCCCCGTTTACTAGATTAGCTGTCAAGCGGGAAGTGCAAAGCCAGCGAGGCAGATAGAAAGAGAGAGAGAGGGGAAGAGAGAGAAGGGGAGAGAGCGAGCGAGCGAGTTACAGGGAATTTGGAAGTTTATGTTTTTTTTGTCGTTTTTGGTTCGAAATTATTTCTACTGTACGAATATTGAACGGGCTTTTGAGTGCATGCGAGTTTGTGTGTGTGTGTGTGTGCATGAGCATTTGCTGCCTCACACATAATTGGGTGCTTTGCCAGTGCGTGCGTGTTCTGTGTATGTATGTGTGTGTTTTCGCTCTCTCTTTATCCCTCTCCAGCCAGCTCACACACACACACACACACACACACACACACATACACACAGAGAGAGCCGAACGCATGCGGCGCGCCGCATATCGCTACACATGTAAAATGGGGGTTACATGACATTGAAACCATTTTTGAAGGTTTGAGCGGCTTTTTTCGGTGCTTCTTCCTCTTCTTCTATATAACTGTGTAACAGACACGCATACACACAGACATAAAATTAAGCATGGGTTGCCAGGCGAACCCCTTTTCAATGCTGAATGTTGTTACAGGAGCAGCAGCAAGACACACACAAAGACAAAGCGACAGCATCCCAAAAATATGCACAAACTTATATATAAATGTATTGTAAATATGTATACATATATGTATATAGTATATAAATATAGTCCATTAGGAAATGAAGTATATATATTCCCCTTCAAGCTTGGTTTCTTCTATAAATTTCATATTTATTTGACAATTTGGAGGTAAGCTCAGGCAATATTTTAATGCAACTTTAGCAGAATTAGCCAAAAATGATTAAACCAGAATCATATAGTAATATAATCTATATTAACATAAACTGCATATTTTGAGACCTATGAGTCCAATTCCTCTGAAGTAATGCAAGGACCTCATCGATTCCAAGCCCAGGCCAAGCTATGAAGGAATTTACAATACAGTATTTGACTACATAGCAATCTATATAAGTATACGAATTTATACCAATCAAAACTAGTCCTTCTCCCCTTCTTCAGCAGCCACGTCTAATTTTGTTCAATTTTATTCATTAAGTTTATTTAAAACAAAAAATACATATCAAATATTTAAAAAATCCTAAGCTTATATAACTTTATTATTTGCTGTACATATGAATCTACAGTGAATGCTCTGCCATATCTTATGCTTATATGTTTTATTTATTTCAATTTACTCTGAAGCTCAACAATGTGCAAATGATGGAAATAATTTTAAATATAAAAACAAAAAATATTTATATTTTTATAATAGAAATAAAATAGAGTATATATAACATAAAATATTATATATGCATATAATATACATATACATATCATAAAATTATGGAAGCGATCAAGAAAAAATATATATTCAACAAAATATAATATATACATGTATGTGTATGTATATATCGTATGTATGTATGCACATACAAATACATATAATAATGTATAATTCTTCCCATGTCTAAAAATCCCTTCAATTTCGCTGCTATCAGGCTTACGACTAGCCATAGATTTGCCTTTCCTTGGTTTCCCTAGTTCCCACCGATCTTACAATAATTAATAGGTATGATTATTTTCCATATGTACACATATGTACGTATATGTGTGTGTGTTTGTTGTGTGCCCTTGTCACTATATTTTCAGCAATTACACTGAACTGTTACCAAGTCCAATTCAATTAACTTCAACTCAACTTGAATATATACAACAACAAAATTGTAAAGAAAAAAAAAAAGCCTAGCAAAATACGCTGTTTAATGCTCATGCTACATCTATCTCTATCACACACACACATACTGTCTTCCGCACGCTCTCTCCCTTTCCCTCTCCTTCTCGCACTGTTTTTGTTGGACAGCGCAAAACGTTTCACAACACTTTGTTATCGATGCGTTCGCTAACCCACCCGCTACTCTCTCTGACAAACACACACACACACGCACACACTAAGCAATCAGGAAAAAGAATTGTGAGTTGCCCAAGTTGAACGACTGGTGAATGCTCTGTCTTGAAGGCAATCAATCAAAAAGCTTTTAAATATACATATAAACAAATGCATATATGTATATATTTTACAAAATTTTTGTCTTTGGCTAAGGCTACAAAGCTGCAAGTGCACATTCAACTGAATGCGCTAAATATCAGCAAAGGGTTAGATCGCTATCTCAATCTGTGTCAAATTGCATCACATTGCACCGCACTCACATATACACACGCACGCACGTGCATAATTGCAATTACATCTGAAGCGAAAGAGCATACAAAAAACAGCAACACAACGCAGCAAATCGCAACAACAATAACAATCACAGCAGCTCCGAGAGTCAACAGTCGATTGTTTATCAATGTGTAAATAAAAGCGTCTTTGCTTATGCCTGTGTGCATGTGTGTGTGTGTATGTTTGTTTCGTTGCCCAAAAATTTCAATAGCAAAGGTCAATGAACTCGTGCCGTGCCAGTGTGCCTGGCGTTTGCTCTTTCACTCACACACACACATACTATCGTGTTTGTGTGTGTGCATATTGCGTTCCGCATTGCGCTCTGCTACGCTCTCTCTCTCTCTCTTTCTTGCTGTGCTCGCTCTTGTGGCATTTTGCGGCTCTCTTAACTGCTGGTTCATTGCTTCCTCGTTGCGTTTCATTCATAAACAGAGAGCGCGTCAGATATCGGCCAGGCCAACGAACTAAGGGCCGTGCGCGCTTAACATGTGCTTTAACTGACCCTATCTTTGACACTCTGTCCCTCCCCACAGACGCATTGAACCACCTTTGGAGCTGTCTTAGGCTAAATGGGCATTGCATTTATCAAACATTTTTACTCACATCAACTGTCGACGTCCTTGCAGCGGCGGCATTTTTGTAGCCAAATGGCGTTCATTTAATGTGCTCCAATTGTTAGCGTTGGCTGAAGCGCGGCGGCTGTAGCTGCGGCTGCTGCTAGTGCTATGTTGAAGGCGTAATCCATGCTCTGCCTGCGGAGCTTTAACAGTTAAGCCTGGCTTTTAACTTAACAGTAGCTGTTGCTGTGGTTGTTGTTGCTCTCGATGATCTCTTTTAATTTTAACTTTAACTTTTGCGACTCTTTTTTATTTTTTATTTTGATTCAAGAAGTAGCCGTTGTTTTGTTGTTGTTGTTGTTGATCCTTATTAAATAGTTGCACGTATGTATATATTGACGAATATCAGCGCATTATTAATGAACTTTTTCTCTTGTTTCTTATTTTATTTTTATTTTTATTTTATTTTTTTTTTTTTTTGTTGCACTTTAGTGTGGAACGGGCGGGCGGGGTTGTGAACACATAACGGGGTATCTCGCTGTTAACTCCGATTTAAACAGACATATATGTATGTATATATGTGTATATATAGTAATATATATATATATCTATATATATATACATACATATAGTATAAATATAGCTATATATGTATATGCATATGCTTGAATTCTTAACTTTATCCTAGGCTAATATTTAGGCGCTTATTGCTTGCTCGCTTGCACTTGCACACATTTCTTTGTAATGGTTTTGTCACATTTTCAATTTGTCACGACACAAAAAAATTTGTATATATACATTTATATATTTGTTATATATGTTACATATATGTGATTATCTGCAAACAGAAACAAAAACACATAAAAAAAAAAACAATGAATTACTTTACATTGCAATTAATTTGTTGTTGCCGTTGTAAAGGAACGTGAGTGGGAGAGGTGAAGAAAGGGTGAGGGAGAGGGAGCTGAGGCCAAAGGAAGTTGGTCAGCAAACAACAAATGGAGTTGCAATGCCGTTACCGGCAGCGTCCTTATTGGCGCCTATTCCGCTGCACTTGTCAAAAGGCAATAACTAAACACACACACACACATAGACTGCGATAGAGCGATAGTGTGAGAGAGAGGCACACAGATACTCTTGCATTTAATGCTGCCACTTTGTTAATCGCATTCAAATTTATATATTTGCAACAAAATACGTTACTCGCATGAGCAAAACAAACAATAAAAAAAAGTTACAACAAAAAACCAACTTTGAAATATCGTCGTTATCCGGGCGCGAACGACAACAGCTCGCGGCGAGTGAAATTTTAAGAATGAGAGAGAAATTTGTTCGTTTTCTTGTTTCGTTTCATGCGCTTCGTTTCATTCATCCAGTCGGACCGGACCGAGCCGACTGTTAGCTGTACCGGCTGGCCGACGGCAGGCAGAGCACGCTTAAAAGTATGCAACATGGAACTGGATAACAGCAGAGGCCTGTATTACATTCCCTTGAAAACACGGCGCTTATATAGACGAGTCGTCAGTTCAGCTTTAATTTGTCATAGCCAGCACTTAGTTGGTCACTCTTATAATAATACAATGTCAAATCTGGTCATTTGTTAATAAACATATTTAATAAATTAAATTATATATTTAAAATGCGCGCACTGCCTTCAAGTTCTGTTTACATACTGTTAATACGCTGAATAGCATATTAAGCGCTCACGTGGAGCTAAAAGCGAATTTAGTTAAGCTTTGCTTGTGGTTTGTGTCTTCGCTCAACGGGGTGCAGAATCTTATACATAGCACCGACCAGAGCTTGGTAAACGGTTTGAAGAGTTCGGAATACTCTAAGAATCAGCTATTTTGTAGCTAGATCTGGCTACTTTTTAAGGCCGATTCCTACACAAATTTTCAAACAGCTATTAGCTACAAATCTGGCTATTTTCAAATATTACATTTAGCTAAAATGCAAGCGAACTTATAGCAAAATTGGCTTCGATACTTTTTAAATATAAATGATTTAAATGTACTGAGTTTTGTGTAGAATTAATACTACAACTGAAGAATAGGTAAGCTCTATAAAATGTTATGCAAACTTCATTTCTTATCAGTTTTTATGCCCTGAACCCATTGAAAATGGGAAATCAGGGTATAATGGTTTTGTGAAAAAGTATGTAACGGGCAGAAGGAATCATAGCGGACCCCATAAAGTATATATATTCTTGATCAGCACGACGAGCTGAGTCGATATAGCCCTGTCCGTCTTCCAACTACCTTAAAAAGGCAAATTATAAAAGCGACAATGGTGAAAATGACGAGTTGGTGGTCATTGATGAGATATTATCAGAATTAAATTAATAAAGATGACTTTTTATGAAAAAAAAAAAAACAGCACTATTTTCTTTTTTGCTACTTTTTCAGCTATTAGAAGAAAGTTACCTACTTTTAGCTACTTTCAGCCTTCGGTTTTGCTACTTTTGCTGAAAAAGTTTCGGGAACACTGAAGAGTCTTCACACGTAAAGGAAGAAACGGCAGTCTAGCGCGAAGAAATTTCAATTTTCGTGAGCTGCTGCTTGTGCTCACATGCATACATACATATACATATTTGAGAGAGCAGAGAGAGCAAGAGCAACATTATTCAACATTTGACCATATCGGTCGAGCGCATGAAGCGGAATGATTGTGCTTTCGTACATTTTCGTAGCCCGAACCTAAAAGTGAAGAGCCGAGCAAATACAAAATTGACAATCAATGACTTCATTCCATAGCATTTGAACATGGAAGTGATAACATTTCTATTGCAAAAAATGCAATTTCATGATACGAGTTGTTTTTACAAGCATCTTTAAATGCCAATACTTCATACGAAAATTTAATAGTATCATTTGTATTTTAGTATTGATTTATAGTATTTACCATGGTATATAATGGTAAATATCATGTTAAACCAAAATGCCTACAACAAAGATTAGGTTTGTTCGATTTGCTTCTATAGATAACCAAATAATGTAAAATGGCAGAAATACAAAAGCAAAATATTTAAAGGCTAGATTTATGGCTATAAGCATTACGACAATTTTCCAGGCTATTTCATTTCCAAATAGGCTAGATCTAGCCATAAATAGGCTAAAATGGCAACAATGTTGATAGGCCCTAGGAGACAGATTTTTCGGTGCTGAAAAACATTGTACTACATGTCCAGTCTATGTGTTTTCCGGTTAGTGTCAGTGTACATAGGCAGGCCCCTATAAATCAAAACAGCTGATCGACAGTGTGCCCTTATTTTTTAATTATTATACGGTAATATTTGATTTCAATTTTATGAAATATACAATATTCGTTGTTTTCTAACTTGACATTTATTTGAATTGAAACATATTCCATAAAGATGAAAAACATATTGTATATTTGTATATATACATTGAAATATTCATATTGAAATTGAACAGCTGGCATACAATTTGCAGATTTGGACATTTATGTTTAAAGTTCATTTAATTTGAATTTAGAAAGTATATTTTGCGTTTTGATGCATATAGTGTTGTTAGTAATTAAGTTCCATACAATCGAATTTATTTTGCTTCAATTTATCAAAATGGCATATTTATTCAATAGCCGTATTTACAAGCTAAGCGATAGATATATCGATTAGCTGTTACATGGGCTATCGATATATTTGCATATTAATTCTCATCTCTCATAAAAGTACCCAGTTAATTAATGGCAATATTTCGACGCCTTCGGTTGGAATAGCGGCTGGACGGGTAAATATAAAAAACACGTGCTCAGTTTTAAACAGGTTCCGTCTGCGTCCAACGCATCAATTCCGCTGACCATTGAATCAATGCGCTTAAACTAATCCGTATACTCGAATAGATTATTCTGTATGTGCTGATGCTACACAACGTAATATCCTTCCAGTCTGTCTGACCCTTTATTCGTCTGTCTGTCGTTTTGTCTGCCTGTCTAGCGTTCCCAGCTGCAAAGCTCGCTTCGGGTCCATGTGCAATTTCAATGTCTTTGATTTTTTTATATGTTTTGTGTCTATCCGCGTAACTCTATTAATGAAACAGAAAGATTAAAATAAATTCAATTAAATAAATGCCTATATATTTGAAGATTTCAATAATTTTTTAAAATTTCTATTTCAAAACAGTTCTATTTCATTTAAAAATTGCCTGGGTTCGTAAGCGCATTTGGTATTCGACTTGACTGCGCTATTTTGCCGTACAAATTTTTGTTTATCTTTAATAATTTATTGATTTATTTATTTTGTTTTCTAAGGCCGTTTGCAATGTTTAAAAACAATTTTTATTGATTACTTTAATACAATTCTATCTTTATGGTTTTAGGAACGTTTTGATTGTCAATTGCAATTGAATTGATTTGAACATAAATTGAGGCGGCTTGACAACAGTTGCAATCAGCCCAAAGGAGACGATTAGCACACACAAACATAAACACTTATATACGTCTATATATGTGTGCATAGTGCATATACACATACATATATGTATATGCGTATATAGCACAGATAGAAATAAAGACGTTTATATAGGCACTTAAAGCGGTTATTGCTTTCGTCTATTAATTTACAATTGTTTCTTGTTGTTGTTGCTGTTTCTGTGCTGACATCGATTAACACTAAGGTAAACGCTCGCATGGCGAACAACAACGCAGCCGCCGACGTTGACGGCGCCAATCAGAAGCCAAAAGCTAATGGCTTAATAGGCAGCGGCGATGCATGTGCATCAACAACAACAACAACAACAGCATCAGCATCATCAGCAGCAGCAACAACAACAACAACTGCGACAGAGGCCGAGGCAGAGGAACTACTTCAGGACGGACTGAGCTGCAGTGAACTATTTAAAAATGGTGAAGGTCTCACCTACAAGTAAGTCTGCTTCACCCCCCCCCTGTGCTTCTCACCAATACACTCATGCATCTAGGTTACATGCTGTATGTGTGTATCTCTTCTATATATGTATGTACATATTTTTGAATCTATGCCCTAATCATATGCTCATGTTACACTCCGCACGCTGCATTTAGTGATTTTCTCATATTACCGGGCTACATAGACTTCGCCGCCGAGTCGGTCGATCTCAGCTCTCCACTGACGAAGGGCATCACACTCTGTGCCCCGTTAGTTAGCTCGCCCATGGACACGGTAACGGAATCTGATATGGCCATAGCCATGGCGGTAAGTGTTTAATAACAGTTCTAACTTAAATGTATACACACACACACACACACATACACACACATTAATAAACAAGGCTGCAAATCGGTGCATTTTATTCCCACGTCAGCTTTTTGCCTTTAGTCAAAGCATAAATGCCGTTATTTATTATAATACACAAATTTTATTGAGTGTGAGTAAAAAATTGAGGGTGGCAAAAATTGATACATTTGCAGTTCTCTGATTTCTATATAAGTCAGACTATGAGAGTTGATTTACTTAACAGATTTTGACTTTTACTTAACATTGAATTTCTTGTTGCTTGCTTGTGTTAACATATCTCGCAGCTAGGATCTGTCTGATCAGCTAATGTTAATACTATGTTAACCCAATTAATGTAGTTGTTGACGTGCTTCGTCTCTCTCTGATCAGCTAATGTTAACATCATGTTAACCCAATTAATGCTGTTGTAAGCGCTCGTTCAGCCTCGGTTTGCAGCCTTGTTCGCACACTGCCCTCCCCTCCATGGGCGGTGTGATCGATTGACACTATGAACGATAACCGATAAACCGACGAACGCCGACCGATGCACATCGCCATTTGGTGCTGAATTTTGGTATCGGCCTCGCTCCAGTTGTGGTTGTAATTGAACACTCTTATGCGCCTCTATTATGCTAAAAAAAACAAAAAACGAATGTATATTTCCCTTCACGCTCTGCGCCGTCTCGTTCGGAATTATTTTGTGGTGGGGGAACCACGCGCAGCTGTGTGGTGGCATTGGAATCATCCATCACAACTGCACGCCGGAGTACCAAGCGTTGGAGGTGCACAAGGTTAAGAAATACAAACATGGCTTTATGCGCGATCCGTCGGTGATGTCGCCGACCAATACCGTTGGCGATGTGCTCGAGGCCCGTCGCAAGAATGGCTTCACCGGCTACCCCGTCACCGAGAACGGCAAGCTGGGCGGCAAGCTGTTGGGCATGGTCACGTCGCGAGACATCGATTTCCGTGAACAACAGCCGGACGTACTGCTGGCGGACATTATGACCACACAGCTGATTACCGCACCCAACGGCATCACCCTGCCCATGGCGAACGCCATTCTGGAGAAGAGCAAAAAGGGCAAGCTGCCCATTGTGAATCAGGCCGGCGAACTGGTCGCCATGATTGCGCGCACCGATCTGAAGAAGGCCCGTTCGTATCCGAATGCCTCCAAGGACTCCAACAAGCAGCTGCTGGTGGGCGCCGCCATTGGCACCCGGCCGGAGGACAAGGCCCGGCTGCATCTGCTCGTCGCGAATGGTGTTGATGTCATTGTGCTGGACTCATCCCAGGGCAATTCCATTTACCAAGTCGAGATGATCAAGTTCATCAAGGAGACCTATCCGGATCTTCAAGTCATTGGCGGCAACGGTAATTACATCTCCCACATTTTCGCGCACAATCATGCATGCCTAGCCTTGAAAACTATTGGAAGAGCAGAAAGAATAGAGACAGAGAGCGAAAGAGAGAGAGAGAGAGAGAAAAAGATAGGGATAGTTAGATTATAGATTATGGATTTTGAAAGGAAGATTAAAGACTTAGCAGAAATAGTCTGCAGAGCAAAAGCATATACTGCTTAAGCCTTTAGCCTGTCGATCGATAATTATCGATATTCTTCAAGCGACAGAAGTAAGCGAACAGAGCAAATAGAGGTGAGATAAATATAGATCATATGCATTAATTTTTATAGCTGTTCATGTCTAAAGTTTCCCAAATGCTATGAGGTAGATTATGAATGTATAAAGATAAGAATCGGAAAATCGTTAACAGTCAATTTGGCGGATATACAACTGATTGCAGATGTCAAGATAAGGATTTGCGAAAAAAGAAAGACCAAAAAAAGGGTAAAAAATTTCACAATTTATTCAACTATCTTTACTTGGTCAATCAGTGGTTATCAGTAGATAAATGCAGTTCTTCAATCAGTAAAATAAAGGTAGTGTATATTGTGCGTATATATGTATGTATGTATATAGAGCACAATAATCTCTGTCTCGTTCTATCTCTCTTGCTGTTTCCCTTTATTGACCAATAAAGTAGAATAGGCAACTTAATTAGCCTCTCTGTCGCATGCTTTTATTACGCACTGTGGCTGATAAGTTTCGTAAACTCGATTACTAACCGCTGCCCAATCAATTCCTCCCCTACACACACACACACACACACACACACACACATATATATATATATACACACCCCTACACAGTGGTCACACGTGCCCAGGCAAAGAATCTAATTGATGCTGGAGTGGATGGACTGCGCGTGGGCATGGGCTCCGGCTCGATATGCATTACGCAGGAGGTGATGGCCTGCGGCTGCCCGCAGGCAACGGCCGTGCATCAGGTGTCGACGTTCGCCAAGCAGTTCGGTGTGCCGGTGATTGCGGATGGGGGCATTCAGTCGATTGGGCACATTGTGAAGGCACTGGCATTGGGCGCCAGCGCTGTGATGATGGGCTCCCTGCTGGCTGGCACCTCGGAGGCGCCCGGTGAGTACTTCTTCTCCGATGGCGTGCGCTTGAAGAAGTATCGCGGCATGGGCTCATTGGAGGCAATGGAGCGTGGCGATGCCAAAGGTGCGGCCATGTCCCGTTACTATCACAACGAAATGGACAAGATGAAGGTGGCCCAGGGCGTCAGCGGCAGCATTGTGGACAAGGGCTCCGTGCTGCGCTATCTGCCGTATCTGGAGTGCGGACTGCAGCATAGCTGCCAGGACATTGGCGCCATTTCCGTTAGCAAGCTGAGGTGAGTTGGCCTCGCAGCGTTCTCTCATTCCACTCTTAATATTCTCCATCTCTTTCTAATTCATGGCAGAGAGATGATCTACAATGGGAAGCTGCGCTTCATGAAGCGCACCCACTCGGCCCAGCTGGAGGGCAATGTGCACGGCCTGTTCAGCTACGAGAAGCGTCTCTTCTAACATACAAACAGTGCTGCAGCGATGCCAACTGTTGCCAGCCAGTATCAACAGCAGCTGCAGCATGCAACAGCAATGCATAAACATCATCATCCTCATCATCATCATCATCAGCAGCAGCAGCAGCAGCAGCAGCAGCAACATCAGCAGCAGCACCAGCAGCAGCAGCGGCATCAGCAGCATCAGCAGCAGCACCAGCAGCATCAGCAGCAGCGGCAGCAACAGCGTCTCGTTTACCTCGCAGCAGATGATTTTGGACGAGTTCTGAGCGACTAGCGTGGAGCTGGCTTAAAGCCTTTCCATGTTTTACTTAATTGTTAAGCTTAAGCACAGAATGAGAGGCATATGAAGAGAGAGAGAGAGAGAGAGAGAGAGGGGAGAAGAAAATTAATCGAATTCAAAATTTCGAATATTTGTGAATCTGCAGAGGAGTCAAACTTTATGCGATAACTCTCCACAACTGATGTGGATTACGATGTACTTACACATACACACACATAGATATATATATATGCCAATGTTGTGTTTGCCAAATCTATTGAAAATGTGAATTAGCTAAAAAAGAAAAGAAGATAGTTCAAAACTCAGCTGTTGCGTGGTCTAAACGCGTTCATTCCCCAGCTAAATTACTATGATTTTTTTTTATGCTTGATTATATATTGTAATTATGCTATTGTTATATACATATACATGTACATGTTATATATACATATATGTATGTATATGGAAGGTAATTGTATACGATATTTGCCAAATTTATTTTATGCGAAATTACTGATTTGATTTTGCTTCACATGCAACAGAAATTGTTTATTAATAATTTAATAATTATAATGTGTTGTCGGATTATTAAGTTATATATACATATATGTGTATATATCAATATCTGTATCTATATATATATATATATATATATTATATTGGACATCTTGAGCCACCAATTTGTAATGATGTTGTCAGCCTTCATTCCCCCAATAAATAAAATATATGATTTTTGAAAATATATTTGATCAATTTTTTTTTTTCTTTTTTTAATTAGTTTTCTTAACATTCTATAAGCTAAGCATTGATTGCCCCCAGAAATTCAAATAGGCTAATTTTTTTTTTTCAATATAAATAATTTTGATTTTTGATTTATTTGTACATAGTTATACATATATATATGTATATACATATATATGTATATGCAAGTATATATATACATAGATAATTTGTTTTTTTTATTCTTGTGTCTGTGTGTGTGTGTGTTAAGCTTGTGTTTTATTATAAATATATATGTATGTATTGTGTGTTCTGCGCAAGAGTTATTGAATAATTTATAATAAATATATATGATTCAAAAATATTTTTATTTTATTCATTATTATTATTTTTATTTTTATTTTATTTTTTTGATAAGTAAATTTGTTAGCTACGTTGTTCTTGTTTTCTATAGATTATAAATAGAAAAAATTGTACAAAATTGTTGTGCAGCAAGTAGAAAATAATCTAAGCAAAAGGAAAATTGAAGAAAAGTTAGAACATATGTTGATAAAAAAAAACCCTCTTTAAGGACACTTAAACAGAGCTATTTATTTGTGTGTGTGTGTGCGAGTGCGTGTGTGTGTGTGTGTGTGTGTGTATTAGAAGAAGCAAGCGCTCGCCTAGCGAATTGAGATTAAGTCTAGCTGAAGGAAAATGCAAGCAAAGCAAAGCACACAAACACACACACACGCGCACAAACACACACACACACGCACACATGCATTTAGGCTTATCAAAAATATATATATATGTATATGTGTATATGTATATGTGTATGTGTGTTTAGGTGTGCGAATCTAAGTTTAAAATCAGCTTGAGCGGACTCCACAGTCACAGTCGTCGGCTAATGTGTGGGATTATCGCTGGCCAGACAATGCCACTTCTCGTGGAAATGATCCGGCAGCCGGATGCAGTCGAGCCACTGCTGCAGTCGATCACCTTTGCTTTGGGCGCCCAATTGGAGGCTGCCCAGAAAGTCGTTGCTCTTGCCGAGATCCTTGTCCCAGACGGTCAGGATGAGCATCTCCTTGTTCAGATCGTGCGGACTGGCCTCGAAATAGAACTCCTCATTGAATACAGGATTCAGTGTGCGCCACTTGACGCTCGTCTTGTGCTTCTTGTTCTTGTGCGCATCCGGTTTCAGTTGCCTGTTACAAAGAAAACAAACAAAAAAAAAATCAACTCATTTAGTCATCCGAATTGGGGGCACACCTACAGCTTGACAAAGGGATCCGAACTGCCGTTGTTGTCCATGGGCAGCAGATTGATGCACTGCTTCACATTGACCACCAGCGCCCGCCGTTTCGTATTGTAGCACAGCGAGATGAGCATCTTGCCATTTGGCCAGCTCTGCGACATCTCCGCCTCGGCGCTATACTGATCCTCTGCTCCCAGCGGCACGGATATCCGATACTGCGATGTGCTATGCACCTGCGAGGGGGGTTTCCAAAATTAGAATTGATTTCACTATCAATTGAAATGGTTAAACAAACATAGATAGAATCAAGCATAGAGCTCGAAGGCTTCTAAGCTCGAAGTCCTTTCCCAAAAAGTAGTTAGGAATTTAATCTAAGCCAGTTTAAAGGGAAGGGGTTTGATATATAGGGGGGAGGGGGTGGTCTTTTTTAACAAATGTCGAAACTCTATAAAACACAAATTAAAATATACATATTTAAAATTTAGAGATATAATTTTCTTACAGATTTTCGATAAGAGTTTTTATCGATAACCAAGGTAAACTCGATATCCGCGTTGTATATGCGGACTTTTAAAAAATTCAAGTTTTGAACTCTTATAAGTATCTACTGAAATGGACGTGTTCATACATACGGACAGACGGACGGACATAGCTAAATCGATTATGGGTGTGGCATATCAAGTAATCACAATTTGTGCATACATCTAATGATTTTTTTCTGTGAACGAGTATCATTGAGTCGTTCCCGCTTGACTTTAATATTCTTATTTATTATTTATATATTTTAATTATTTTTAAATTGTATATTATTTTTTATATTTTATTATTATTTTTAATTTGTATATTATTATTTATATTTTATTAAAGTTAATTTATATAGTATTTATATTTAATTCTTATTAATTTTTATATTATTCTTTATATTCTATTTTAATGAATTCTTTTTTTTTATTTATAATTAATTATATTTAATTTGTGTATTATTATTTATATTTTATTAAAATTAATTTATATATCATTTATATTTAATTATTTTCAATTTGAACATTGTTTTTTATATTTTATTAAAATTAATTAATATACTATTTATATTCAATAATTTTTAATTTGTATATTATTTTTTATATGTTATTAGAATACATTTAATTTATTATTAATATTTAATTATTTGTAATTTGTATATTATTCTTTATATTTCATTATAATTCATTTTTGTATTTCTATATTATTTTATATTTGTCTTGTTTATCTTCACTTTTAGCTCAACTCAAAATAAAAAGTTGAAAATGACAGGGTATCTAAACGGCCGCATATGCCCGTCGCGACGACAGCCACTCACCGTCGATAGGCAGACTTTGGCGGCACCCAGGAAATCGTGTCCGTACTTGTCGTCGTCGAAGAGCGCCACATAGAGCAGCGAGTTGCCCAGCTCCTCGGGCTCGACGCCCACGAACTGGAGGGTCTCGTTGAAGTCGGGATTGCGGGTCTTGTGCACCGTCTTGGTGCGCTGCCAGCGGGTGTATTTCGTATGCCCCTCGGGCGTCACGATGTTCACCTTGCAGTAGGGATCGGCCAGGCCGCTGGCATCCATTGCCGGCAGATCTCTAGCCCGCACCAGCGTGCAGTCCAAGCTGTGGAAGCTCTCCCGATAGCTGATCGCCAGCTCCAGCCAGCCAAGCAAAGGATCGCGACAATGTTGCTGTTGTTGTTGTTGCTGCTGTTGTTGTTGTTGTTGCTTTTGCTGCTGCGGGTTTTGTGTGGTCTGTGTCGCCGAATTGCCCGAGCCAGAGCTGTCGCTGAAGGACCACGACGAGCTCACGGAACTGCGACGCATGAAGCTGCCCTCGCGGCGCAGCTGCGCCACAGTTGACGCGTTCGAGATGTTGTCGTAGTCCTGGCCATCCGCCTGCCGGCTGCCCGCATTCGCGTTCGCCTGCCGGCCAAAGAAGAACGAGTTGGACAACTTGCGTTCGCCGCCATCGATGAAGCTGCGTATCGAGCCGTAGGCGCGCAGCCGGAAGCTCTCATCACGTTGCAGTCGCTGCCGGTCAGAGGAGTCGGTGCCGGTACCGGTACCGGTACCGGTGCCGGTGCCAGGGGCGGAGGCGGAGGCGATGCCGGCGCCAGCTGTAGTCGACTTGGCGCCATCCAGTTGATCCTCCTCCGGCTCCGACTGGCCGCTGGCACTGCTGTTGCTGGCGCTGCTGCTGCTGCTGTCGTTCACCCGTATCGTTAGCTTCTTGATGCGGCCGCCACGTGCCGGCGTCCCGTGGCAGCTCTGCACGGCGCGCGCCCCCTTTCCGGCTCCAGCTTTGCCGTACGCTGCCACCGCACCGCCGCCGCCACCCCCGGCCGTGGGCGTCGTCGTGGGCGTATTGGAGGCGCTGGCACTGCGCACGGGCATATCGTAGTTGGGCAGACCCTTAAAGAACCAAGCGCCCGACTTCTTCCACATTTCGCGCGTCTCCGAGCAGATGCGGCACAGCCAAATTTCGCGCGTTCGCTCGCTGTTGTGATACCGGATGTTGATGTCCACGCTGCACTTGGTGCAGACGGCCTTGCGGCAATCCTCGCACAGGATGCGCTGCGGTCGCAGCAGGCCGAACGCATCGCCGCACAGCCGACAGCAGTTGGGGCCGCGCTCCACGGCGTGCAGCTTGATCTTCTCCACACGCTCGACGAGTCGGCCGACACGTTGCCGTTCCGCAATCTCGATCTCTTCATTCCGACGTATCACGGAAATAATTGCCTCCTGCTCCTCCGGACGTAATGGTTCATTGGTCTTTGAGCTGCTCCAGCCGGCTTTCAATCTGTGCAGGGAAACAAAAAGCCAGACCTTAGTACGTGCATCACTATGGGTGAAGCTGTCTGCGCGTGAGTGTGTGTGCGTGTGTGTGTGTGTGTGTGTGTGTGTGAGGGCTTTGGAGTCGACGTGCGCCTAATGAGCATCATTATGATGAGCTGCCTAATGCAGTAGTTACGTTGTTGTTGATACCCTAACTGAAGGCATTTCAAATAATTTGTGAAACACGTAGAGCATAGGAAGAGTGGGAGAGATCGAGATCGAGAGGAAGAGGGAGGGAGATAGATATATATACAAATAGAGCGTGAGTATATAAAGCTATGGAAGGTGAGCTAGACAGAAAGTAATACGTAGAGGGCGAGAGAAAGATAGATAGAGAGACAGAGAAGAGAGAAATATAGAGACAGAGAGAGGGAAGGAGAAAGATAAAGATAAAGAGAGAGAAAAGTATGGAGTGAGAGAGAGAAAGAGACATAGTGAGAGAGAGCAAGACAAAGAGGAAGAGAGAGAGAAAGACTAATAGAGAGAAGAGTATAGAGTGAGCGAGAGCTAAAAGCTGAAAGTGAGGGAGAGATTAAGAGAAGGAGAAAGATATAGAGATACAGGAGGACAGGGAGTGATGCAGAGATAGAGCAAAATAAGTATAACAAAGAGACAAAGAGAAAAATGAGACACGGAGACGAATACAAAGAGCTAGAGGAAATAAAATAAAGATAGAAAGAAAAAGAGAAAGATCAAGAAATTTATAAAAAAAAAAAAAAAAAAAAAAAAAAAACGAAGCATTTGCTTAGAAAGCCTTTTAAATAATTCGTTTTTATACCCTGAACCCATTAAAAATGGGGAAATCAGGGTATAATAGTCTTCTTTCTATTCTAACTAACTAACTATTCTATTCTATATTCTATCACTGGAGTCTCTTATCAAATAAAAAAGTATTACATTATAGCTAATATTTTTTTAAACCTAGGAAAATTTCTATAAAATATATTCATATACTACATATAGTGGAGCTCGAGCTTCGTTGCTGCCATAGGGAACTATCAATGAGTACTGTTAGTTCACATTCCTGCAAACGCCCATTAGATGAGCTTCAGATAGTGTATAACAGCTGTGTTGGCCCTGGACAACTGACGGCCTTCGTCTCTGGCTGCTCCTGTTGTAGGTTAGGCAGCTCAGCTTCAGCTCGTTGCCAGGGCCGAAATGTCAAGTTCAAATTTAATTAAGAGGCAAAGCTAGCGCCCGGGCTCACAGCTCACGGCTCAGGGCCATCTCCGTCGTCGGCGTCGTCGTCGGCGTCGTCTCCGGGTTTGCAGTCGTGTTTTTGTTTTTGGGTCCGGGCTTGCGCGTTTTATGACCACTTTGGAATCACTTACACACGGTATTAAAAACGTAGCACACACACACATTCACACTCCCGCACACACACACACACACATAGAGGCGCGAGCGTGAGTACTTGTTTATGCAAATTGGGGTGGCACTTAATGTAGATGTTGTGCCTTTTGCTAAGCGTCAGTTAATATGCATATACTTAGGCATACATACATACATAAGTACTGCAGACATACAGAAACACAAGCATACAGACGTACATCCGTATATACTTATATATACATCGAATGTATATGGCTCATATTCCCAGAAATCCTAACAGAACTTCGCAATTTCGATTACTTTTTACTTTAATTTTTTGTTTGTTTTTTTCATTTTTTTTTTTTTTACATATTGCTCTTTTATTGCTTTTTTAATAGCCAGTTGCTAATGTGCACTGGACTAGCAGATACCCTGTAAACATTCTACATGCACAAATATATTCTGATTAGGCAACGAACTTGAAGGAAATTCCTAGAGAGCTCTTATAGTCTGTGGAAGATTAAAAGTTCCCTATATACCTCAAGGAATCCAACATTTCCTAAGTTAATAAGGTTGTGATCTTTACTGTACTTAATTTGAAATTGTATGTTACTATTATTTGATATATAATATATATCTTGAGAATTGTGATAGTAAAAAAAGGACTTGAATAGTTTTAATATATAGCATTTTCCTACATATATCCATAGATCTTACGATTAAATATTTGTGGATTGCACTTTATTGTATTTATCATTCTATTATATTTTCAGAATATTAGATAGTCGAGTCTCGATAATTTGTGCCCCACTAAATCGAAAATTTCCCTTAAAAAAAATTCGTTCTCGATAAATTGAATTTATGTGTAAGTCGAATAAAAAAACTGACCCCTTTGCCATTCCAAATTATTGGGACTCGACTGTATTATAGTTAAGAATTACATAAAACCTGATATATTAATTTAAATAATTTGATTTAATTTCATATAATTTAATACTCAATAATTTAATTACTTTAATTTAATTTATAAAATAAGATTTGGACCTACACTTTATTGTATTCATAAATTCTAAGAATACGTATCACATATTCTAAGAATATGATTATATTACAATAAGGAATTCCATAAAACTTAAAAGACTTCAACATATTAATTTACCAACTTTTTCCAGTCATATTTTGTATGCGAATAACCTCTGGCTTGAGCAGGCAAGCCCCAAAAGTTTACTTGGGCCCACACACACACACACACACACACACACACACACACACACACACACACATACGTATAGGCGTATACCCTCAAGACGTTTCGTTTTCGACTGTGAATATAATAAAATTATATAATATAGAAGGTAATATGAACACGTGCTGCCAGTGGGCGTTCTGTGGTCAGCCAACTGAAGGCGGGCAGCACAATAAAACCAAAGGATTCCTGGTGTGGCATCTCCATGGCCATAGCCCAAGGGAGATGCTTGGTTTGGTTTGGTCTCTATGTTGAATGTTTTGCGAATTTCCTGCATAATTATTGCACGGCGTGGCCAACTGGCAACAGCTGTTAGCCATGCGGCCAGCTGCAATAGACAGCCGGAGTCAGTCAGTTGCAATGCACTATGGGTCAAAAGCCCGTTTTTTTGGAATTAATTAATAACTTTTGAACTAGTCAAGATAATTAAATTTGTTTTTTTGCATTTGACTTTCGTTCGCATCACTCGTTTTTGGTGAAAAAATGGGTGTGGTACCGCCTCTCTTTCATATTATTAGCTGTCATAACTTTTTTGCTTTTTAAGATATTTACACCAAATTCACATATTAGATGTGTTTTCATGTTTTAAAGATCCTGTAAAAAAATTATCAAAATCGGTTAACTATATCATATAGTTTTTGTATGTAGAAGTTGACAAAAATTTTTTTCAAGGAATAAAAGGTTATATTTTATGATTTTAAGCACAAATAACATTAAAATATATCTCTTTTATTGTTAATCATCGTATTCTTCATTATCTGAAGCTAGCATGCCATACACCTCAAAATTTTAAAAGTCCTGCCTTTCGGAAATGCCTTTTTCCTCTTCCTCGTCTGCGACGAGGTTAGTTGCTGAAAAATTAAATTGCGTAAAAAGTGCGCAAAAGTGCATGTTGCACTTATAGGTGTTAGTTCAGAATTGAATACTCTATAAAATGAGCGTAGTTTCATTGCTACAAAGTGCTACAAACGCAAGTTTTCTCTTATCAAAGACAAAAATTTTTTTTTTTAATGATGTCAAAGACAGTTTTTTGACTTACATAAAACTTCACATCACATACAGATTTTGGACAACACAAACACGTAAACATAAAGAACAAGCCCAATTCCGTATTTTCCACCAAAAATTTTAAATTAATTGTCATTATTTTGATTTCAATTGGCGATTGAAATTCATAGAAAGTTTTTTACAAAATGATAATGTGCGTGTCATGCATAACAGCTCTGTTTAACAGCAGTTTAGTTAGCAGATCGCGCCTCTGTTAAAATTCTGAGTATGTAACATTTACATATAGGGTATTCTTAATGGATTGGCATTAAAATTTTGTAAATTTTTTCAACTTGAAAATAAGACTTTTTTCCAAAAAATCGGGCTTTTGACCCATAGTGCAATGCCAGGACGTAGACAAGGTCAGCTGGCTGAGGGCATTGCATACTTTCGAGCTCAATTGCAACGATGCGAAAAGCTAAGCGAGAAGACATGATGGATGGATGCAGAGTTGCCATTGCTGTATTAGACCATAAAAAACAAGAGACATCCATTTGGATAAATGCATTCAGATAACACATTAATCAATTTAATGGGAAGCTACAATATGTGGAAACTGTAAATCTGATACCATATAATGCTGCAACAATTGAAAAAATAAACAAGCTAAACAACAGTTTTTTCTATTACCTGTAAAGCTATATATATTGTACGGGAAATAAGATCTCAAGAGAAAGAGCTGAAGACAATGCAGCACAGGTGATGCACTGGCCAAGTTTCCGAATGGTTGCAGGTGCAGGACATTCCTTAGAAGGAATGCAAAACTCGCTCAGTGTAGCCAGGACTTTAGTGACAAATGCTGGCAAAATAATAGGAGAGGACAAACGACAAAGCTGTCACAGGACAAAAGCAAAGCGCAAAAGCATTCCAGAGCGGACACAATTACAATCTACGGGGAGCCTGGCTACACTCGGCGCTATGCCATGGCGAGCTAGCAAGTCCATAGGATAGAGTTTTCCAATGCAATTAATCCATAGGCAGCAATTTTGTGCGGCGTAGCTCTTGACATTTTAAAGTGGGATGGAACATCAGTTTACAAAAGGATTATAGTCTTAGCTGTTAGGTCAAGTAGTCAGAATGGAATGTAAGCCGGCAGCCATGACGGTCTTGTTAGGTAAGCTTCCACGGAAGAGGGAGCTGACCAGCGCAGTCCAGCGCTAATTGTAGCGGCTTCAGAGGGCTTAAATGCAAAAGGTCTTGATGAGCTTAGAGCTGACAGCAGCTAGCTAAAAGGCTGGGCAAGGGGCTAAATTTGAGGCAAAGAGGCTAGCTAAGAGCCTAGCTAAAGGGCTAGCCAAGAGCCTAGCTAAAGGGCTAGCTAAAATGCTAACGAAAAAAACTGCTAGAAGGCTAGCTAAAAGGCTAACGAAAAGAATGGCTAGAAAGACTTCTAGCTAAAAGGCTAGCCAAGAGTCACGCTAAAAGATACCTAAACGGATAGCCAAGAGCATAGACCAGAAGCTAGTTAAGAGTCTAGCCCAGAGGCTAGCCAAGAGCTTAGCCCAGCTAAAAGAGTAGCTAAATGGCTAGCCTCTTGGCTAGCTCTCTTCTGTTCCAAGGACATATATGAGTTTCCCTAACGTCAAGTTAAAACAAAAAAAGCTGCAGACAATGCGTGCCATCGTGTACTGTAGTACAGGCGATGGATGCACTGGTCAAGTTTCCAGGTGGTTGACCTATGAAGGACGCTGCTTGGAAAAAATGCAAAGTTTGCTCAGAGGCAACAAACGACAAGACTGTCAAAGGAAAGAAACAAAACTCAGAAGCATACCAGAGCGAAGACAATTACAATCTAAGAGGAGGCTGGCAGCCCTCACGGTGCTCACTCAATGGAGCCGCACTTGTAAAGCATCCGAGTGGCGATGGCTTTGGGAGCAGAAGGATCTGTGTGGTGCAAAGAGTGAGCTCCGATTGCACCTCAATGGGCAGTCGCAGGCAAAGAGCTGAACTCACAAACACAATTGACTCAAGCTGAAGTCCGTGAACTGTTTGAGCTGGCCGCAAACGTATAGCTCCTGCAGACTGTCAAAGGCGCAACATGACACAGTTACATAACAGTTAAGTTTCTCTCTCACGTGCTCAGTGTGATTAGAGCCGGCAAATTAATTGAGGTATCCGGAATTCGAATAGAATTGTAGGTTTATATTATACGGGCAATTGACTAGGCTAAGCACCGTTTCAAGTGTCAAGATTGCCGTAAAATCGTAGGCGTGGACATCAGCGAGAGAAATTTCAGCATTGAGCTATGGCAATTACGGTAAAAGAGCTATAAAAAAAAGGTGGTTCTAATTATACTCTCTCACAAAACCAGAGGGGTATATTAGCTTTGTAGAATGGAAGTTTTCCTATCCGTCCAACTGTTTGCTTTGACGCAAATCCTTTCATCGCCTTCACAGCTAGAGACTAGAGAAGCGGAGCAGCTTGGAGTTCAACAAGTGCCTTCCTTCATTTATGCTGCGCGTCTGCAGAATCCAGCGGAGTAAACAACGGGATTATTGGGATAAAGGTAGCGTAAAGCGCAAAGCGCAATGCGAGCCATTGTTTGCGGTCGTCCCTCAGGCATCACGCTCCATGCGTCGCCACATACTCCCAATAAATATAAATTTCTTTGCTCCTAAATGTATTTGAAAACAAGCACGAACGCTCTAACCGGGAGTGCCTGACTAGCAGATACCCTGAGCCCTGCAGTTGAGATGCCTTTAGGTAGTGCTCTCTCTACTATTATGGTATATATTGTTGTATATATCGGTGTATTTCATATATAATAATAAGATTTTTGTTTATTTAAAACTATGGTCGAAAAACTAAGTCGAATGATCGATTTTAATCGATAACAATGTTATGGACTGATTTATCACAAGAGAACTATTATTTCCATTATATTTCTATATTTATTGATTATCGATCCAGGCTATACGAAGTCGTTCTGTTCATATGGACAGACATGCCTATATCGAGTCAAGATATCATTCTGATTGAGCCAGTTTCGGTTATTGAATAGGTTTGACATTTTTTAATGTTTAAATAATAATACTTTGATTTAATTGAAATAATTTAAGGCTTATTAAAATTTATTTGAGCTATCCAGCGACATTTAATTTATAATAAATATTTATTACTGGAGTACTCCGCAGGGCTTTAATAAGCTTCAAAAAAAATTTTTTTTTAATCTTTTTTTTTTATCTTTTTTTTATTAAGTACGTTTTCTGCTACATTTAGTTTTTTTTTTATTTATTTCCTTTTTACAGTTATTATTTTTAATGAAAAAGAAGTATGTATATACATTTTATAATTTACATATTCTGTTCATAATTTTATATAATCTAGCTTTTACTTGTTAAATAAAAAAAAAATAGTTTTGACTATTTAACTTCTATTTATATATTTTTTATTTATTTATTTATTTTTTTTAATTTAAGATTTCTTTCATCATAACTGGTTAATTGTTTGTTACATAAAAAAAAGCGCAATCGATTAGCTTTCTAAGCTGTTAAAAATGTCAAACCTATTCATTTCAGTGGTACTTATATAAAGTATATATTTATATATACATATATATTACATATACACATACATATATATATATATATTTAGTTTATGGGCTCTGTCACGCCTTCTTGCACCTGTTACATACATTTTTCCGAAATGATTATACCAAAAATTCGCATTTTCAATGGGTTTAGGGTATCAAAGCACACTCTACACACACACACACACACACACACACACACACACACACGCACACTTGTACGCCGTACAACACTTTAGCGTGAAAGAGCCTCGGCGTGTTCGTTAAAATGTTTATTTCTTTTTTATTTATTTTTATTTTTTGTTACTCTTTGCTGTTCGCATTCGTGTTCCTTAGTTGGTGCCCGCCGTTTTGCCTTGCCGCGGGTTTGTTGACTTGCACGGGCCACTTGAATGCACAGTAGTCACCGAATATGGCGAACTGGCTGAATTATATTTAGACCCAGAACCCATTGAAAATGCGAACTGGTAGCAACATGCTATTTTGTTGAAGGTTGAAGGAGACGTGGCAGATCTGAAGAAGTATATATAGTCTTGATCAAGGCGATGAGCTGAGTCGATATAGTCCTGTCTGTCTGTTGTTAGATCATCAGATCATACAAAAATACGATAACTATTTTGTTATCGATTGAAAACTTTGTCGATTATAAAATTTTAATTCGTATATCTATAGAGCTTTGGTCTCTATTTTAAATGTGGATTCCTGTGTATTTTATAAAATGCAAAAAACAATAACTATCTTTGCTATCGTTTGAAAACTTTATCGATACTTTATTTACACTTTTATCTCGTACATCTATAGAGACTAGAGTGTCCAAATTTTAAGTGTAGGTTCCTGTGTATTTTATAGAATTTCGATTACATTATATTTTGTATACCGGCTTATGTATGCGTGCGTATGTGAATGATTTGTTTATTGTGTATGTAGAAAAGAAGCGTCGAACTATTGGATTATCAGTTATACAAAGGTCGATCTCGACGACAGCACGCTTCAGGGTATACCTGGCTTTAGTATAATGACTTTGTTTTAATTAAAAATTTTTCCATAGAGTGAAGTGAAGCAAGGCCCTACAACAATTTGTTGCCTTCGCTCAGTTTGCTTGGTTCACTCTACGGCATGTTCACTGTACACGCTTGCCAGCTCATTTGTATGTATGTATTCGTGTATCCTCGTGTGCCGTAACCTCGCCTGTTGCCTTGAGGGCTTTCAGCTTCAGTTTCAACAGCTGCTGTTGCCGTGCCAGGATCGAGCAACGGTATTTGCATGCAGCAGCAGCAACAGCAGCAGCAGTAACAGCGGCAGCAACAGGCAAAATGAGTTAATTTCGCTTTGCGTGCGCTTTTCAATTTGTTGGCCCCATTTGGTGCACTAAAACACACAATTGCTAAAGTCACTTAAGAATCGTGTACAGTCTATAGCAAAACATTAGCAACAATTATATAGACTGTGACATGCTTCAAAATTGTTGCACTCCTGTGCGAATGCGCCTCAACACGCCTGCAACACGATCGTGCTTCAGGTCTATGAGATATGCACAAAGTCTATAATTTGACTAGGATGAAAAGCTGTCAATCGGAATGCATTTCTGCTATGCAGATCCGTTGTTGGGTTGAAGTGCTTGACTAGGAAATACCCGTAGCTCTGGCATTTCCAATCAGACATGGGTTGGACCTGACTTGCGAAATACCCGTGGCCATCTGAGGCGCGGGCGGACATGAACTGGATTTAGACGTAACCTTGGCATTTCCAATCAGACTGCGTTTTTTCTATGCCCACGTGCGAGTATTTCGATTTTGCAATGTTTTCAAGGTATGAAAATTGCATTTTCCAAGCATTTTCACCGCAAAGTTGCGGCTATGACAGCTGTAAGCTGTGCCTCCGACTGCAGTTGTCTGCCTTGAGTTGTAATTTGAATTTCAAGTACACGGCTGTCAGTGCAGCTACCATGCCACGCCCCGTTTGATTTCTATGCGTCACGCACAGCCCTGGACGTTCGGGGCATGGCTGCTATGCTTGATTTCCTTCTATGCTTTTTTTTATATACAGTGAAACTCGAACGGAAGTGTAAATTGAGCACTTGAAGCCTGCTGCCTGCTGCCAGCTCCTGCTGCCTGCTCCCGCTGCCTGCTGTCTGCCAGCCACACAGCTGCCATCCGGTGCGCATGCTGTGCGTGTCTTTTGCGGTTGGGCGTTATGCATAAAATGTGCTTTACTATATATACATATATATACTATACACATTGTATGTATATATATATATATATGTGTGTGTGTGTGTAAGCGCGTTGTTTTGTACTTGTAGTTAATTCTGCGTAAAGCCCCAATTCGCACATTCAGTCAGCTGGGATTGCGCCTCGCAGTATGCTACACGTTTTCGCTTTGACACAAACATATGCTGCTAGCCGCCATGTGCTGGTCGCTGTGCATGCGTGTGCCTATGTGTGTGTATGTGTGTTCATGTGTGTGCATGTGTGTGCTTGTGTGTGTGTGTATGGGGAGTGTTAATGTGGCTTTTCAGCTCCCCTGCCAGCAGTTCAGTCGAGCCGTCGCCGTCAGTTGCAATAAATAATTTCGTATTTCGGCTGGGATAAAAAAATACATACATATATACATATGCATACATATACATACTTATAAAAAAAAAAGAATAATAATAATAAGAGCATTATTAAAATATAATTAATCTGTCAGCGAGTTGGCGGCAAGGCTCAGCGAGCGGCCGCAGCTAGTAATTATGATTAGACGAAGGACGCAGGATGCCATGCGGCGCTGGGTCCTTGACAGCACGCGTTGGCGATTCCATGGCCAAGCCGCAAACACACACACACACACACACACATACACACATAGCCTAGCTGCATGCATTTGTATGCGTGTAGCTGATAAAACAGTATATCGCATTTTAGCTAATCACACAGAGACACACACTCACACACACATATGCACACACACAATACATGTACATAGATAGCGAGCGGGAGTGCGAGGACTGGCGCAAAGTTAATTAAATTATAACTAAAGCTTTTGTCGAAACATACGCGACAGTTGGCGTTTGCAATAGTTGTTGTTGTTGTCGTTGTCGTTGTAGTGCTTAGCACTACTAACTGTTGCGCGCCGCTTGTTGCCTTATCAGGCAGCAGCACAAGTAACAACAATGTGGCCAGCTTTTGTTTATGACGCGCACATTACACACTCATACAGACACATATTTCACATTCGCTTTGTTTTAGCTATTGCTTAACTTCCACACACACACATACACACACCCACACACACACAACGACAAATAACAACAGGCGCCCAATTGTTGCATTTGGCATTTCTGAGTAGACTTTTGAGCGCAATTTACTTACTTGGCACGCAGGGCCAGCTGCCTGTCGCTGGGGCAGACAAACTTATTGGCCGTATTATTGCGATTCGCGAAATCCATTTCACATATTATATAGATAATGCAACATTATGCTTGTCACCCACGTATACACGATAAATATTGTTTTCAAATAAAATACCAAAAAAAAAAAAAAAAAAAAGATCCAGCTTGCAGACTTGTTTATTCCGGCTTATTTATTTCAATTCTTATTCACCGGATGCAGGCAAACAAACAATCTACACAAGAACAACAATAACAAAAAAAAACTGTAAAAGTCTTGCTTGAAACACGTCTTAATTCGCACGCAGCTGGTGCGCGTCTATGCCAATATAAGTTCTGCTGCAGCAGCCACAGGCCCTCAGCTACAGTCGTTGAATTGGCCTATTCGCAAGTCGCAACGGCCGATAGCGATGGGCCGAGTGTTGTAAATACTATCGACAAGCGTGCTAAACATCGATTACAAACAGTGTGAAAACAAATTATAGAAGGATAACTAATAAGTGGTAAATAATTAATTTAATTAACGAGACAGTAGCACACATAACAAAATTAAATTGTAATTTAATTTAATTGTTAAGTTGTTGCTGCTCTTCTATATAAAGAAATATTGAAGGTCATTAATGTTTGCCTAACTTAAGTAGCGTAATTTGATTTTAGTATATTTAATTGCAATTTATATGTGAACTGACGTGTGAAGAGCGCCTATAAAATGTGCGATCGATAAAATATCGCATGTACACGATACTTGCTTTAGCGGCTCGTTTTTGCTCAGTGCCAGCGCCAATAGAAACACCCGCCACATGCAAAAAGGGAAATGCTGTTATGTTGCGGGTCGAATAGTATAGATGGGGTTGTTCGGGGCGCAGTCACAAACTGCTTCAGTTTCATTCCCCAGCTTCGCATACTTGCACGCGCCGACTGAAAGCAAAGCTCGCTTGGGGAACAACACTTGAGCCACAACCACTCTCGCATCTACATTCATGCTTCCAGTCTGCCTTCTTCCCACTCGCTTTACCTCACAGACACACACACATACATAGACAGCATAGCCGTTTCCGGCTGGTCTCTGAACATACCACATAATTTCATTGCATGCTTTTGTGCGCCGACAAAAATTCCAACTTTTTAGCGGTCTTTTTTTTTTCGTTTATTCGTTTAAATTTTGCGGTTGGGCGAGGCATTAGGTATGAAGCTTTGGTTAGTTTAGCGACATGGCTCGTTTATAGCTGGTTGTTTCTGTTGTCAACGCTTGCCTTGCTAAACACGTAGCGCCTGCGGCCGCTGTCAAAGCAGCAGCAGCGGCACCGGCAGCGGCAGCGGCAGCAGCCATCGAGCTGTGCGCCTCTCTTTGGGTGTGGCCAGTGCGCGCCTCCTGTGCATTCAACTGAAATTCATGAGCACCCAGCCCCAGCACCCACCTTCGCAGGAAACTATAAGCCAGCCTGTGGCATTTGCAATCTGTCGTCTGACGCACACAGTTTGGGTATATGCGGCGTTGCGTTATGCCCTGATAGATGAGTTTCTGTACATTTTAAATAAATGCTGACAGTTAAATGAAAATACTTTATGTACGTGCCAATTTTTTGGACACTGACATTTAGCACGTCCTGTCCCATGTCCTTTCGCCACCGGCTCATTGTTGACATTGCACTTCATTTTGCTGTCTGGCTTGTTAGTCCCCTTAGTTGTTGTTCTAGTTGTTCTTGTTGTTGTTGTCCTTTGAATTGGGCATGCGAAACGCGTTTCACATTCGCCTCGCAATCCTTAGCATAAGCGTAACGACAAGTGGACGCCAGCGTCTTACTGTAAGCCAGAAGCAATTGTCCTTCAGAGCTCTCTGCACGATATGGCTCTCTGCTCTCTCAGCTAGTCGCTTTAATGAGTTAAAGGGCAACAAGTTGCCTGCGCTCTGATTAAAGCTTTTTATTAGCACGTTGCTAAGTGGATTTATGCTTGAAATGTGATTCATTGCCCCATCTTTAAGCGGTCTAGCAAATTTAGGCACGACAGCTGAAACAAATCCTATGTGGCATATGTGTTTTTAATCCTGCTTTGATTTCAGCTTTTGTTTTATATTCAGTCGAGTCATATTATGATTTAGGTCATATAGTCACTCGACTAATATCATTAGCCGATTCATATCCCGAGTCGAATCAAGTCATTTGATGAGTCGAGTATGTCATTAGTAGAATCATTTGAGTCAAATCAGGATGTGGCTCGTATCAGGAGTCGAACATATTGTGAGTTGAGTCATATCATGTGTCGAGATGAGTTTAGAATATCATTTATGGAATCATATGAATAGAATCAGGATATGGCTCATAGCATGTGTCGAATCAGGTCATATTATGAGTCGAGTCGTCATATCATGAATCGTGTCATGTCATGTCTTGAAACGAATCATACGACCCATAACTCGAGTCACATTATGACTCAGTCTAGTCATATGCGTTGAATCCTATTATGAATCGAATCATATCCTGAGTCGAGTCACATCGTCAGACGAGTCTCTTCTTTGTGAGAACATGAACTTGCTCCACAGTGATTAAATTATAACTGTAAACCAACCCTACAGCAGGCCCCCAACTCGCATATTTGTTGTAGTCTTTTGGGTCATTCATCATTGGGCATAGACAAACAAATCCCCTAGACCAACAGAAATATTAAGTGTTTACTTTTCATATTCGTAATTTTTTTGTTCTATTTTATTTTGTTGTTGTTTTTCTTTATTTTTATGTTTTGTTGTTGTTTTCTTTGTTATATTCAGCATTTAGGTGTTTGTTTTATTTTATTTTTCAGTTTGTTTTTCTATTTTGTTGCGAAATGTCTTTATGTTTATCTTGAAGCTAAAATTCTACACAACAATTAGCATTTTGTTATTGCAACGCACGAATAGTGAAAAAATATATCTAAACAAGGGCATACAAAGGGGCAGAAATATTTTATACTATTGAAATACATGCACTTAAATTTGTTGCGTTGTGTTCAGTTGTTTAGTTACTTACTAACTTGGGTTTGCTTTGCTTTTCTTTGCTTTGCTTTGTTTTACATCTTTCGCCTTCTCCCTCTCTCTCTCCTTCTCTCTCTCTCTCTCCTCTCTCTCTCTCTCTCTGTCTGTCTCTCTTACTTCTTTCTAATTACTCTTGTATTTGAAGGATTTTCTTTCGCTTCGCTTTTCTTTTTCTTTTGTTTTGCTTTTTGAACTAGTCTAGTCTAGGGTATCAACTAGGACGTTCCTATACCATTGCCGTCTCTTTCACGCCTTTATACAAAATATTCTTGTACACATTATAATTTAGTTTGGTTTACGGTTTCACTCTCGGAATTCCACTTGGTAAATTCTCAACGCTCTAGCTTGAGTGGCAACGTGCTTAAGTTTTTACACAAAATGGAGTTCAGAAAGTTCCCTTGGAATTTGACTAAGAAAAAAAAAACTGATAAAAAAAAAATAATAATATCCACTCGACCGTAGGTCACAGAGCAGAGGTACAAATTATTAACGAATAATTTGCATAGGTGGCAAAGGTGCCTTCAAATATTAATAGGATGGGGACTGACTGCTCGCAGTCACGCCTAATCGCGCAGTGCCCTCTGTTTGGGATGCTTCTTCTGGCTGCCGCTGCTGATGACTTGGGTAGCAGCAACAGCTGGCGGCAGGTGGCGCGACTTCTTGTGCAGCCGCTTGTGATAGCTCTGGGCGAGTGAGTTGACAATGGAGACGACGAAATAGCACACCATGCCAATGACAAAGGTCTCAAAGACTTTGGACAAGAGATTCGCGGAATCGGCGCTATTGCCGACGCTGCCGCCGGCTGTGTTATTGCGGCTACGTTGCTGTCTGTGCAGGCGCTGCTTCTGATTCTCGAGGAACGCCTTGAAGGGCTGTTGCAGCTTGCGCCCAAATATCGGCACCGTGGCAATCAGATCGACAGCGCGTTCGATGAGCGTCTCATTAAAAGCAATAATCACAAATATCTTCTGTATATGCATCTTGATGATGGCCTTGCCAATCAGCGTGGCTCCAAAGAACGTCCAGAATGGCACCAGAAAGTGGCCGCACGTGATTCCAGCCAAATCGAACAGCGGATTGGGAATCTATGAAATTGCACATAAGTTGAATAATATCGAAAATAGCTGGAATCATTATGGACATACGCTTGCACAGGCCAATATACCAAAGAAACCGACGCGTTCGACGACGCGCTCCATGAACAGTTTGCCCCTGTCCATGAGACTGAGGTTCTTCTGATTCCGTTTCGCATTTAGCGCCTCGAATTCGGCCAGCTCCTCAGCATCATCCGGATCATAGCCGGACATGCGTGCAGCCTTGGCCATAAAGTACGGCGGCAGCTCACCCAATGCAGTTCCGGCGCCCCACAGGAACGCCTCCAGACGCACCTTGGACATGATGCTCCAAATATTGGGCATCTTCTTGAAATATGGCTCCTCCGGACAAACGATGCTGCAAATATTCCAAATAAATTGAGATGAGCTAATGTACAAATGTGAATTCAATATAAATTAGCGAAACTAAAATACCTTTACTTTACTTGGGAAAACCTAAAATGAAAACTATTTTGTATAGATATAATTAAGGAGCCTTCGACAAGCGAACAAGCTGTAGGCTACGCTGAGCTGCTGCTTTATATATGAATATAGCATATGAAGAATACATGCATATGTGTATCTGTATAGCCTATTCACAAGGAGTACCTCAGTTCGTATATTTAGGATTTGCATACCTGTTTGTTATCTAAGGCAGTTTGAACTTATAATATAATTATATATGTGAATACATTTAGGAGTAATTCCAATAGTAAGTCTATCTTGATTATATGGATATACATATATATATATATATATAGTTGTTCCACTTACTCGTCGGGATATGGTGGCTGCGGGAATTCGAGTGAGTTGCATTCGTAGCCAGCCAACGTGACACTGGCTATGTGGGGGCCCAGATAGAGTAGAAATGTGTGCAGGCCGGTGCCCAGGCCCACAGACGAGAGAACGCCCAATCCGAGCCAGTATACAAAGAACCAGGTGTTGCGATGCACCAGCTCAATGATCTGCTGATGCGGGCCATCGATTTTATAAATTACGCTAAATACAAGCCCTAATACTATTAAAACAGCCAGCAGTCCACGTTGTCGCAGCAAACTGAAATCGATATTGGTGTGCATTAGTTGAAATATGATTTCGCTTGGATATCATGCAATCAATTGTGAGACTCACCTGCTGCCCCAAGAGCACAGCAGTTCAATCAGTTCAAGTGCACAATATTTGGACGTCTGCAATGGGCGACGCCAGAGGACGAGCTGGGAGCGCTCCAAACGCTCTTTCTCCTTCTGCTGCTTGTCCTTTTTGTTTAGCTGCGTTTTGCTGCCGTTGCCCCCATTGTTTGGCTTTGTGTGTGTTTGCATTTTGACAGCAGTATTGATGCTGCTGCTGCTGCTGCCACTGCTGCTGCCGGTGCCGGTGCCGGTGCTGCTAATTGTAAATGAGGTGTTGCTGTTGGAGTTGCTGCTGGAGCTACTGCTGCTGTTGCCCTTGGCGCTGCCATTGGGCGTCTGCTGTTTCTTTTGACTCTTGCTGCTCTCGTCCTGTTTGCGCTGGCGTGTGTTACTCGCATGGCTCGCTGACTCCTTTTTGCTGTGTTGTGACATTGAACCAACTTTTTGTGTCCTTAGCCAGCTACTAAGCGATACAATATCGAAAGAAAATGGAAAAAAGTCAAAAATCAATAAAAACAATCAAGCAAATGCTTAACAAATTTAAGTTCAATGGTTTAAAAATGCGGCAGTTGCGCTTTAAGTGTTGCCAGATTGTTGCTTTTGTTTATATCCAGCCGTTGCCACACTTCTAGCCGAGCTGATCAGTGATTTCAAACGTGCGTGAAAAATTCGACATGATTAGCCAGCTCAGTTTTCACGTTATACTCTTATTATGTTAAAGTTGAATTAAATGTTTTAAAAAGCTTTTCTAATTTGTTGACCTTTATTTCAATACAACGGCTAGATCAGCTATGATTCTACCGACTGTTGCTAGATTTATCTGGTACAACTTTTTATATTAGTTGGCAACGCACAAACTAAAAATACGCATGTGTGTGTGCGCGGGAAAAGCACAACAACAGTAGATTATCATACGATACTTGAGCACCAATAAAACGAATCCACATAGCCCGCTGCAAAATGGAACACATACACAAGCACACGTATACTCTGAATGTGTGTTTGGGTTCTTTAAAGCAGAACAACGACAACAAGAACCAGCAAGCATGCTGATCGCCAGCAAAGAGTGGACATTAACACACTTTTATTTTCGCTCTTCATTATGTGACACGCATACACGCATGTAGAAACACGCATGTACACGTACACGTATTCATTTGTGTGTATACAATCAAAGGGTCGTCGTGCACGATTACTTCTTAATCAGCTGTTTGTCTGGGTTTTGTTGTTGCTGTCTGCCTAAACATACACACACATACACCCAAAGGTGTACACATACATATATTTAATTCTTTAATGTGTAGTGTGGGCAAAAAGTTTGCTTAGCTCGTAAGACCCACAACTGCATAAGTCAGCACGGTTGCATTTGTGCCGTTAGTCGCTGTTGTTCATTTTATATATTTTGGGGTGGCAAATGGCGCAGAGACGTCGAAGCCAATATGCCAATACTAAAATGAACAACAACAACAGGAGCGAAGTCAGGGCAACGGCGACAAAGAATAAATGCGTCACAGAAACAAAGCACTAAACAAAAATCAATTGCATTCGCTGCAATTATTTGCCATGATAACAACAAAGACATCGACAGCAATAATTATAATATAGCGTTATGCATAAGTTTTATTGCACTCTTTTTTATGAGTTGCACTTGACAACTGCAGCAATAACAACCATTCTAAACACTAATAACACAGGAAAAAAAAAAGTCTATTAAGCACTTCTTCACTGAGGCCGCTGCGGCGCCTGTTTTGTAATAAGCCGTCGCTTTGTAAACTGGCAAAACATCGTTATAAGTTCCACATATTTACCTGATTTCTGTGTAGAAGTTCGAATATTGGGTACGGAACCGAATGTTACTTGGTCAGTGACTTATTTGAAGTGGAGTACTGTATTTGTCTGACATTACAACAATAACTTAATTTTGAATAATTGTGCAAAGCCTACCTACGCCTGCATAAAAAAACACACGTCTAAACTTCGGTTAAACAACAGACTCTGTTAATGTTGTACTCAGAATGGTTATGTTATTGCCAAAAACATCTGCTAAAGCACTGCTGTTAGCTAAAATAACATTTCAGCTAAAAATTCAAAAAGCAGGGCTGGAAAGACAAATCGGCACAGGGCTGCACAGTGCTATCCCTGGACTTCAGTCAAATCAAATTTAATCGAATAAAGCACTTGAGCAAAAATATAGAAAGCAAGATTCAAGTACGCAGTATATGTGACCTTAATGGTCATTGTTCTTTCCCCTCACTTGCCTGGCCGATAAAGACAAAATAACAGCTGATGAAACTGTCAAGGCCATGACGTGTTCAATAACAATTAGCCAGGATCTCTGTAGTTTTTTTTTTTTTTTTTTTTATATATTTTTATTTATTTAATTAATAGTAGATTAATTAATGTACGCTTAACCAAGAGAGTCCTATTCGTAACCATACACACTAAATATGCACAAAATTTTGTTGTATTATTATTACAGGAAAGAACAAAAGAGCAAAAAAAACAATATATATATAAAAGATATAGGTAGGTAAAGGTAAGGGAAGTTAGAGTACCTTACAAAAACATTCAAATTGCAGGGTACACAATATAAAGGCAAAACTCAATGAAATAGTGCCAAGTGAATAAATTGTTAAAGCATAGGTAAATTTGAAATACTAGCGCGTATAGAAAATGTTTATATAAAATAATTTTCACATAACATTTGTCGTTTTCCTCTTACAATTCATTTTTTTCTTGTTTTTTGAAGATCATTTTAATATTTTTTTTCTTTATTTGTTTTTAAGTTTTTGTTTGTTTGTTTTTCAAGTTTTTGTTTTGTTTTTCTTGCATTCAATTTTTTTACCGCCTTAGACCCGCACAATTTGTTTAGCTATCGTTCCTTTTTTTTTGTGTGTGATTTTTTGCATTTTTTTTTTTCAACTGCATGCTAAACGTGAAATATATATTATATATACATATATATGTTTATATATATATATATGTATAGATATATATATGTTTTATATAGAATTTATGTATAGGTTGTTGCCTGATGTCAGAACGCCTGCCACTATTAAGAATGCAGTCCTTGTCTACTTCTCCATGCCATAGACGTTCTCATCGGAGTAGGCTATGTACAGGAAATAATCCTCCTCATGATGCTCCTACAGCACGCAGAAAAGTAACAGATAGGTGGGAGAGAGAGAGAGAGATTAGATAATGATGTGAACTGGAGACAGATTGTCTAGTTTACCTGGTACAGTGAGCCCATTGTTGCTGATGTTGGGGGAATGACGTTATTGACGAAAAAGAAGAGTGCATCCTCGGGACGCAGGTGAATACGCTTGCGTATAAGGAAATAGAATTGCCCAACGGTCAAATCGGATGGCACCAGATACTTCTTTTTGTCCAAATCACCAATGCGCGCCTTTGGTGCTTTCTCAACAATCACCTGCAAAACAAAATTAAACGAAATTAGAAACCCATGAAATAAAAAATTTTGTATTGTGTTAACTGATCAACTATAGAGTGCAACAGATATCAATGTTGATAGGAGATATGTAATTATATTCTTAAGAGAACTCGGCAGGAAGATGAGAAGAATTGCTTCTCTTTAGTCAATTAGCAGCGGCTGTTAGTCTTGGCAGGAGCTTCAAGCAGTTACAGTTATGAAAACAAAATAAACTGCGTCTTCAAGAACGTGAATACGTGACGACATACCGATAAATCAAGCAACACGTATCAATATATATATATACAGATATACATATGTGCATGGCTGTGTGTGTGTGTGTTCGCTGTGTGCACTCATCAATAATTATTTACTAACGGTAATTGCATTTTTTTGTGTAACAAGGCGAGCACAAAGGAAACAAAAATGCAACAAATTGGCATTAGCGAATGTTACGAATA
Organism: Drosophila mojavensis; assembly: GCF_018153725.1. Taxonomy (NCBI): domain Eukaryota; kingdom Metazoa; phylum Arthropoda; class Insecta; order Diptera; family Drosophilidae; genus Drosophila; species Drosophila mojavensis. The sequence goes on from NW_025318667.1 coordinate 15,389,183, forward strand.
TGTATGTATTTTAACATTGCTGTTAATTTCAGCTTAGCCAAATTGCCAAAAGAAGCTGCCCTGGGGTCATGTCACTGCCCGTGTTCAAGGTGAAGGTGGCATAACTAGCTACATACATATAAGTATTTCTATTCTATTTATGTATATATCGTATGTATTTATGTATATGTGCGTATGTTTGTATGCATGTATATGTATGTATATAATTATACACCGACCAGCTGGCCTTGCCTGCATTTGGTTTGTCGTCAGATGTTATTAAACGATTTGTGCTGTGTTGCTTGCCAAAATACTAAAGCAAGCAAAGCACCAAAAACTGTTGCAAATTATAAAATTGAAAACAAAAATAAAGGGAAAGAAATAAGCAATAAATTGTAAACGATGCGTGTTAGGGCGAGAGGAGAACGGAGATCCCCTGCAGTGGGGGGAGGGAGATCGAACTGGATGATAAATCAAGGCGGAGGGATAAAGCGAGTGAGAGAGAAAGACCTTTCGGAATGTTGAGTATGTGTTTACCTTAGCAAAAACCATTGCATATGGTGAAATAGACAAACAAAGAGAGCAAATTGCTATGACTAATTATGGACTCAATGCAAGCGGAAAAACAAAACAACAAATTTTGAAATGAGCCAAATTCTAGACAACAGCGTCTGTGTGTCTTTACTTCTGTTTTTGTTTTTTTATGCGCAGTTTTAAAGCAGTCTGGTCTGTTTTTTTTTTTTTGCAAGTTAACAAACAAAAACAAAAATACACTTTTATATGAAATCAAAAACACGATAGGCCCGTTGGCCGTGTGCTTTGACACAGGGGCTGACGCTGTTTATTTGTATGTGTGTGTGTGTGTATTGGTGTTTGTGTGGGTAGGGTGAAGAGGGAATCGAAAAAAAAACCAGCCAACTGAAAAACAACAACATCACAACAGCTGAGCAAGCGAGTCAGCTAGCAGCTCGTTCTCCCGCACATACATACAAACACATATATATATATATATATATACAGCCTGTGAACAAAGCGTTTGTGTATGTACGTGTGCACATGAATTTGTTTGATTTTCACTTGAGATTTGGCAAGTGTTGACTATGACAAGTGAATTCATTTTTATACAGTATATACGAAAAACTATCGTTTTTCGCAAAACGTACTGAAATGGGTATAAAAATATGAACAATTACTTCTATGGACAATATGCGCATTATTGATTTTCCCTGCTGAGAGTATGCATGTGTGTGTGCAGCAATAACAACACACAACCAAATAGAACGACGCAAAACAATACACACATACAAAGAGCTCGCACATACATCCATACACACACACACACACACACACACACACACACAACACAATGAACACACTCATATATGAAAATAAATAAAAAAAATTTTTTTTTACTTACGGGTACACGGTCTGGATATTTGCGTCTAATCTTGTCGCCTTCGGCGCGACGCTTCTCAAATGCATGCTCCTCTTTGTATTGGAACTTCATGATTGTATTCGTTAAAAAATTGTATAAGAAACGCAGTTTTCACTTTATTTTTTACACTAACAACAAAAAATCTAGCAGTCGCTCTCGTTTGTGGTTCACTTATGTTGGCTGCGCACTTCAGTATGACCAATCTACATGTAATCAAGAAGGCCAAAAATGATTCAAATGCTAAATTTAACGTTCAGTGTGGCTGTAGATTTTTAATGTCAAATTACTGTATAAATACTAAGAAAATACTGAAATGTTTCTTGTGAAGTGTCATTCACCAAAAAAGGAAAATAGTGTTTGAAAGCAGTGAAGAAAATCAACAATCGGTCCGAGAATCGATAAGTTTTACACATCTCGAATATTTTGTTCTTTTCCTCCGTGGTTTTCGACTAATAAGATGGCTCCAACTGTAAGTGCTCGTAAAAATCGTAAAAACGTTGCGCCATCATAAGTAGTTTAAAGTAAATAAGTGTATAATATGAATGCCAAAGATGTGTTTTGTGCACATGCAATGATATTTCTCCATTAACACTTATGATGGTGTAAATAAACTTCTGAACTTATGTAAAATGTATAATACAAATTATATATGCATGTCCACAGGCCAAGACCAACAAGGGTGATACCAAGGCTGCCAAGCCGGCTGAGAAGAAGGCTGCTCCAGCCGCAGCCAAGGGCAAGGTTGAGAAACCAAAAGCCACTGAGGCTGCCAAGCCAGCAGCGGCTGCTGCTAAGAACGTAAAGAAGGCGCCGGAAGCCGCTAAGGACGTGAAGGCGGCCGCAGCGGCCAAGCCCGCGGCCGCTGCTAAGCCAGCTGCCGCCAAGCCCGCCGCTGCTAAGGAGGCCCCCAAGAAGGCACCAGCTCCTGCTGCTGCGGCGCCCAAGAAGGACGCCAAGGCAGCGCCCGCTGCCACCAAGAAGGCAGCTGCCGCCCCAGCATCTGCACCGCCAGCTAAGAAGGCAGCTCCCGCTGTCGCCAAGGCTGTACCAGCAGCAGCAGCTGCTGCTGCCGCCGCCGTCCCAGCTGCTGCCGCTACAGCCAAGCCCGCTGCTAAGCCGGCTGTTGCCAAGCCCAAGCCTAAGGCTGCCACACCCGCAGCGCCCAACAAGGTTGTCAAGAAGAGTGTGCTCCGCGGTAAGGGCCAGAAGAAGAAGAAGGTCTCGCTGCGCTTCACCATCGACTGCACCAACATTGCCGAGGATCACATCATGGATGTGGCCGATTTCGTAAGTACCCCTCACGCCGACGTGATTAACTCCAAATCCCCAATCACCATGGAGCTGGTGAACATGATCTCATTTGGCAATTGGCAACGCAGCGACGCCTGTCTTACCACACCAAGCTTTCCATTGCCGCAAACTGCCCGAGGCACTGGATAAAAAGTGTGGTTATAGTAAACTATTCCACTAGCGATTAAACTGCAGTTGGTCCTGAATGGCAACTACGGTTAACAACTTCTGGAACACTTCGTATTTTAATCTTCTAATTGATAATTCGCTTATCAATTATCGATGATCAATGATCTCTCCAGAATGGCTTTTGTTATTCATTTCTTCACTTGTGAAAACCTTTTCTGACAAAGGGGCTCTGGACACTGCACAACGGGGTAGCCACTGATCGCCAGTACCGGGTCTGGCCAGTTGGTGCAACCGTCTGTGAACAGCGTCAAGTCGTGCTATGTGTACCGCCACGTGGTGGGCCCTGGGTTGTACGTGCCACATCCGTGTTACGTCGAGCCGAAATTCATAGTGCGCCCTGCTAATGGCGTGTGCAACAAACTAACTGTGAATTATCCAATTCCAAAAGTTTGTTTTCTGCCACGCTGCAGGTTTCTCCACGAAGCAAAAAACCAATAGAAATGTCTAAAGCCAATTCTAAGAGGGGGGAAACCTCCTCACATTTAAGTTAAGGCTCGCTGGCCTTTTCCCAATTTAGCAGGGCGCAAAGCCAAAGTCAAACAGCGCCTATAAGGAACAGGTAATACAGAGTTAGTTAATGCTCCAATAACAATATAAGATCTATATATACGTTATATATGCAGCTGCAGTCAAAAAAATAGTATGATTAATATGAATATTATGATTAATATATATTTGTATTAACTTAGCTATTGGCATTTATATTTAGAACTCATTCAAACGACTAGTTTTATGACCGCAGCTGTACATATATATCTATATTCCTCCATGATATGATATATTTAGGCCACGCCGATTTGCCGTCAGAGAGTGAAATCCCTTGGGATAGTCGCTCTGATGGCAGTGTACTCAGTGGCATATTAAAAAATTGGTCACTCTTCTTAATTTGGGTCTTTTGTTCGCATTCCATTGACTTTTGGCCTTAACAAAGAAAGAGACAGCACTACTCTGCGTGTGCATCTATTGCTTTCGCACATAGGCTTGTGCCACTGTTCTAATCGATGTTGACTTTCGTTTGGGTTCCCGCAGGAGAAGTACGTGAAGGCGCGCCTCAAGGTGAACGGCAAGGTGAACAACTTGGGCAACAATGTCACCTTCGAGCGGTCCAAGATGAAGCTCCATGTTAGCTCCGATGTGCACTTCTCCAAGGCCTACCTCAAGTACTTGACCAAGAAGTACCTGAAGAAGAACAGCCTGCGTGATTGGATCCGTGTGGTTGCCAACGAGAAGGACTCGTACGAGCTGCGCTACTTCAGAATCAGCTCCAACGATGATGAGGATGATGACGCGGAGTAAAGATGCAACATTACCAATAACAACAACAAACAACAAAAACCATCAACTTTTTTACAAGCTCTGTTTTTAAAAGATGAAAAACAAATTGTGGTTTATCCAATTACTGAAAAAAAAAAAAAATAATAAAGTTGTTTAAACTTTACGCCAAATGTTTTATCTTTTATTGGTGGTTAATTCATTTTAAAGTGTTTTTTCGTTGAGTCCTAGACTATATATAACACTTGTTAAGCTATTCAGATTAAGTAACGTTTTTTTTTTTTTTTTTTTTAATTTTCATCTCAATAGCTGTAATAGCTGCAGCCTGCTATAAGCGGTCATTATAAATGGATTCAACTGTATCTATTCTCGGTCGGCAACCATAATTCAATGTAAATGGGCCTTAATATACTCTCTGCGCATGATAGCTCGAATCACTGTTCCCAAATGCTGACAAATCTCCTGAGCCCAGAAGAGTCGGACCTAGAAAAGGCTGAAATAAAAATTTGAAAAATTAAGAGCTATTTGCTCTGACTTTTTTATACCCTAAACCCATTGAAAATGGGAAATCAGGGTGTAATGGTTTTGTTTTTCATTAATATTTAAATCCTTCACACTTCATTTGGAACAATTATTTTTACTCGTTCGCGGAGTGGAAGTGGGTGTATTGGCCTTTTGGAACATTCCGACCGTATGAACGCGAATCAAACGCATATAGGAACATATAGTCAGTCGTTGGCAGCCTCGTCTTATTAAGGGTTGAGTTTTTCCATATGAAAATTGGGGCCATGGCAATTCGGTAAATATTAGTATGCTAACTACATATGTATATAGAATGACAAAAGAGAAACTTGGATGGATATATGAGTATACACATACATACGTATATACACAAAGACTCGCATTGACGAATCAAGACCAATAAAATATGCATACATATGTATATCACATATATGTACATACGCCTACGAGGAGCTCGACAATTAGGTAGAGAGCTGTCATCCCACTTGAGTAAGATCACGAACCCTACAACACATAGACTGGACAAGTAGTAAGGTTAGTGGTAAGATCATCTAAGGATCGTTGACTAAGTCCGTTCACTGGGGGCGTGATATCATATTCATGAATATGGAAATGGGAGTACTAAAATGCATACATATGAATATGTGAGTATGAGCATAAATATTGATTAAAATATGGATATTGATATCATTATTATTTGCAGGTAAATGTGTTTAGCTTTACTTAGGATCTGGTTGGTTCCACTGAAGTAATATAATATGTACGATCTATCTACCTATATATATATATATATATATATATATATATATATAAATTTCAGTTTCACCAGAGACACATTTGAAATATGGAAAACTGTCATAATTGTGCAATTACGTTAATTGAGCCAAACAGATTCTAAGTATTTCAAGTCGGAATTACCTGGAAATAAAAATGATGAAGCACCTAACAGGTGGGTTTGCGTGATTGATTGCGTGATTTTAATTGCTAATCGAGTGAAAGTTGTGCAAACTAAAGGCAGATGTTTTGAGAGAGAGAGAGAGAGACAGAGATATCGCGAGAGAGAGCGATAATTGATAAATCGTTGGGTGAAGAAAAAGACCAGCTGGAACCTTGGAGTGCGGCGTGTTGTTAAAGCTTTTTATTGTATCAATTAATCAGAACAACGAAAACTTTTTTACCAATAACAAGAGACATTCATCGTCGGTACATTAAAAAAAAAAAAAACATAAACAGAACAGAACAAAAGTGGTACATTAAATAGAGTGTGTGATTAAAAGCAGCTAGCTAATAGTGCTAACTACATAATAATTAATTAGAGATTATACAAGAAATACTGTTACGAGGGGTGTGGAGTTAGATCAACATTCGTTTTGTTGTACAAGTAATAACAGTTTTAAGGAGATTCACAGATTCGATCGGAATAGCTGCCTCATCATCAACATCATCGTCATCGTCATCGTCATCGTCATCATCGGCGTCATCATAATTATCTTCTTGGTCAGCATCACATTTGAAGGCCGTCAGGCGGGGTTATCTATAGATAACAAGTTACGAATACTATACGAACGAATACTAGTTAACAATGCATATTAATTGAATACAAAAATACGCTGCTATAAAGCGAGCCATCTCTATATATATAAATATGTGTGTGTGTAAGTGGGTGTGGGCGTGGCCGTGGGCTAAATAGGTGCAAAAGCGGACTATTGGAAACATTTGCAGCTAATTCAATTCTAATTTGCAGCCTTTGCCAAGTGGAACAGAAGCCCACCAAGCAGGCCAATAGACATGGCAAAGCTGGAGACTTGCAACTGAGCTCCGCCGTTGGTGTTGGAGCGCACGGCTGCCTGGTCGGGTGGCAGCATTGCCGGCGGCGGCTGATTGGTGGCCATTGGTGCCAGCGGCACGGGCTCAGCGCCGGGTGCGGCGGCTGGTGGCGGCGGTGCCGGATAGCAGGCGATCTTCTCGACTTCGATCATCTTGCTGCTGTCTGTCGGATCTGTTTCGTTGATTTTGGTGGGCACACAAATGATGCCGCCCGGTGCCGGCGGTTGTTGCGCTGCGTCAGTGCCATTGGCCAAAGGGGCCATGGGGGCCATTGGTGCCAGGGGCGCCATTGGCGGTGCGGACTGTGCATCGGTGGCGTTCATTGGGGCAGCTGGTGCGCCCGCTGCATTGATGACAGTGGTGCCATCGCTGGCATTCACAGGCACGCCGTTGTTGATGATTATGATGCGATCCTGGCCAGCAGCAGCGGCTGGTGCAGCCGCCGGTTGCGAGGAGCTGCCACCAGATGGAGTCAACGCGTGACCAAGCAAGGCGCCGCCCAAGCCACCAGCCAAAAGACCAGTGCCTGAAACAGTGGATTATGAATCATTCGTACTGTGAATTCAGTTGATGCACTTACCGAAGCCCAAGCCGGAGGAAGATTGCTGCGGTGGCTGCGATAACAAAACGGCGCCCGGTGGTAGAGCTGAGCCAGGCTGCACGTACACAGCGCCTGGTGGGGCACCGGCAGGCTGATGATAGCCGCCAGCGGGGTAGCCACCACTTGCTCCATTCATATAGCCGCCATGAGCCGGATAGCCACCAGCAGCTGGATAGCCGCCAGCAGCTGGATAGCCACCAGCAGCCGGATAACCGCCAGCAGCGGGATAGCCACCAGCAGCCGGATAGCCACCAGCAGCTGAATAGCTAGGAGGTGCTCCTGCATGCTGCTGACCATAATTGTTGGGAGTTATGGGCTGATGCACATTGGAGTGGGCACCACCAGCCGGGGGTCCTTGCGGCACATTCCAGCCAGGCGCAGGCGGTTGGGCATTGGGTGGTCGATTCGGTTGGGAATTGTAATTGGAATAGCTCAGTTTGGCGGCATCCGCGTGCGAGTTGCCACCATTGTTACTGGGATTGCTGTAGGATTGGGTCACATGGCCGGAATTGCTGCTGCTGGATGACGTTTTCCGTTGATTGCTGCCTTGGTTACGGCGGGCATCCACAACATCGAAGCCGTGCGTCAGCAGCAAAGCAAATAAGGCTACGGCGACAATTGCGCACTTGGAAGCAAAAGCCATCGTTTAACGATTTTCTTTTCTTTTTCTATATACTATATATATATATAGTATATATGCTATATATTAGCTGGCAATGCTGGCAACGACAATAACATGTAAATTGGGCAAAATATTAGTATATTAGCTTGCAGGGACAGTCAATCATGCGATCAAATACGAAACGTTAACAATAAAATTCAATATATGTGCATGCTAATTACCAAAACTTGTTTTGCCCGCTCAGTAACGGCTATTGTTGTTCTTGTTGTTGTTGCTGTTTATTTTTTTTGCTTAACGTTTATTTATACACAAAGATTCCGCGAATTTCATCAGCGCTTCGAGCGTCAAGCGAGGTTTACAAATGATGCGAAACTCAACTTGAACAGCGAATCAACAGCGTTATTCAATTTATCGATTCGATACTATGCATTCCCAGTCGGCGTTGCCAGCCGTCGGCAAGAAACTGCGCAAATTATCCGATAGTGCCAGCTGTTTCGATGCACTTTTAACGTGCGAAGCAATTCAAATTGATTAATTTGCAAGTACCTGTTGCTAATAGGATCCGAATATTTAATTAATGAACGAAACCAATAGTATATTATATTCTAACATAAGTTATATTATAAATATCACTTTGGCAAGAAACTGCATTCAAATTTATGGATTTCGTAATATATTGCAATTCAAATACCATACATTGATGATAATTAAAGAAATTCATTCAATAATGTTGTACATATCAGCTTGACTGCGATTTCTGAATTAGTCGTACGATTTCATATATAAAATCTTATTTTAGTGCTTCTGGTGCATCTACCGCAAACGTATCGTTATTCTCCCCTGTTGATGGCAGCGTCCGCCCCTCGCGTCATCGATAACATACCGATAATAGGCATATTACAAGCCGATATATCAACAATCCAGCCGGCAACGGCAATAACTTCAACTATATTTTTACAATATTTCGTATTAAGCTGGAAGTGCATACATTTATAAACGATTGCGATCAAAAGGTGGCTTTTAGTTAATTGGCCCTAATTAAATTTAGGCAATAGCGTGCGCAGATCCGGCGCCAAGGGAGAGCAAACGTGGGGGAGTACGTGGCACTGGAGATGATGTTCTGAATAGCTGGCAATAAACAATAATTAGTTAATTATAACAATTACGACGTGTAGCATTTGCAGCTATGAGTGCCACGTTACGTTACCGCGGCGATAAAAGCAATTTGCTAGAGTTCGCCAAGAACTTGGATGCCTTCAAAAAGGTGCCGGAGAAATATACGGAGACCACAGAGATTGGGGGCACACGTGAGCAAAATGCATTGATTCCCGCACTCCTGTTATTCGATTATACTAATAATTATTATTAAATTATTTGCAGTCTCGCTGCTAAGCCGGCTGCTCATTGTGTATCTCGTTTACACGGAGCTGCGCTACTATTGGAATGAGACGGAGATTATTTACCAATTTGAGCCAGACATTTCGCTGGATGAGCAGGTGCAGATGCATGTGGACATTACGGTAGCCATGCCGTGCGCCTCGCTCTCTGGCGTTGATCTGATGGACGAGACGCAGCTGGATGTGTTTGCGTACGGCACGCTGCAGCGCGAGGGCGTCTGGTGGCAAATGTCGGACGCGGATCGTCGTCACTTTCAGTCCATGCAGATGACTAATCATTATTTGCGCGAGGAATATCACTCTGTGGCTGATATACTCTTTAAGGACATACTACGCGAACGGTCACCGCCCAAGGAGAGCGATACACAGTCAGACGCGGCGGCACCGCCGCCACCGGGTGCACTGCAGCAGCTGCAGCAGATTTCGCAGATGGAGTCCAAGTACGATGCATGCCGGCTGCACGGCACATTGGGCATCAATAAAGTGGCCGGCGTGCTCCATTTAGTGGGCGGCGCCCAGCCGGTAGTTGGCATGTTCGAGGATCACTGGATGATCGAGTTTCGCCGCATGCCAGCAAACTTTACGCATCGCATCAATCGCTTGAGCTTCGGCCAATACTCGCGTCGCATCGTCCAGCCGCTGGAAGGTGACGAGACGATCATACGGGAGGAGGCCACCACGGTGCAGTATTTCATCAAGGTGGTGCCGACGGAGATACGGCATACGTTTAGCACCATCAGCACATTCCAATATGCTGTCACCGAGAACGTACGCAAGCTAGGCAAGTGCTGATGCAGTGCATCCTCTCGTCCTTCCATCACCATAACTCGTTTACCATTTACAGATGCGGAGCGCAATTCGTACGGCTCGCCTGGTATTTACTTCAAGTACGATTGGTCTGCCTTGAAAATTGTGGTTAGCCACGATCGTGACAATTTGGTGACATTTGTCATACGGCTCTGCTCCATTATATCGGGCATTATTGTCATCTCTGGCGCTGTCAATGCGCTGCTGGTGGCCATCCAGCGGCGTCTGCTGCGCATGTTTGCGCCGCAGCTCTATCAGCGGCTACCGGGCGCCACTCCGCCCCCGCCAGCCCCACCGGCGCCAGTCAGCAGCGTGCCAATGCCCGCCAACGACCTGCTCAACACGGCCAATCTGATGGCCAATGTGGATATATCCGCCTATCTGCCAACAGCCATGGCGGCCAACAAGTCAGACATCTAGCCGGGCCACACTCGCCCCACTCGCAATCTCCGTTCAAAGCACTCTCAATTCACTCTCCTCTACTACAATGCCACAAATTTATTGTCTCATAAGATTAAGCAGCAAAAGTGAATTTTTACAGTTGTACATACTTAAAAAACACATGTTATATATATATATATGTATATTATTAAAAACATAACACGTACATACATATATATTTAATAATATATATCGATATATGTATAGAACGTGGTTTACTGCTCGTGCCCCAGTATGCCCGTGTCCAGGTTGCTGTAATGCCGCGCACCCGAGCGCCGGTAGCCGAACATGCTCTTCAGTATCTCGAGGGCCGAGTCGACTGTGGTGCGCACATCCTGCGGGGTGCCCAGCTTCGGATTGATCTCCACAATGTCCATGCCCTGGACACGCTTGGTGTCGCGCAGCGCCTCCACAATGCTGATGCCCTCGCGCAGCGTTAGGCCGGCCCGGACGGCGGTGCCCGTGCACGGCGCCACATTGCTGTCCAGCGCATCGATGTCGAAGCTCACATGGATCTTGTTTTGCGTGTCGAGTGCGTCCAGCGTCATCTCAATGACCTTGGGCACGCCCATGCGATCGATCGACTGTTATCAGAAGAGAAATTCATTCATAAATATCTGTTTGTTTATATTTTGTGAGCAATATTAGTTTAACGCATTTGCAATACCCTACACTGTGGGGACTATGGCTACAGCAGATGTTTGGTATGGTAGAAATATTGTGTTTTTTTTTTTTTTTTTTTTTTTTTTTTATTTTAACTATTTTATGAGAGATATAGATAAATATTGTGTGTTTTTTTAACTATTTTATGAGAGGTAAGTTCTTTGAAGAGTAAACAATTTTTTAAAGTTTGTAAATGTCATAAATCAAAAATAGTGCACTATAATAAATATATTTTGTTTAGAAATATGCAATTATGGAAAACAAAAATCCTTGATATGAATCAATTATAATATCAATATTTTACTCTGATTCACGAACAATATGATTTTATTATTATCTACTTTAATATTAGTATTATTATTATAATTATTATTGTTATTCTTATTTAATATTATTATTATTTTTTTTTTTTTAGTTTCTTTATTATTATTATAGATATTTTGTTAATAATTTTTCATATATTTCAAAACGAATATATGCATATTATTTATATATACTTGATCATTTGCTGAATCATCGGTTGCATGATCTCAAAATGCGTTGTTCATGGCATAACTGAAACATACGCTAAAATTGCCTTGGACGCGAAAGCTTCATTTCTAACGGGACTCCAAGCTCAGCTCAGCTCAGCTGCATTTCGATTGGCGCGGCGATCATTCGAACGCCATTTGCCAAAAACGAACCAAGTACAGCCAACGGAGTTGTTCCTCTTTTTCTTTTCATTCTTTTTTTTTTTTTTTGTTCTGTTTGGCACATTTTGGGCCGAACTAATGAGTTGTAATAAATTTGCAGCTCGGGTACATTTAGCATTAAACCATTTTTCAACAGACGTCGATTTAGCACGAGCCATAAATTAAGGCTGGCAACAAGGACACGCCGGATACGATGCGAACGGATGTGGCCGGGCACGTATGTGGCAACAACCACCGATCGGAAGCTATACGACAGCGCGAATGTAACGTGAAATTTGAATGGAGGGGGTATGAGTACGGGTACGAAGGGAGGTTGGTAGGGACTGGCAGAGTCAGCTGGAGGGTAGGTGGGCAGCTAGGGAGTGTCCTGTAACTTTGCCGGCTGCAGAAGGGTGCAACTAGATTCGATTTTTCATACCATACCGACAACCCCTATAAATGCCGAGCTTACATTTACAACACTTACACACACACACATACACACACACACATACACACACACACACACACACATTAAGAGTGAGGTAGAGTGCGAGAGAAACTAGAGCCAGAATATGTAATGTGTCGAGGCTCTCACGCACGATCGTCATTTGATACTCTGGGCTACCGACAAACCGGAATTTTAAAATGTTTTACAACTGCCACGTAAGGCAGGCCCGAAACTCTGTGTGCGTGTGTATCCACCCATTCTACTTACATCCATGGCATAGTAGCGTATTCCAAATTTATTCAATATGAACGCCTCGTAGGGGTCAATGTCCCTCAAGCCAATGTAAACCAATTGATCCTTCGACAAACTGAAATTAGTCACAAAGAAAAGAATTGAGTGTGAGAAAGAGAAAGAAAAAAGGGAGTAAGAGAAGGAGAGAGAGAGAGGGAGGCGCTGTTAAGGAGATTGGGTGAAGAGGTAAGGAGGGAGGGGGAGCACAGCTGAAGTACGCCTGAAGCCCAACAACAGCACTGCGCTTTTAGGTTATGTTTAAGTTGACGATGCATTTGTGTGAGGTTATGTTGTTTCTCAGGCTGGAATAAGTTAGAAACAATTCCTTGATCTCAGAAACATTTATGGGAAAGAGAAAGCAGGCAGGGAGAGGATAGAGAGGAAGATAAAGAGCGAAAGAAGATAGTGGAGAAAAAGAGGAAGTAGAGCAAGAGGTAACAGGAAGGAGAGAGTAGAGAGTGGAGAAAAAGAGAGGAGAGGGAAAGTGGAAATCAAGACATAGGGAAAAAGGGGAGTAGAGACAGAGAAAAACTGGGAAGAAACTGCTGAGATGGTGAAACTAAGAGAGAGTGGATTGAAGGAAAGAGAGAGAGATAAAGTGGAAAGATAGAGAATGGAGTGAAAGATAGAGACGGGGAGGCTGAGAATGATTGAATGAGAATAATTAAGAAAAAAAAACAGAGAAAGAGAGAGGGAGACAGCAAAGAGACTTATTAAGAGAGATGATGAGAAAGATAAAAGGAAAGAGAGAGAGAGAGAGAGAGAGAGAGCTATTTCTATTAAATTGTTTTCATCTAATCCCAGCTTAGCTTTTAATCTCATGTAAACTAGGCTTGGTCTTTTTTTCGGAATATACAAAGTTGTTGGGGAATTAGACGCGACAGACAGAAAGGAAATAGGGAAGTGAGAAACGGAGAGGGTGGGCGACTGAGGTAGACGGATAGGAAGAAGCAGAAACGAAAACACATGCCACAATCAAAATGGCACTGCAGCGTATCCTGCACCCCTCTGCATGCTGCGTGCCGGTTTCTCACCCTCGGCGATCGGGAGCGAGAGCGAATTCTCGGTGTCTTATGGTAATTTTTACGATTATTATTATTATTATTATTATTATTTTTTTTTTTTTTTGTATGGTTCGGGAGAAATTGCATCTGTCGATCGTGCGCTGTGCAGCGAGACGTGCAAAGTTGAAAACACCCTGAAGGACCCTTATGTAAATGTAAATGTGCCCAAGGCAACTCACCTCGCTTCCACAGCAAGGGAGGGGGATGTGTGTCCATCTGTCTGTCTGTCTGTCAGCCTGTCTTTGTGTGTGGTTCAGATGAATCAAGCCATAGCTGGGACCCGTTTGGCCAGTCTGATCCTGCGGAGCCGTAGACTGATTGGTGCAGCGCCTGCAGCAATGCTGGATATTGTTTTTAATTTTTTTTTATATTGTTGTTTGTTTAAATTCTAAATCAGTTAAGGGTGCGCCTCTTGTGCTGCAACCCCCAAATAAAAACAAAAATCAAGAGAAAATATTGATGTTCTTTGTTTCTATCATCTTGCGTCCGCTGCTTTTTTAATCCGGCTTTGTTGTAATATGCCAGAGCCAAAGGATTAGGCTTACTCTCCTCCCCATTCCCATTCGCCTAACCTTTCCCTTCCCTTTAGCCCTTTTGTATTCAACGGGCCAGAGTCGCAGACATTTGGATTTTGCAAAAGTCTGGCAACATTGCAAAACTGCTGCATACTGCGTGGCGCCGGCAATGACCGAGAGCGGGGGAGAGAGAGAGAGAGAGAGACAAACTGAAATCCAAGCACGTGGCCAGAGTCTACACGGCGAACACCCACACACATACGCACACACGCGCGCTTACACTCTCACACATGGTGAACGGCAGAAATTGGCGCAAATTAGCTATTATCACAAAAACTTATCGTCATGGAAATAAATACTTATGTGTATGTGTGTGTGTGTGTGCACGTTTGTATATGTGAAGGGTCACATGGGTTACCACTGAGACATTATTATGTATAAAAATGTATATAAAATTCCATTTTAATTGCTTTAATAAATATATAAAAATACTTATTTAAAATTTAAATTTATATTGCAATTGCTTCAAAAATAAATTTGTATTAAATATTTGATAGTATATATCGAAAGAAAATCATTTGGAAATACCATTTGGATTATAGAGCTATATATGTACATATAGAACGAATCCTAAAGCAAGCTAAAATAGTTACTCAAAGCAGCTGAAGTATACGAAGTATATTTATCTCCTATAGCCCCAGAGCTACTACTAAAGAACTGTCTTCAAGTACTTTCACTTGAATTGAATTATCAAAGAATTTATCATTTAACGAATGTATTTCGAGCTTGGAAAAAAGTATTTAAGCGAACTGAAAGTAGATACAAATAAAATTTAAATATTAAATAAAGAATTCCTATTTATTTTGTATCCACTTTCATAAAAGGAACTCAAAGATGACTCTATATATTTCTATACATATATATTATTAAATTCTATATATATATATAATATTAGTAAATATATAAATTAAGCTTATCTTGGACAGGATACGGCAACGGGCGAGCACTTGCACGTCACCGATCAGTCTCGTTTGGCCACCCCCCTTTTGGCCACGACAATGACAATGGCCATGGCAACGGCAACGGCGCCGGCTTACCGTCTGGCAACCCAAATCTCGTAAAAACCACCCCAGCTGTAAAAAGTTGAGTTACATTTTGATGTTTCGCGAGCGACGACAAAAAGAATAACAATGTGTTCACTGTGTGTAAATTGGAACAGACAGGCGGCGGCACATTTGTAATGTTGTGCCATACAAATCAGCACATGGTAACCGGTGGACAACAGCAGCAGCAGCAGCAGCAGCAGCAGAACAGGAAGCATACATGCATACAAACATATATACATACGTAGGATATGATGAATACAAGCGCAATTAAGCACACGCACGCACGCACGCATGCACGCTTGCCAAAAACCCAGCCCATGTCGAAACACTCGCTAGACAGGCGATTGCCATCGAGTTAGGGGGTGTACGCTGTACAGAAAACAACCCCAGCGTTGGTGGTGGCAGTGCAAAACAGCCACAGACACACACACACACAGACACACATGCAGCAAGCATGACAAACAGCCCTCGCGGTTGGCAAGGATAATGTGCAGGCAAAGAAAGAGACACGGAGAGAGAGACTAGCCAGCATATAAGCTGCATCATAAAACGGTTGACGACCTCATATTGAATTTTACTTTTTTTTTCATTTCAAGAATAAAAAAAAAAAACAAATATACAAAAAGAAAATAAAAATTGCAATATTATTCGAAAGATGATTAGAATTTAAATTCTAACGCAATTTTGCCATTCACTCAATGCTCTGTTGTGCAACATTCTGGCAACACTTTTTGGACAGTTTTCAGGCGACTGTGGGCGTATGTTTGCATGCTTGCTAGCATACATACATATGTACATATATACATATGTATATATTTCCAGGCTGTTGGAACGGCACCTCCATGAACACCGCCATTTTGATTTTTACTCACGAGCAAATATACATATGTATGTAGTTTTTTTTCTTTTTTATATTATGGTAATACTTCTTTGGGCGCTAAAATTTGAAATGTTTGTTACAATGCCGCTGCTGCAAAAATACATTTTGTCTGACCATATTTAATTCAACCGCGAGCATTCGGAAATATTGGTATCGTAAGGAGAATCCCTATAGCCAATCACCCACCAATAGCACTCGGGTTAACGAAGTTAGGCGATTTTCCAGAGAAAGGAACCGATTACCTGAGAGAGTGCATAATTCGGAGAGTAAAACTCGTATTGAGCATACAAAATACGAAAACAAAGCAAGAAAAATAACAACAGCAGCAGCAGCAACAACAATAATAATAAAAAAAAAAGAAAACGGTCAAACTCGCTTCCCCTTGATCATACGTTCTGAGTGCTCTCGGTCTCGCTCTCGCTCTCGTTTCGTACAACTCAACACATGCACATACATATGTACATACTACGTTGCGAGTATGCGTCTGTATGGTGTATGGGGTAGCAAGCTTTGTGTTGGTTGTGCTCGCATTCGCGTAATTTTCATTTCTACGCTAGACGTTGTCCGCCGCAGTACGTTTAAATGCTCGTGTGCGCTGCCTCAGCTCGTGTGCTCAGCTCATTTTGCAATTGATTTTTTATTTTTTTTTTTGAAAAAGTAATGAAAATACCGACAAGAGTATTCAATTGTTTAAACAAAATATAAGCATTGCCATAGAAAACTACGTGAAGTGCAAGAACAAAAACAACAACTAGAAAATACCACCAAAAAATTCTCATCATCAACAACAACACAACAGTAGCAGCCGCAGCCGCAACCAAACGTAAGAGTAACGTATAACAGCGACAACAAGAAAAAAACGCTACCAAGAAATAAAATGCTACGAAAATTGCCAAACGACCACTACGCGCTGCATAATTGTGCAATTATATATACATGCATAAATATATATGTATTTTTTTTCTTGTGTGTGTGAAACAGTTTGATACATGCATGCTAAAATGCAAAATTATAATATGCACTGGGTATGGAGGAAAAATGTAGGCAAGACGCACGACTACAAACGGCAGCGTCAAACAGTTCAACAAACTCAAAAGACTGGCAAAGAGGCAAACAAACGATCAGTGTCGGGGGTCGGCAGGGCTGAAAGACGGAACAAAATTAGTAGTAAAGCAGTCGTAGTAAAGTATTAGTAGTAGTTTGTTTAAGTTGTTGTGCGTTCAAATCTACTGCTAAATGCCGCAGTGCTGCTGCCATCGTAGTCGTTCTTTCTCTCTCTGTCTCTGTGCTGTGTATCTGTAAAACGGTTTTTCTATGTGAGCGAGTGTATGTCTGTGTGTACACTGCTGCTGTGTGTCTGAGTAGCTGTGTGAGTGGCAAAAAGGGCGCAGCTAGCATATCGATTTTATGTGCAGGAAGAGAAGCAAGCATTGTAAGCCGACAACTACAACTAAAACTGCAGCAGCGGTGGCAAATAGTAGTAGACTTGGAGCACACTTCATTTTCCATTCAATTTTGCTGCAGTGACAGAAAAGAGTTACTGAAAGCCGGCAGCTAAAGTAGGAAATTATAAACAAAATGTTAGTTGTGGTTGTGCGTGTCTTTTCTTGTTTTATCTATAAGTAGTAGAATTAGCATTTGCTGCGAAAGCGTAGTGTTTTGTTGCCACAGCAACACTTAAGTTAAACAAAAAAAAATGTGTAGTTCGCGGAACAGCGAGAATTGCGCGGAAATACAAATTAGAACAATTCTACAACAAACGCTACAGCAGTGTATAAATCTATATTTTTTGTGTGCACTTCGTTTTTAATTTTACTTGTTTTTAAATTAAACAAGAACAACAAGCATTGTGGAAATAAAAACGAAAGCAGCGCGTGTTTTAATTTAATAAGCGCGTCGTCTAGCAATAACAAAAAACTTATAGATACTAAGTGCGTCTGTGTGAGTGTGTGCGCGAGTGTGCATGTTGCTAATATATATGTGTGTGTGAGTTTGTTTGCAAACATATTCATTTATATGCCTGCATACATCCATTCGTATGTAAGAGTAAAGTATGCATGTTTTTATGTAAAAGAAGTGCGTTAGCTCTAATACATATGTATGTATGTGCATATAAACAACAACACGCGAAACAAGAAGAGCAACAACAACAAGATTGCAGGGAAATGCTATACATTGTATAGCTAGCTGAATAAATGGCGCAAGAGAGAGAGGGAGAGACGCGGTTGGTCGTTCGCGCTCAGCTCGCTTCGCTCTCTTCCCAATGGCGTTCGCCATAAATTAGCACAGTGGCAGAGCCGCAGCAGCAACTGAGAGATACTGTTATAATCATCAGTATTATAAAAAAAAAAACAAACAATCGCAAAATTACAATAACAACAACGGCAGCAGCAGCGGCACAGTTCGAAATTGTGTAACAAAACATTTGCGTCGATTTGTTTTAAATAGTAAAATATGAATTTATACATGTGCACATAGACACACATTCATATACGCATGTATGTATGTATGTATGTGCATGTGCGCAGAATTGGGCAAAAATTTAGACCTTTTTGTTCATCTTGCTGTTCTTGCTTTCGTTGTTGTTGTATGTGCGGTTGCTTGGGTTTGTGAAAAATCGATAAAATCGATAAAGACGATAACACCAACGCCCAATGGCAACAACATATATGCAGTTATATTTACCGCTTATTTTGTTTTTGTTTTATACACTCTTTTTCATACAACAACATTAGACGACGACGACTACGTAAACGACAACTGCAGCGTTTGTTTAATTAATAGCAACAAAATTCCTGAAATTTAAGACAACAGCAACAACAATAACATATCCTGGATAAATTGAGAGCATTGTCTAGCCGACTGCTGAATAACGGTGAGCAGCAGTAAGGGAGAAAGACGAAATCAAAAGGAGTAGCGCCGTGTAGAGCGCGTGCGCGACAACAAATCAAATCAAATCAAATTTGTTTGGTAAACACAAAATAGCAACATTTTAACTGAAACAAGTGAGTATTTTCAACATATCTATAACTGTGTGTACATACGCACATACACATTTACATATATCCATAACTGTATATATAAGAAGCGAAAAGGATGAGCGGTTTTATTCCAGACATTTTAAAATCACACGCAGTCTATGGTGTGGGTGAGGTAGTTAGTGAGCGAATGTGTGTTTGTGTGCGTGTGCTGGTGTCTGTCTGTATGCGTGTTTGATTTTGTTTGACCTTTTGACTTGTATGTGTGACGTGCGAGAGACGCTGCCAGGCCAACAGCAACCACCCAATGTGCAAGTTCACAGATCATGCAACAGCAGCCGTTGCGTCGACAGCGTTGCCAGACAGTTCGAATGAAAATAAGCAACGTTTTGTTTGTTCCAGATAAAGGGGGTGGCATTGTTCTGCTGTATTTAACCCTCAGGCGAGTCCAAGCTCACGTTTTGTGCATGCATATGTATGTATGTATATGTGTGAGTGGTAGTAATTTTTGCAAAAGCAATATTACACTTTGTTGTTGTCTTTAAGGGTTGCATATGCAGGGCGGGTGGGTTGCACGGTAGCACGTTCAACGTCGGATGCTCATTTTTAGTTTACAAACTTTTTATTCTTCTTTTTTGGTTGCCTTTCGGCTTTCGTTTTTCGTCAGGGGTATGTCCTGCCACTGTGGGAAGTTCGTTGCCGTTGCCGTTGCCGCTATGCGTGTGCGTATATATGAGTGTGTGTGTATTACATAACTGGGTTTGGCCGGGTACATTACGTGCTTTGTTACAATTTACAACAACAACAACGACAAGAAGAAGAGCATCAGCAGCAACGATGTTAACGACAGCCGGAACAGTAGCGGTAATAGGACGAAAGACGCTAACGCCAGCATAACACGAATGCCTTGTAAGGACCTGCGCTCAGTAGCATCGCGTGCTTGCGACGCAGCGGGTCTCGCATCGGCATCGACATCGGCAACGGCAACGGCAACGACAATTTCGAAAAAGCTCAACTCAATAAATACAACAACAAAATAAAAAAGAACAAAACTCTGAATCTGTGAAAAACTCCTTTTTCCCACGCAGTTGTAGGTGGGTTTGTGTGTGAGCTTGTGTGCGTTTAATGTTAATTATTGTGTGTGCTTGAGATTAAAAACGCTCTCTTGGTGGCTGACTCGTGCTCTAGCACTGGCTGCCTCTGTCACTCTCAGTGTCTGTCCCCCTATCTCTCTTTCTCTCTCCCACGCTCGCTCGCTCTCTTTGTGTGTGCGTGTGGTTGTTTCTGATTGTGTCTGCGCGTGTGTGTGTGTGTGGGGCAAAACTAAGTTTTGAACGAAAGTTTTTCGTTAAACTGACCCGCTAGATGGCGCCCGTGTGCACGCTCTGCATTGAATGTGTCGCCAATAACTACCCGAAATCAAATGCAATAAAAAGTGCTTCGGCTTGTCGAAGTTCAAATACCCTTGCAGCTACAGTAGTCGCACGCTAAGTGCAAATATATACTGACAACTTGTAGATATCTTATTTTAATTAATTTGATATATAACTAATGCGAAATGTGTAGAATTGAATTAATATTGATTTTGTTTTTGTTTGTTAATAGAAGTTGTCTTATACAATTCGGTTATTGGTAGGATTTAGACCAAGTGCAACTATTTAAAAAAAAAAAATTGGAAAATTAATGAAACAAAAATAATTTTAATATGTTTAAAACTAGTATGAATTATGTAAAGTTATTAGTTATATTAATACTTCTGTTTTAGAATTGTAATAGGAATAAAAAGAAATGCGAGTAGATATTCATTTAAGCAATTTCAAATATGAAACAAAAGTTATTCAAATATGCTAATAAGCTTGAATTACCTAAAACCTGTTATTAATTGAATTCGAAAGGCAGTCTTAGAATTGTAATAAAAAAAAAAAAAATAAGAAATGGGAAAAATTGAAAAAAAAAGAAAAAAAAATTAAAGACAAGATTTAACTAAAGTTGATGCTGAATCTGATCTGCTGCAAGGGTATCATGATCATTATATTATTGCTAAGAGAGGGAGCCAATGAATAGATCTAATGGGGTTTATTTAATTATTAAGTTGACTTAAACTAATCGCTACTAATCCACATGGCAAATGATTTAATCTTGACATTCAATCCTTTCCATTTTCTATGTGCTTCGTCTCTGTGGAATCTGCCCCTCCCCCACAACGAACAACAACAACAACAACTATTGATTGGAAAACTCACAGTGGACTTTATGATGGCTAATACGGGCGCCACCGGCGTGGAGACACAGGCGCAATTGATGCAGAGCGCTGCCGCGGCAGCTGCCGTTGCAGCCACAAATGCAGCAGCACCGGTGCAGAGTGCAGCGGCCGTGGCCGCGGCCGCCCAGCTGCAGCAGCAGCAGCAACAGGTGCAGCAGGCGATACTACAGGTGCAGCAGCAGCAGACACAGCAAGCGGTTGCCGCAGCAGCCGCCGCCGTCACCCAGCAACTGCAACAGCAACAACAGGCCGTCGTACAGCAGGCCGTCGTGCAGCAGCAACAGCAGCAGGTCGTACAGCAACAGCAGCAACAGCAAGTACAGCAAGCGGTTGTCGCCGTGCAGCAGCAGCAGCAACAGCAGCAGCAGCAGCAGCAGCAGGTCCAGCAACAGCAGGTGCAGGTGCAGCAGCAGGTCCAGCAGCAGGTGCAGCAGGCCAACACGAACGGCAACTCGGGCGGCGCCCAGAACGGCAGCAACGGCAGCACAGAGACGCGCACAAATCTGATTGTGAACTACTTGCCACAGACGATGACGGAGGACGAGATCCGTTCGCTGTTCAGCAGCGTGGGCGAGATTGAGTCGGTGAAGCTGATACGGGACAAATCGCAGGTCTATATCGATCCGCTCAATCCGCAGGCGCCCAGCAAGGGCCAGAGTCTCGGCTATGGATTTGTCAACTATGTCCGGCCCCAGGATGCGGAGCAGGCGGTGAATGTGCTGAACGGCCTGCGTTTGCAGAATAAAACGATTAAGGTGTCGTTTGCGCGACCCTCGTCGGATGCCATCAAGGGCGCCAATCTGTATGTGTCGGGCCTGCCCAAGACAATGACCCAGCAGGAATTGGAGGCCATCTTTGCGCCATTCGGTGCGATCATCACATCGCGCATCCTGCAGAACGCCGGCAACGATACGCAAACCAAGGGCGTCGGCTTCATACGCTTCGATAAGCGCGAGGAGGCAACACGTGCGATCATCGCCTTGAACGGCACCACACCCAGCAGCTGCACCGATCCGATTGTTGTGAAATTCTCAAATACGCCCGGCAGCACCAGCAAGATCATTCAGCCCCAATTGCCCGCATTCCTCAATCCGCAGCTGGTGCGACGCATTGGCGGCGCCATGCACACGCCGGTGAACAAAGGACTCGCACGCTTCTCCCCGATGGCCGGCGATATGCTCGATGTGATGCTGCCGAATGGACTGGGAGCTGCTGCTGCGGCGGCCACAACGCTGGCCAGCGGACCGGGCGGTGCATATCCCATATTCATATACAATCTGGCACCCGAAACAGAGGAGGCGGCCCTCTGGCAGCTCTTCGGGCCCTTCGGTGCTGTGCAATCGGTGAAGATTGTGAAAGATCCCACAACGAATCAGTGCAAGGGCTATGGCTTTGTCTCCATGACCAACTACGATGAGGCAGCCATGGCCATACGTGCGCTCAATGGCTATACTATGGGCAATCGGGTGCTGCAGGTCAGCTTCAAGACCAACAAGGCCAAGTAGACTGCTTCTGCTCTGCTCTCTCTCCCTCTCTCTTTCTCTCTCACTCTCTCCAACAGCAACAATAGCAACAGTAGGAGCAGCAGCAGCAGCAGCAGCAGCAGCAGCTACAGTAAACCCTGCCAATTCACCATGAAGGAGCAGCAAACAGGAGTGCAAGTACACCCACATACACACACACACACACACACAATCACACACTCACACACATACTTATCTAGTTTATACACAGAGAGAAACTTCACTTATACATATATAAATATGCATGGTCTTAAGGCTAACTAAGCGCAACAACAATGTGTTTAACACACACGAACACACACAGAGACACACACGCACACACACATACTACAAGCAACTACCATGCGAATGAAGCAAGCAAAAAGAAACAGAAAACCGAAAAACATTCATTTTTTTGGAGCTCTCCTTCGGCTTCACGTCTAAACAACGAAATGACGGCCCACAGCGCCGGCGTTGCAATAGCAAAATTCTTGTTTAGCATTAAGTAAAAAGATAAAAAAAAAAAAAAAAAAAAAAAAACAAAAAACAAAAAACCAAATACAAATCTAACTAAAGTAAACTAAACATTAAACAAAAGAAGATAATTATGATGAAGAAGAAGAAGAGTACGTGTGTAATTGCAATATATAAAAATTAAACAAGCTGAAGGAAAAAAACAGCTGCAGTCAAATTAGTCGCAAAAAAACAAAAAATACGAAAAAAAAAAACAACAACAAAGAAATCAGCAAAACAACAATTCTAAGATTTAATTAACCAGAATTAACCTAGCAAAAGGAACATAAACATTTTTTAAAATTATATAACTAAGTAAGCAGCAATGAAATCTTCCAGTAACAAAATGAAAAACCAAAAACTTTTCTATATAAAAGTAAAAAAAAAAAAAAAAAAAAAAAACAAAAACAAAAACAAAACAAAGACAGCTAAGAAATGTGTGGAAAAGAAACAGAAAGGCTTGAAAGATTTTGACAGTTCAGTGCCGTTAGTTTTTGAGTTTTCCAAGCGAAAAAAAAAGTATTAAAGAAAAAATAAAAATAAAAAACATTAAGCATAAAAAGAACACAAGGAGGCTGCTACAGTATTAAAAACAAAAACAAACAAAAAGAAAAAACAATATATATATATATATATTTATGTATATATATGTATATTTATACATTTTTAATGTTTTGTGTTTTTTTTTTTTTTAACTTTAAATAAAACGAAAGTCAGGCGAAAGCTACAATCGAAAACTAACGGCCGACTCACACGCACACAGTCACACACACACACAGACACACACACACATAGAGAAAGGGCTAGAAATCTAGGGACAAGTGTGCAAACTGAAAGGAAGTAGGAAGCATGGTCGATGAATATTAAAGCAAAAGAGAAAACGCAAAAGTAATACAATAATTTATGCGCAAATTTGAAACGTTTTACTAAAGTAAATAATTGTTAGTGAATATTATACTATAATATTTATACACACACATACACATACACATACGTATAACTATATATATATATATATTTATATATGTATATGTCTATGTATGTATATAATCAAACACACACACACACACACACACGTATATATATATATATATATAACTTATATACTTTATATAATGTATAGTTCAAGCCAGAAAGTAAGCAGCATAAAAACAATTTGCTAATATTTTTAGCGTTAAAACAAGAGAAAGCCTAGCACAAAAGAAAAAACAAAAACTCAGTAACTAAATGAAAACCCAAAAAAAAAAGAACATTTTTTATATGACAAAAACTTTGAGAAAAAATAAGCATTAGCAAAGCGTTTTTCTAGCTATGTAAGTAAAAAAAAACACACACACACACTTTTTGTTAAAACTTTATAAAACGAAGAAGAAGACGAGGAAAACAACTAAAATGAAAATGATAATGAAAAATTGAATGAGAAATCGCGCAGTGAATCAATCCATTTCATATAAATGGTTGCCTAGCAGTAAATTAATGCACGCTGTGCACAATATTGTAGCACAGCACTGTATACGGTGGCAAGCCATGCAGTGAAACAGACACACACACAAACACACGCATAGGCAGACCGATACATACTCGTGCGTGAGCCATGCCATTGCGTACAGTGGCTTGCCATGCAGTGTGTATACAGTGGCATGCCATGCAGTGTGTATACAGTGGCATGCCATGCAGTGTATACAGTGCCATAACAGTGGTGCATAACAGTGAAAGAAGCACACTTGCACGCTGTGCTCAATAGTGTAGTACCTCACTGTAGTGACTGTAGTAATATGCCATGCCATTTGCCATTTGCGAACAGTGGCTTGCCGTACAGTGTATACAGCAGTGGCGCATTGCATGGATAATAATGATGGAGGCTCCTTCAGAGTCTGTTCATGTCCGGTCCGTATGTTTGAACTACTACTCGAAACTCTCTAGTTTCCGACCCCCGCTCCAACTCCTCCTCGCCTCCACCCTGCCATTACATCAAATTGTCTTTTGCGTTTTATCAGTTTGAGCAAATTTTGTTTTGTTTTTTGTTTTTTTTTTTTTTCTTGTGACTTGATTTTGCGATTTACAGTTAAGTTTGAGTTTGAATTGAATTTGAATTGGAATTGGAATTGGAATTTGAATTTGTGATTGATTAATTCGAATTGTGTTTTGTTTGATTTCTTTGTTTAATTTCGATTTACAACTACTACAATAACAACAACAACAACAACAACAACATGAAGAAAAGTGCGCGCTCGTAGTTAATTAGAGCCATGCATATTTATTTAATGTATATTTAACCAGAGAAAAGTAAAAATTTCAAATATGTTTCTAATTTTCACATTTATTATCGACATTAAGCGAAATTTATCTGAATGTCAATAATGATTTCTTTCTTTATAGTAGCTACAATATCTATATATATATACATATATTTACTAGGTCTAGTTACAATTAATTTATAACAATTATAAGTTGAAATACACACACACACACACACACTCACACAGACAAACAATGAAATACCTTAACATGAGAAAATCCTTAGAAAAAGCGAAAATATTTCTAATCGAACTGGCAACTGGAGAAAAATGTTTATGTATAGAAGAACAAGAAGAGAAAATAATATTAATTAATTATTTTATTTTATTTTTTTTTATATAAATATATACATATTATAGGGCAAGAACAAAAGAAAAGCAATTTCTTTTTTTTGTTTGAACAAAATTTGCAACAAGAAATCTAGTCAGCAAACTAAGGTAGAAAACAGAAGCAAAAATACAAATAATTTCAATATATATATATACATATATATATATTGGCAATACATGTATATCTATTGGAAATCAATATATATGTATATATATGTGTTTCATTAGTCGTAGAAGAAGCAGAGCGACCCCAAATACTTTTAGTATATTTAGAGCAGGCAGAAAAAAAAGAACTTCTTAAGGAGCAACACCAATACTATGAAAATACTAAAAATAAAAAAAAAAATCAAATTCTAGCTAAAATTTAAGCATAGCAAAATTGAAAATAGAAATAAAATAAAGGAAGAGAAAGAATTACTTGAAACTGTTCAATACTTTTTTTTTTTACCCACATATATATATACACACACACACACATACACAGCGAAATTTCTCTTTTCTTATATATTTAGAGAATTTCTTTGCTTTAATTTTCTTTTTTTTTTTTCTTGTAATATTAAAATATCCAAAGATTTATTGCTCTTTATAATTAATTATGTAAACGAAAGAAGAAAAAACTGAAGTTATATTATGTAGTACACCCAGTCCCCCCTCCCACCTCTTGAAATACTTTGACGAAAGTGAAAAAGAGCGAACGAGGCAGAGAGTGCGAGAGCGAGAGCGAAAGCTTCAACTCCTTCGCCCTTTGCCTTTTGCATGCAACTGTAACGGAAAGCGACACACACACACACACACACACACACACATACAGAGAGACACCTTAATTATTAAGTGAAATGATGTACTTGATTTTGTTTAACTTATTCATCAAAAGCTTAATAACTTTATATTTATAGTATATGTTTAATTTGACTTAAAATTAAATTAAATTAAATTTTTCCTCTCTTTTTTTTTCGTCATATTTTCATTATAATTATATATGTAATTCTAATATTGTGCAATAGTTTTAACAAATGCAGCCGCAGCAGCAGCAACAACAACAAAACACATGCATCTCAGCTAAATTACAATTATAATTTCCTTAAGATAAAAACACGAAGAAAAGAAAAAACTTAAAAATGAAACAAACAAAAAAAAAAAAACAAAAAAATGAAAATGAAAATGAAAAGGATAAACTGAAAGAAAAGCAGTGAAATCGAGCAAGAATTATTTATGTTTATGTAATTTAAATATGATTCAACAATATAAATAATTATTTTTTCGTGTAATTTTTTGTATTTAAGTAAATTTGATATATCTATTTATATATATAACTTTTATCTATATATATACACACACATATATATATATATATATACAGATAATTTTTTTCATAAACTTAAGTGAAACTGAAGCAAACAAACAACAACAAAAAGAAAACAAAAAAAAAAACATGAATATTATTTATTGTATTTTATAATTAATTTAAATTCAAATGCAAAAGAAAAAAAAAAGAAACTTTTTCGATTCGCATACAAAAGAGAGAAACAAAGAAACACCAAGCGAAGAGAGCGCTTTTCTCTCTCTATCTGTATTTCTCTTACTCACTCACTCACTCTCTCTGTCTCTTTTTCTCACACACATTGAGATATAAAGAAATTGTTTCGAATTTCGATGTAATTTCAATATTTTTGATTTGAATTTATCATTTTTGTTTCTTTTTTTCTTTCGAAAACACACACACACACACTCTCACACACATGAAGTGTATATGTATGCGTATCTAATATACATATACAGAGAACTTTTGTGTTTGTTGTATTTTTTTTTCGTAACTTTTGTTTTCGCCTTGATTTTGATTATGTTTATTACTCATTAAATTTATATTTAATTTTATGATTTTGATTTTGATTTTTTTTCGAACAAAGCAAAGCAAACATAATAATAATGTTTTTTGAATAAAAAAAGAAAACACTTTTTGTTTTGATTTTTGATTTCTTTTTATAAAGTTTAGTTTTTGTTCGTTATTTTATTAGTGTCTTTTGAGTTTTTAAATTGTCTAATGTTTTTCTCTCTCCCTCGCTCGCTCTCTCTCTCTCTCTCTCTCTATTTCTCTACTGTTCGTAGCTGCTTATTATATATAGATATATATATTATAGACTGCATTCCAGTCCAGACATAAAGCTAGTCAAGACAAGAATTTTATTGATCTCAAATGCTTGGAACATTCCCACTTATTTTTTAACAACGCTGCCAATTACATATGCCGCCCATTTTATGGGCGTGTCTAGTCAGAAATTGAGCAAAGAATTAAAAAAAAAGTCTCCCTCTCATTTAACTGTCCATCTCTCTATCTCTATCTCTGTCTGTCTCTGTCTCTGTCTCTACGAACAGCAATTGTTGTTTTTACCAAATGCGATATTAAGAACTTTTGTTTTGTGTGCAACCGAGAATTAATTTGATTTTAATTGAATTGATTATAAATTAAAATTATGATTAGTTAGAATTAGTCTTACGCTTAATTATCATATAAACTATATAGTAATATGCGCTTATTATTTACTTTATACAGACATATATAAATATATATACATATATGTATATATGTATATGTATGTAAACACAAGAAATACCAAAATACCAAACTAGAATCGCATAACATAATACATAATATATATATACATATATATATATATATTGTATATTATACATACAAAATGATTATGATGATTACAATGATGATGACGATGACGATGCAGATGATGATGATGATGATGATAAACTATTTAATTTTTTATTAACGTATTTATATCAATTACTTAATAATATTTATCCAAACATTTCAAATGATATTTCAAACTAAACAAACAAATGGAAAACAAACAAACAAAAAAATATATATAAATAATAATTAATATTATAAATGTATTTGCAAAATATATGATTATGAGTTTTTCTTGCTTTGCATATCAAAATACACAAAACTTGCTTCAGTTGAGTTCAGTTTCGGTTGGTTCTTTTCATTTCACTCATTCATTTCGTTCAGTGTACTTTGGTTCGCTTTCCTCCTCAGCTGCTAACTCTGTACCTCTGCCCCCTATCTCTCTATCCCTCTCTCTTTCATTCATTCTTTCTGTTCCTCTATATATGTATATTTCCCTTGAATTTAGTTTCGTTCTTCGTTTAAATTCCGTTTGGATTTGTTTTTTGTTTCTTTTTCTTTTCGTGCAGTGTACTTTGACTTAATTCTCACACACACACAGCCCACTATCTTTCCCTCTCTCTCTCTCTCACACACACACACACACACACACACCTTTTCTCCAAATTGTTTCAGTTGTTGTGCTACAATCTCCAAAAAAAAAAAATACAAAAAAAAAATACCACAAAGTGTTCCGTGTTTATACAACTTATGTAAGAAGCGTATATGTTTTTTTGCGCAGTGTTCTTGCCAACTTGACTTGATTTCATTTTGTTTTAGTGTATAAGTAAGCCAAGAGCAAACACAAAAAAACAAAAACAGTTTGAATACGCAATTTCTCGCAGTGCATCATTTCATGCGGATGTTTTGGATGGAAAACATTTTCTGTTGGTTTTTCGTTCTCTCGTTTCTCTTGGTTGGTATCACGCCCACTTTTCAGTTTTCAGTTTGTTGTTGTTGTTCTTGTTGTAGACGAATTTTTTATGTGCTTTTTTTCGTTGTTGTTGCCCGGTAAGTAAAACAAACGAATCAAGTTGATGCAGCAGCAGCAAACTAAGAGAAACACCAAAAAAAAAACACGGCTAAACCTTATTTATAAAAAAAAAAAAATGAACAAAAACGAAAATATAAACCAGAAAAAAGAAACCAAAGAAATACAACAAAAAAACAACAATTACATTATCCAGGCTAAATATAATATAATTTGATTTGCTTTCCTCTGTACAGCGTTGAATATTTGAATATTTGATTTTCCTCAATAATAAACATCGCCCATGATGAGTTTTGACTTCAACAATAATGGTTTTTTTGTACTCTCTATTTTTTTCTATTGTAGCTAACCACGAAAAAAAAAAAAAAAACACTTAAAAACAAAAACTAAAAAAAAAAAATAATAAAAAGAAAAAAGAAATTAAAAACTAATATTTAAACCGAGCCGAATGCATATTTCTAATTTGTTTCTTTCTCTTGATTTATTTTCAGGCGTGTTGTTGTTCGATTTTTCAATTGAATTTGACATTTAACATTTACATTAATTACATGTTTAACTTTCAATGAGTTAATTAATTGCAAAAAAAAAAAAAAAAAAAAAACAAAACAAAAACAAAAAAAAAAAAAACACAATAATTACTGATTGTATATGATTATATGATTCATTCGATATTAATTGTAATTACATACTTATTTATTCATGCCAAACACATACACACCTTATATATATATATTTGTATACATATGTGTGAGTGCCAGTGTATGTGTGTGTGTGTGTTCTTTATTGTATGTATGTGAGCGTACATCCTTTGTTTCTGTGTACATACACACATTCACATAGATAGACATACAGACATACATACATAGTTGTGTAACATACAATCATACATTTTCACTCACATATATCTGCATACATACATACATACATTATATACAGACATACATCATATACATACATACACATCACTTGTTCGCATTTTAGCACACTCACATACATACATACATATCTATAAATATATATATATATATGTACTACACACACACCCATACACCCACAGACACACACACACCCACACTTATCTATTGTAATTTCCTTCATTTCATTACAGTTAAACAAGTAAAAAAAAAAAAAAAAAAACAACTCAATATCTTAAACTTATAAGTTATGAAGGAAACTTCGAAAAAAAAAAATATATATATATATTTCCCGATTCCTCGAAAAATATATATTAACCTCATCATTTTAAGAACTTTAAGAAAATATTAGAAAGTAGAAATATGATTTAACTTAAATATTATTGTTGCTAGAAAAAAGTGAAACATTCTTGTTTTAAACAATCCATCAAAGTCGAGGCACTTCATATAATTTGCTTTCAAGTATTCTATCTAGCAAAGTTCGATGTTTCAACAAATTCGAGATTTTATTTAAAATTCAATTTTTGAATAAATCAATTTTAATTTGTTTTTGATTTAGATCTTCGAGAAAACTAAAATCAAAGTAAACATCATGAACAAAGTGTAGGATTCCTCGCTGAGCACCACCAAAAACCACTGAACCACCGTACCACCGATATTTATTTTGTGCGTAAACCTTCTTAAACTACAAAAAAAAAAAAAAAAAAACAAAAACATAATAGTATAATTTAGCTTTACTTAAGTTTAACATTCAAATATATGATCTTGATCTCGATTGCGATCTATCTTGTTGTATTCTGTGTATTTTGTATTGTATCAAAGACCAAACACACAAACACACACAAATATCACTTGATTTTTTTCAGTGTAACTGTCTATTTGTTTTACTCCAACACACACACACACATACCTGCTCTCAAGCTCCCCCCTCTCTCTCTCTCTCTCTCTGACTAATGATAAATATTTATGGTTTTGATATTTTCATCGGTTTTCGATTTGGAATTATCGATTATTG
This sequence comes from Drosophila mojavensis, assembly GCF_018153725.1. Taxonomy (NCBI): domain Eukaryota; kingdom Metazoa; phylum Arthropoda; class Insecta; order Diptera; family Drosophilidae; genus Drosophila; species Drosophila mojavensis. Next base: position 15,420,689 of record NW_025318667.1, read on the forward strand.
TGATCTAATAATTTTAAGTTTCATACGAATCATATGAATTTTATCCGTGCTACTTATCTATTATCTATATATATGTATGTAAACAGAAGAAGAGGAAGATTCAGAAGAACAATCAGAGGACGAGCACAACTTTAACCATTAAGCTAGAGATTTTTGAATTAACGGCTTTCGGTTTCGATTTGATTTGATTTGATTTGTCTCTGTTGCACCAGCACCAACGCGATGCAAACTGAGTGGATTCATAGATTTTTGGAATTGTTTTTCGTTACACTTCTGTTCAGTAGATATAGGGCCTAGATCACCCATCCAATACGCTCTTCCCGCAATATTATGCACCAAAATAGATCAAGATTTACGTTTTTTCTTCGGTTTCGGTTTCAAAACACTTTCCGGATTTTTGGGTACGCTGAGCTGTGAATTGAGTTGATTTGTAGATTGTTTTTGCCATATATCTATAGATATATATATATATTTATATTTATATATTTATTTTGAACTTTTTTCATTCAGTTTTCATTTATGATTGACGTAACTTTGTTTATTTTCATTTGATTGACTTATTTATTTATTTGTTCTTGTTCTGAAACACACGTCATAATATATGTAAATTTACTGATTATATTATTTCAAATTATTTATTTTTAGCTCTCGGTTAAACAAATTTCTTATCATTTGGGAATTACGTTTATTTTGAGATTCTTCTTAATTTGTTTTCTTTTTTTTTTTCAAATATCTATAAGATATTTCTATGGCTAGGTTCCTAAGTCAATGAAACATAAACTGCCAAAAGTTTTTTTTTTTAAGAAATGTTTTACAACAAAAATATAAATATTAAATAAAAACAAGAGAAAAGAATACCAAGTATTTAAAAAACAAAGACTGAGACCCAAACGCAGCTCAACGCAAATGCAAATGCAAAAAAAAAAGAAAAAAAGACAAGTAAATAATAGAAAATAGAAAACAAATTTATGAAAGATAACAGCAAAATAAGTAAACAACAAACAAATCAAAATCGAAAAAAAATCGAAAACAAAAATCAAAAAACTTAGTACGTTAAGTGAAACAAAAACTGTGATAAGAAAACTGGCTTCCAGTTTCAATCAAAGATAGAATATAAACTACCATTTAAGCTAGCAAGGCGAAGTACATAGATGATGAAAGTGAAGAAGAAGTAAGAGTAGCAAAGCCGACATACATACATACATACATATGTGTTGTGTTTAGATGTAAGCCGTGTGCTATCGATAGCCAAAAGCGATAGCAATGATAAGCGTAATAAAGAAAAGTAAACACACAGACAAACTGTGAACAAGATATGTTAAGAGGATAATGATGATGATGATGATAAAGAAGAAGAAGCAGCGCACTTACCAATTGGGCGCCACCTTGTCGAGGGCCGCGTGCTGCCAGGTGTTGCGCAGCTCTCGCAGCAGGAATGAAACGGGCATGCCATGTATGTTGCCCGACTGCGAGGTGTTATGCAAATTGATATCCGCATGCGCATCGATCCAGACCAGCGACAGATTCGGCGTGTGCTGCAAATGACCCGCCACGGAACCTGCGCGCCAAAAGATCGGTAAATCAATACAATTCGAGTTTTTAGTCTGGCAACGCTGGCTGCCATTGCCATTGCCGCCCGTTGGCGCTCACCGAAGCCGATGGCATGATCGCCGCCAATTGTCAGAAATTGTGCGTTCTGCTGCAGCATCACCTGCACCTGCTCGATCAACGCCAAATTGCAGGCCATAAAGTCAGCATAGTTGCGGATGTGGTAATAATGCTGGCGCTGCTGCTGCAGCAGCGTCTCGTCGACGGCGTAGTGCAAATTCCCATAATCGGTGATGAGCAGGCGCTCTGTAATCGATAAGCAACAACAATCGATAAAATAGTAAATAAATGACAGTTGAAAAAAAATGAAAATTCAGTTGTTTTGCATTTTGATTGCTGACTTTGGTTTGTTTTTCTTTTATTTATATTTTTCTAGTTGTTCGTGCTCACCGTCGCTGCTCTGCAGCACCTGGCGCAGGTTGCTCTCTCGCAGCAGATCGGGCGCCAGCTCCACGCCCTGTTTGCCCTGACCCTTGGCAAAGGGCACACCGATGATGCCCAGCCGGGTTTGTTCCCCGCTCGCCGCTGCGCTAAAGCAGCGTCCCAGCAATTTGACTGATGCTAGCTGCCGCCTCCACCACATGATCGCGATCTATTGCGTGTGTTGTCCGCTCGGTGACAATTGCCAACTGAGCTCACTTTCGCCTGCTGTCAACTGTAGCAACGGCTACAGAGCTTCGACCTGATGGACCTGATAAACGTTCCATCTTAATGACAATTTCGCAGCGTCCCACTCTGTGCCGCCGGCCCAGCGTCACGCATGTAACTGATAGCGCGCGCGATAACCTTGATCCTTGATATATATACATACATAGATGTAGGTATTTATGTGTACTTTGTATATTAAGCTTGCTCCAGCGGCACCTACGAATCTGTGCAAACCTGATTTAGCTTGGAACGCTTTTGTTTACTTTGTTTTTGGACAGCGGCCCGGTGATTGGCTATCTTTTACAGGGTATATGCCCTTCTATATGTCACTCAACCCTTTCGTAATGCTATGAATACTCAAAAGGGAGGCTTGGAGAATAATCGAGACATTTACTAATTTGCTGGGAGTTTGAATTATAGAGAGGATATAAATACATATAGGAGTTTCTCTAGAAACTTTTTTTTCAATTATCTTAAAAACCCAACCGCTTTCAAAATATTAGGTAGAATAAAATAGACCTCAGTAAAATAAAAGATTTAGTATTCTAGGCCTTATAGTACACATTAAACAGAGAGAACAGGAACAGCAGAATATAGCTATATATGTATGTATAAATTAAGAATAATAATGAAAAACCATTCGAAATTATTGAGAATTCAGATAAAAGACTCATAAATCTAAATATTCAAGGTAATCGAAATCTTTGAAAGCCGTTGTATAACCTGTACAGATAAAAGACATTGAAATCTAAGCCAATCCAAAAATCAACTTGATTTAGCGCATTTCATTGTCGACTTGCTGAAAAAAAAATCTTTTAATCTACAGTAAGTGTAGCATATCGGTCTATTACTAGCTATAATTGTTGTTGTTGTTGTATTCTTTCGGTTGGGGGCCCTCCAGCTTGCGCTTGTTTTGATAGCCGCTATCAAGGCTAGCTTCCAAAAATAATTTTTACGGAAATCAATTGCAATTGTTATATATATATATACTAGCAGTCCCAGCAAGCGTTGCATTGCCCTACCCTTATTTCTAGGTAAAAAATGATTAAAAGGTATGTTGTTCAGGTTGGGATACACTCTAATTAATTTATTAATCAGATTTTCATTCAAGCACCTTGTGGTAAACGACATTCTTCGTTTTTTGGTCAGGTGCAAGAACAAATAATGCGGATGGTTTGCCAACACGTGAGCATGCCACGTACAATTGACCATGAGAAAAACACGCATTTTCTAGATTGAGGCCACAAATAGTCAAAGATTGGCCCTGTGATTTGTTGATCGTCATGGCGAAGGCAAGACGAATCGGGAATTGAATTCGTTTAAACTCAAAGGGCATATCTGTTGGGATCATCGGAATCCTTGGAATAAGAACTTCCTCATCTTTAAATTTTCCTTTGAGTATCGACGCGTGAATAACATTGCTCAACAGTTTTCTTATTACTAAACGCGTTCCATTGCACAGTTTTGGTTGGTTTAAATTTCTAAGCATGATAACTACCGAGCCAACCTTCAGTTGTAAATTGTGCGGTGGTAAACCAGGCACATCCAAGGAGTTCAAAAATTCAGTTGGATAATTAGTGGCTTCATCTTCGTTTGTTACACAGTCGATAGATTTAAATGAATACAGAGTACCAACGATTTTATTTAACAATGTAATTTATTAGTGACCGAATTTTTTGCCTGAAAACCCGTGCGGTGATGTCGTGTCGATCACTTGATGTTTGTCCGGGAAGCAGCAATTGAATAATTTCGATCCATTTCGGATTACATGTAAATGTAATGAATAGATCTGGCCGACCATAATGACGAACATATGTCATTGCATCTTGCGCATATTCATGCATATGACGCGGGCTACCTGTGTATGTCGCTGGTAAAATAGTCAATCGACCAACATTTCCAGAATCTCCATCTGTGATTATTGCATCGCGTAAATGAATATACTCTTCCGAACGCAATTTAGCTTGATTCAAACGGATGAAAGTCAGGCGCCCGTTGAAACAGTCGACGAAATCGCAACAAATAATTGTCAGAATTTTCACGAATCATCAAACGATATGCGTAATAATTCATCGAACTAACCTTCTTGGCAGTTTCCTCACCTGAAACAATTACAGTAAAAATTGTATTTTAGAACCCCTAATAGGTTTACGACTCTTACAGCTACTAAATTAAGAGTGATAACTTTTTTGTGTACCAAAAGCAAACAGAATGAAATGTATATAAAGTTAAAATGAAAACAATGATTTTACCATTCAATGGATTAATCATTTTGATATTAAAGTGATATCCATCGTCTCCTTGCCAAAACATCAGCGGGTATTGTAAAGCGTCATATGAACGGTGCGTTTCAGATATTCTTTGTAGTTGCTCAGCACTGCGTCGTGTAAGCACAATATCGCGTGCTTCCAAGCTTTCACCAACAATCAGGATTGCCACTTCATCGATTGTTGGAGCAGCTGGTCTTTTATCTGCTCTGATTACTATTTTATAGTCATCTCTTGGCATGCGCTCTAAAGCGGTCTTGAACAACTTGACCAATGCATGATGTTCATGAAGCATTTGCTGCAAATCTTGGAGAATTGCTCTTTTCATCGCAGTGTTGATTTCTTGGCGCCGATCAAGTTGCTCTTCCATATTGCCCATGAAGTATATTTGCAAGAATTTGTGCTGTTCATCTTCAATAGGTTGCAATGATCCAATGCGATGGCAAATCTGGCCTTGAATCTTTACATTCAAAGCCATAGTTATAGTTAGATTTACAAACACTTTTTACAGAAATCTAACCAACTACATTATCCCAAATAAGAAAATAAAATTTTTAACGTAAATTACCTTAAATGTCGGATTATATCCGTGTTCTTCAATAATTTCCGCCCCAAATGAAGTCATTTGGAAACAGGCATTGTATTTTTGAGTGTTCGCTAGAAAATGTCGTGATTCTAGTGTTTCGCCATAAAGCAGGGAACGCAATGGCTCTGGTGGCGAGACCACTAATGGCAATGTCACTTTACCACTAAGGCAGCACAAACCGGGCGTTTCACCAGCAAACTTCAATGCGCCACAATGCTGGCAAACAACGTCCATTGGACCAATGCAAACTAAACGATTCAAGCTGTAGTCAATGGTACAATCATATCGAAACGCTGCTCGATTCAAATCAATCCTTGAACCATTTCTTATTGCCGTTTCACGGGCTGCCTCTCTTTGAGAAGCACGAATTAAGGCCCTTCTTTGCTGGGTACTAACGCGGCGCCTTTCTCGTTCTTCGTCAGATAATTGACTCGCGGTATTCCGTAGCCTAATTGCATTATGGGTCCGCTGGGAAAGATTAGATCTTCTAGGACGCGGCATTTTCATTAATAGTAATACTGAATATGCACAATCGCACAAAACCACATAAAATATCGAGAAATCGAGAAATATAAATAAAAATTATTTACAAAAATAATGTCGAGAAATACAAATATAAATTATTTACAAAAATAATGTCTGAGAAAAACAAATTCAACAATACCTACCTGAACTTTCGAGATATTTTGCTTTTGTCCGTATGCGTATTGTTTTTCAAAATTTTTTTTTTTAACAAATGTGCTTTTTTATGAATAGTCAGGTTCGCCTGAGGCTGTGCCGTAGACTGACTGACTACATTTGTTTATTTACTTCTACACTATTGTCAAAACTGTCACTGTTACCAAGCCTACTGGGTATAAAAAAAATTTGAACATTTGGGGAAAAAACCGCGTTTTTCAAGTATTCGGCAAATTTTTTCAGTATTTTTAAGACCCTATACTAAACTCGTTGCGGAGACAAATCCAACAAATCAAAAACCATGAAAATTGGTTCAGCCCAAATCAAGTTATAAGCAGTCTTCACTTTTACACAACTTTCTTTTATATATATAGATATATATATATATATATAATTTTATATATTTATTTTGATAAAAGTGCAAAGTGAACTTATTATTTATTTATAAATAAATGTATAGCTCCAGATTTACATATATGTATAAAGTTACTGGGTATATTAAGGTATACATATATATTGATATATACATATTTTTTAAGCAATTGAAAAGTGCTTTTAAAATCGTGGGAAATTATATTATATATTATCTAAATATTATATATTATATATTTGCATTTATTGCTGAACTGTATATAAGTAAGTTTAGTACAACTTGGCATATATATATATATATATATATATATATATATATATATATATGTATTTATACTATATAAATATATAACCAACTCTTTGCCAGATCTGCTATGTGGTTCGGTCTAGTCAATCAGTTGGCTTGGAATGTTTTTTGGATAGCTTGAGCTATAGTTGATATGTGTCTTGAGCTATTTAAATATATAGTTACATAAGATTATTATTATATTTGCTTTCTATATCTTTTATATTTTGTTAAGGCTCAGTCTTAAAAGTACAGTTACAGTTACGTTCTTGGACAGCACATAGATACATATATTATTATATATTTTATGCTACTTTTTTGATTCCTTTTTAGATATATATATGAATATATATCCGTATATATTTATAATAAAAGTATAAAAAAACATAATTTTAACATTAATTTTTTTAGTTAAGCATACTTGAAGCAGAGCGCTCGGTTTTTGAAAACTTTGGAATCACAGTTATGTTGTGTGCTGTTGTTGTCTGAGTGTTGCCATCTCTTTCTACTGCCTGCGTCGATTGTGATGAGGCAGCATGACAATCTCATCGCCGCTCTCATCGGCCACATCCAGCTGCAGCTCCTGCTCATCCAGGTCCAGCCCGTTGCCATGCCCATGCCCATCCTCGTCATCGTCCTCGTCGTCCGTGTGCAGGATGTGCTCCAGCTGCTCCTCATCGAAGTAAGGCTGTATGGTCATGCCACCTTTAGGGGAGGGAATCGGGTAAATTCAATTACAATTGCAAATGCATGTTTCAATTGTGTGTTGCACTCACGTTTGATGGGCGAGCGGAAGAGCTCCGTTTCGCCATCGTCGCCAGCATCGTCGTCCAGCTCGAACTGCTCCTTGCCCTTCTGCGGCAGCAGCGAGAAGTTGTAGTAGGGCATCTTGCCCCGATGTCGTCTATAGAACCAGAACTGGGCGCACAATACGCACACGACCACGCCCACTATGATAAGCACACTGGCCACGATGATGAAGAGGAAGCGCGGCAGACCAAACACATGCGCATTGAACTTCAGATGGAAGATGACATTCTCGATGGGCTGCCCCGGCTGCGGCAGGCGGAGATCGCGCGTGGCCTCGAAGTGACGCGGAGCCTCCACCTTGATCGTAATGGAGCCCAAGGGCACCGCCGACAGCCGATACTCGCCCATGCTGTTGGTGAAGTTGCGCACGTGCGTCCAGCCCGGCGGCTGGATGAGCGATACCTTGGCATTGCGTATGGGATGATTGTTGTCGTCGAGCACTAGGCCCGTCAGGCTGGTGGTTGTCTTGCTCAGCGTGTTCAGCTCCGTCACCTCGCCCTTGATCAGGCTGTAGCCGTTGAGCTTGATCACACCCAGGTCACTGAAGACGCCCTGCTGCACCAGCGTCTTCACGATCTTCGACTCGTAGTTGGGCGCGCCCACCTCGAGGCCGTAGAGGCCCTTGGGCAGCATCAGCTGGAATCGTGCCGCATTGCGTGTCACATTGTGGATGGTCGGGTGCTCCACCAGCCGAACGAATGCCTCGCGCAGCGGCTGACCCCTATCGTTCTGCACCAGCCCCGTGATGCCGGTTCGCACCAGCGCCAGGAAGTTGCGAATCTTCTCGATGCTGGTGCGCCACACCGAGGCGATCTCAGTGTGCACGGGCATCCGGCAGCAGGACAGGCCCAGCGTAAACATCGGTATCTGGTACATGTTGTACAACAGGTTGGTCAGCCGTTCAGTGACGTCGTGATGCAGCTGACGCGTGGCCGAGCTGCTGCACTGCAGCGGGGAGTAATTGAACTCGGTGCGCCGGATGCTGTGGGCGAACTTCTCCAGTATGGAATCGGCATGGGGGAAGCTGAGGTCCGAGCTGCCTCCGCTGAATGTCAGCATCAGATCGAAGCGTTCGTTGCGCAAGAATTGCAGCAGCACATCCCTGGCTGGCTCCGTCTCCGGGCTGAGAATACGCTCGGCCAGCTCTTCGGACATCATGGGATCACACACGGAATTGCTGTAAATATTTGCATTTAGCAGGAGTTAGGCGGCTATGTCACATAGCTTCACTCACTTGGCATTGTACATGGCGAAGATCGGATCAAACTTCTCGGTTTGCGGCAAAAAGTAGATGACGCTGCGTTCCAGCAGCTGCACCACAGACGCCTCCTGCAGCTTGTGTCCCTCGATCAAATGGCGCACCAGATTCAGCATGATCTCCCGGCCCAGTGGAGCGGCGGTATCAAACAGTGAACTAATCACCAGCAGCTTGTATTTGTGCTCCTCCGGTTCGCCGATCTGTGGTGGAAGAGATTGCCAGGGAGAGAGAAAGAGTGAGAATCAGTATATGGAGCTAGTTTATGGGAAGGAAATAATCTGTGATGGGGAAGCGGAAGGTTCATTGGGGAAAGATAATTACAGAGGGATCAATGGGAAATGATCAATGGAGAAGGCTTATTAGAGAAGGATCAACGAGGAAGGATCGTCAAGGAAGGATCATTGGGTAAAATCTTTAGGGGGGGGTCATTGGGGAAAACCATTAGGGAAGGATCATTACCGAATATAATAAGAGACAGAGCATTAGGGAAGTATCATTGGGGAAAAACCATTAGGAAGGATTATTGGGGAAAGATCATTGGGGAAAATCATTAGGGACAGATCATTAGAGAAGGATCAGTTGGGAACGATCAGAAGGGAAGTATCAGTAGGGAAAGATCATTATGAAAGGATCATTCGAGAAGGATCTCTGGGGAATATTCATTAGGAAAGGATCATTAGGGAAGGATCGTTGGGTGGGACGACTCTCTCATCCGTTTACTCACATTGGAAGTCAGCTTTAGGTAATTGAAGTGGCGACTGAACTCATTGTCCGCATAGCCAAAGCTGGCGATCTGCGGATTCTGATTCTCGAACTCGGCCAGGCGATTGCGCAGCTCGGCATTCGTGTGGTATCTGGTGTTGACGACGTTCTCGATGATGCGGAAATCGTTGGCGGACGCCCAGTGCTGTGGATCATCGCGCATGAGGGTGACGTCCAGGCGCATGCCAAAGGGCTCCGCATCGGGCACCTCCACCTCGACGCGCAGCGGGGCAAAGCCATCGGACAGCACCGTCACATTGTGTCGGCCGGGCAGTGCTAGCTTCCAGTAGTCGCCGAAGGTGCCGCTGTAGGTCTTATGATTGCCACCGTCCAGGGCGATGGCTGCCCCAGCAATGGGCGTGCCAATGCTGCTGCGCACGAAGCCATGGATGCCATGATGCACCTGCTCGATCAGCCGCAGCAGGGGCTCGCGATTGTCGCGCCAGTACTGGGGCAGCTCCTTGGCCAGCGGAAACTTGTCGCAGCCCATCTCGATGGTCAGCTCCATGCAGCCGGCGCGCACATAGTTCCAGTCCTGCATGCCGCCCGTCACGCTGTACCACTGGGCGCCATTGGTGATGCCGTCGGTGAACAGCTCGTTCTGGAAGAGGGCGCACGGCTGGCCCAGATGCATGGTGGCGTGCGCCTTCGAATAGACCAGCGCCAAATGGCGGAACAGCTCGTTGTCCTCGGTGGGATTCAGCTTGCGGCCGCTGATGCTGGAGTCACGCAGCCGCGAAAAGGGATCATTGAAGTCGTTCTCGTTGTCGTCGAACGGATAGTTGGCCACCAGGGAGCCGCCGTGCAGGTTGGCCGAGAGCACAAACGGTATCGAGAGCGTCCAGTTCATGACGGCAGCCACCTCCGGCTCCGTGACCTTGTTGTATTTATCCGTGCCATATTGATCCGGAAAATTGCGATTCAGATCCACCATATGGGCGTTGGGCCGGCCCACGCCGCCGGTGCGATCGCCCTCGTGCGACACCTCATAGCCATCCGGATTCATGCTGTAGAGGAAGTGCATCCGTGTGCCATTCACCAGCCGTGTGATCCGATCATCATTGCCATAGCGCTCCAGCATATACTTGGTGAGCAGCAGCAGCATCTCCTTGCCGACCACCTCGTTGCCGTGCATGTTGGCCACGTACTTGAACTCCGGCACGCCCGGCACATGATTGCCCGGTGAGGTGGAGATCTCCATTACCCACAGATCTCGGTTCTCCACGCTCTTTCCAATGCTGTAGAGGCGCGTGAGCGTCGGGTAGCTGGCGCTCAGGTTGCGCAGATAGCTGCAATGGGTTGGGCATATATAGCAGTTGGCCAATGGCCACCAGGACAGCAGGACGGCAGGACAGCAGACTCACCTCTCCATGGCCATGAAATTGTGATGCTTGAACTCTGTGGGCGTTAGGAAGCCATCGTATTTCTGCTTCAGCTGCTCCGCCGGCTCCGCTCGCTCCACAATTTGCTTGCGAAACTTGCCTGGGAAAACAATGGGAAAGATCAATAGGTTAAAGCGAACCAAAACGAGATCCCACAGCCCCAAAGACTACAACAAAAACAACAGAAACTTAAATGGAGTCCATGGCCCAAGCAAAAAAAAAAAAAATATTTCAAATGAAAATTGAACGAACTTAAAATAGAAATTTAAAATGAAATTTAAATAAAGCCAGCAAACACTACGATTTCAAGTTGGATTTGCAATTGTTATTTATTATCATTAAATTGTTGAGGATAATTGAGAATCGTACTTAATTTGAATGATCTACTAGGTCAAAGGTCACGAACAGCCACACGACCGACTAATGCACACCAAAAACCCTGAGTTCATATTGATATATGTTGTTGTGCATAGCATTCGCTATACCTCTGACTATATCTAACTCTATTCGAACAGACACCGAAACTGAATGAAAAAACAAGAAACAATTCGCGTAGTATATTGAACTAGTTCCGTTCCGAAAAGCCAGTACAGTGGCCGCTATGAACCATAGGTGGATATGGATCTGGATCTGGGTTTAGGTCTCTATAGATATTATATATAGTTTTCTGAATTTTATTAAAATTGATAAAACGGATTACTCGCTATTTATAATAATTAGATTAAAATTTAGTGCAATTCTTTAGAATAAAATGTTGATTAAACTTGATATTAAATTTTATAATATATATATAAAATGTTATCTATATATATATATATATATATATATATATAATTCTTGAATTGCTGTTAGTAGTAAAATAAAACGCACTACGCAAAAATCAAAAATTTTATTTTATGCTCGATTTTTGATTGATTTTACTTGATCTATTACTTGAGAACGGTTTGTTTGTTTGTTTGTTCGTTCGATTTCGTGTGCCTTGTTTGCTATGTATATATATGTATGTATATATACTATATATATACATATAATACAAATATGTAAATGTATGTTAACAATATTTCAGACGTTCTGTTGCTTGAATAATAAAAAAACATTTAACAATCTTGCGTTAACATATGCTGTCTAAATATATACGTGTATATGTTTGTGTGTATATATATATATAGGAGATATTTGAGGTTTATATATGGTTATCTATATATAAATATATCGTCATCGTATATATGTATATATATAAGGTTAATTCGGTTACATAATTGGATTCATATTCGTTTTACTTGCATCTAAAAAGCGGCTAAGTAATATATGTGTGTACATATGTCTATATATATTTGTGTATAATAGAGAGACAGCGGAGCGGAGAGTGGGGGAGGGGGGAGAGAGAGCGAAAAAGAGAGATAGACAACAGGCATTGAAAATCTCGTCTGGGCCATTGTATGGCTCGATTGGGCTGGGTTTGATTTTGTAACTATATCACGCACTGATTTGGGGGCAGGCGATTCTGATCTGTATTCAATGGTATATATATATATATATATATATATATATATATAATTATGTAAATGTGCAAATCAAATTTAAATTTATACAAGGAACCAGTGCGAGTGAGATGTGGAGAGTGTATGAGTGAGATAGCATGCCTAAGACATGAGATAATGAATTCGAAAATATGAGAAAAAGTAAAAGCAACAACGAATACTTTATGATAATGCAAAAATATACAAAAGGAAAATATCCATGTGTGTGCGTGTGTGTATGCGTATGGGTGGGCGTGGCAAGCGTGCACTTGCTTAGGAATTTTACAAATGCTAATGTTAACAATGGCTTCTATTTAGTATTTTAGGCAATAGACCCCAATGCGTTTTGGTGCAGTGCATTTTGGTGGTATCATTAAGTTGTTGCTGTTGCTTTTGTTGTTCTTGTGGTTGTAGTTTGTTGTTGTTGGCTGTTGGCTGTTGCTGTTGGCTGTCGCCGTTGCAGTTGGGCACCCGCTTTAATGCCTAAAAAAGTATGGATTGTAATAACTGCTAATACCATCAAAGTTGCTCTCAACGGGCGTCAGCTTGAAGTCCAGTCGCAGCGCCTCGGCGTTCTCGTTTGTGACATGGACCTGTTGCGGCACACTCGATTGATAGCTGCATAGCAAGCCAGAAAATAAATAAACAATGGGTTATACACGAGTCGTTAGAGTCGTTTGGGCAACAATATTGTATCAAGTCGGTTGATTTACCCAAAGGCGGCCGCATAGATGCTGTAGAGGCCAGGCGTGAGCAGGCGCCAGTATTCGCCGCGCTTCGAGGTGCGTATGGGCTTGTCCTCCAGTCCGGATACAATGATGGTGGCGTCTGGTATGGGATAGCCGCTGGTGTCCTGCACCAGGCCCTTGACGCCAATGTGCGCCTGCCTGAGCAGCTGGAGCAGCGCTCGCTTGTTGCGCTGCCACTCCTCCGGCAGGCTGCTCGCCGGCGGATACTTGCAGCAGGACAGCTCAATGGTCAGCTCAAAGCAATTGGTGAAGGCATAGTTGAAGTCCTGCATGCCGCCCGATAGCTCGTACCAGTTGGCACCGTTGGTGATGCCGCCGGCGAAGCTGTCGTTGCAGTTATTGCCACGCCTCATGATCGGATGATTGTCCGAGTAACTGTGCGCCAGATGCTTGAACACGCGATCATCCGGCGTAAGGCTCTCCTCGCAGCAATCATTGTGGGCGCTAAGTTAGTTGATTGCTTGATTTAGAAACTGAAGCCGGTTAAGCTATATACACAATATACTCACATTGAATTGTCATACGGATAACTGGCGACAACGGCACCGCCATGGAAATTGGCGGAGAGCACAAACGGATTCTTCAATATCCATTCGGCGAGGGCGGCTGTTTCCGGCTGCCGGGACTGGCTGCGCAGCTGGTTGATATGATGTTGGTCCAGGCGATCGGGAAAGTCACGATTCAAATCGACGCCGGCGGCATTGCCGCGTCCCACATAATTTGGCAGTGATTCGCAGTTGCCCTCCTGTGAGACAGAAAGAGAGAGGGAGAGAGTGAGCATATTGCTTCATTAATTTGTCGATTATGCGAGTTATTATACGGTCGACAAACCACCTGCCCGCCCGTCTGTCCGCCATGCACCTGTGCTTATACAGGCATGCGCCCAATTTGGCATTCAGAGCGCGCGCACGTCACGCAAAGAGTTGACCAAACTAGTCTTTAATATGACAGTCAGGTGGTCGCAAATGATCTTGCAACATATTCCATAAAAAATGCCCAATTAAAGACAGTGAGAGCGAACGAGAAAGAGCGTGCGTAAATCAGGTTACGATAATGCAAAATAAAAATTCATACAATAAATGAAAACAAGCAGTATCCTCCAATCAGAAGCACATTAGCGCAGCTTTTAATTGGAGCGAGCGTCAGTCAATCGCAAAAGCACAGTTAACCTATGAGTGAATGAGCGACCGACCAACCGAGCGTGCGAGCGAGCGAGCGAGATGGGCAGAGATAATTGGCGCAGTCCGACTGCATTAATAAGCGAACAAAACAATGATAGAATATAAAACAAGCAAAAATATGTACACATATAGGCCTACATTTGTATATCACATATGTATAAATTATATAAATGCCTATGCATTTACATATTTACATACATATGTATGTAGGTTAGTCACAATGATCGATCACGTAAAGTACCGCACTCCAGTTGCAAACGAATTCTGCGCCCATCCGAAAAAAGTAAACAGCGTAAAGCAAACAACGCAAAAAATCCCTGCCATGGTGGTAGGGGAATTTCTTGTTTTTGCATTCTCTATGCTGCGTAGCTGCTGGCAATCTAATGTACCATCATTCAAAGCGCGGTCGAGGGGAGGGAAATTTTTGCAAGTACTTATGGGCTATTCTGGGCAAATATGAAGCTGAAATGAATATCGATAGCCGAAAAGCCATCACGTATGGCACGCTCACTTCGTATGTGGGCGTAAATATTAGCCGAGATTACGATGCCAAGTGTCAGCGAATGACGTCGATACTATTATCAATTACTCCGTGCATGCGGAATATTCAAGAATGAATATCAATAGCAAAAAGCTATCACACGCATTAGCACATACATATGTACATATACATATACATATATACACACAGCGTTCATTAGTATTGGTTTACGTGTGTTTACTAGAGCCTAACCACCCAACGTTTTATTATAAACAAACAAACAACAACATAGCAACAAGCTTTCGCAATATGTCAACAATAATTGAGCGTGCGGAGAGAATTGTGCCCTAACGCAATCCAAACGTAAGTGCGCAACAGCAGCGCGTCGGCATTGCGTCGCGATGGTAACGTAGGCACCGGGAGGGAACAGCAAAAAAAAAAAAAAAAAAAATATCTGCAAACGCCGCTAGAGCTACACAGTGTATAAAATTTCACAAATATTGATTTTTCCACAATTTGAATGAAATTTTCTATGTAGCTGGCTGGCTGGTTGTCTGGTTGGCATTGACACCTACCTGGGACAGGGCATAACCGTCGGGATTCATGGTGGGCATTAGGTAAATATCCGTCGAGTTAACCAGTTGGCCAATATCCGAAATGCGCTCGTAGTTGCCCAACAGATATTGGGCCAAATAGATTAGCAGCTGTCGGCCCACCGTTTCGTCTCCATGCATATTGGCCACATATTTGACGGGTGGTGTCAGCAGCGGCCGTTGCCGAGCGCTGCGTGAGATTTGAAGGGCTATCAAATTGCGTCCTTCCAGTGAACGGCCAAGACTGTGGACGCGCGCTTGCTCTGGATAGGCCTTTTCCAGGCGTGCAAACAAATCCTCCAGCTGCTCCTGGCTGGTGTACTGCGGCGGCTGCAGGAAGCTCTCGTCCTCTTTGATAATGTAGCCCTGCACGGCTAACGGTATTAAAGCAATCAACAATATCCACTGCATTTTGGCCAATTGCTCCAAATGTTCCGCTTTTAACCGTTACTTGAACTGTTAATAATGCTGTTGCTGGTGCTGTAGGTGCTGCTGGTATTTCAGCTGCCTCTGCTCGGCGCTAGTTATCACTGGCTTGTAAATTGAAGCGGCCCGCTTTAGATACAGCTCGAAGCCCGCGTGCTTCGGCGTTCGTTTGGGTCACAATTGTTGTGTTGCGCCTATTTGTTGTTATTATGCAGCAGTCCCACTCGGTTCGGCTCAGCTTCAAAAAATGTACTGTTTGAAAATTCGCTACGTTGATTGGCCTTAAGCCCGTGCTGGCTGCCCGCTGTCCCACCGCTGTCGCTGCCGCTGCCGCAGCCGCTGTCGACGTCGCCGAAGCGTCGCCACCGCCACCGCCACCGCCTCTGCCAACACTATTCGAGAGCGACGATGTGCGATAATTGTAGGGAAATTACACGGCAGAGAGCGCGTCAGAGCTTTGCGCGCTAGTCGGTCACGAGTTGTGTTGTTGTCGCAGCGATTCGTACATGCGCTCGTGTTTGTTGTTGTTATTGAGACAGCATTGCGTTTAGGCACAAATTAATAGTTTTCCGTTGATATTGTGTTACATTTTTCCAGTCTCGTTTTTTATTTTCCTTTCTTGTATTTCATTTCGTTTATTTGCCGCTCGTGTGAATTGATTTTTTTTTTCGCGCACAGCTGTTTGGTTTTTTGCGGAGTGCGGGCGGCGTTGCCAGATGCAAGTCAGGCGCCTGCGCAAGTTAGTCAAGGAGAGTAACGGCAGCAGAGAGAGAGAGAGAGAGAGAGCGCGCGGAGCGAATGTGTCTGTAGAGCAGAGGCAGCTTGTTGACGCTGGCAGCGTTGTGAACGTCATGTTCAGCGTCAGCAAAGTCCAACGCCAACGCACGGGCCGTAATTGAAAGGATATAAATATTTCAGGCTTGCTTGGACACACACAAAAATCGATAACTCTGACCGAGTGACGTCACAGCTTACAATTTACATTCATTTGAAAACTTTCGCGTGGGCGACACACGTACGCACACCGCACGACTGGAGAGTGTAATCGGGTGTTGCGTTCTTATCAGAGCGCCGCCTCAGACTTTGCCGCTGCCGCTGTCGCTGCTGACGCCGGTCGACACGTAGCAATTGCTCAGTCAAAAATGTTAATTTAATAAGCAGCTTGCATCAAATCAAAGCTCAAATTTGCACGACAGCCGAGGGGAAACTCCCAAGCTCATCTTCAATAATGAACAAAAGATTTTTCTTCAGTTGTCATGTTAGCGCAACCTTTAGTTATTTCACACACAGTTGTTGACTTTTACAGTTGTATTTATAAATATCAAAGGCGAAGAAGAACAACACACGACCTTTATATCGAAGTAGTTATGACATAGATGTCATCCAACGAAAAATAAAATTTTCAACGGCAAATGTTTTCAGGTTCCTAGGGCTCCACGTCAAACGCTAACTAGATAATACCCTAGATTTTTTCTCTTTTCCCCTCATTTTTGTTTTGTAAAATGAAATACTTTTTGAAACCGTTCTGTCCGAAGACTTCATGGTCTTTAAGCATAGTTCTTTCTTTGAAAGTAACTCTTTGTAGCTGATGCTAAACACCATAAATACGCTATAAACACACACTCATTCGATAAAGTGTTTAGATTATAAACCTAACGACCAATGCCGGCGTAGTAATCAGTTAAAAGAGTATATATATTAGGTATACCTCTATTATTCATAGTTCTTTAACAGTCATAAATGAGTAGAGCTCTTTATAATGCTGCTCTCTGCCCGTAATTTATTTCTTTAATACCATGCATCCAGTCAGGGCATAATCATTTTGTACTAATGTGGAAGGACTCACTCTTTAAAACATTATAATGAATTGTGAGTGGTAAATTCAAATAACCTTTCTAGCTGAACTTTTTTACTTAGTTTTTAACAAATTGGTTTTGAGTGAGCAAATAAAAATATAATAATAATTTGCAGCTAAGTGGCGAGATGAGATCCTTAATGTTAAAATAAATTTGGTTAAGAGATTTTGCAATAATTGCGATAGTCTGGTATTTATTATTTCAGTATTGGTCAGCCGTAGAGTAATGCTCGTGGAAATTGAAGATAAGTTCCAATACCTTATACAAATGATCTATATTTTTTTATCAAGACAATCTAAACCTAACCTAAAGCCATGAGTATATAAGTAGACTTTTCTTTCCCAGCCCGGAGGCTTTGGCTTTAACAAACATTTACTACATACATACATTCATATGAATGTCCTTCTTACGCTTTGAAAATTTAATTTAAGAAGAAGGCCAAAAGCTGTCCAATATGAAATTTCCCTGTATAAGCTGCGTAGTAAACAGAGAGCGTGGTTATCTGTGCATGTGTGTGTGTGTATGCGTGTGTATATTGCTTTTCTATATGCTTTACTATTTGCATGTATAAAACATGCATAGAATCCTTGGAGTGCGCGGCTGAGGGCTCGCAGGGTATCTGCTAGTCGCTCATAGTTGACTTAGTCAATAAATTCAATTCCGATTAGAATTTATTGGTAAATCAACTCTCAAGCTAATCTCATTAGTGAACCTCGATTACAATTCAATTTAAATCGAATGCATATGCTATAAATGTACATATATTGTATTATATACATGTATATTTCCATATTTTCATATTATCATTAAAAATTAATAATTGATGGCAAGAACAATATTGTTGACTTTAAGATATTTCTTAGTCTATGCGCTGCAGCAACTTAACTGTATACATTAACAACAACAACAGCAACAATTGCAACAGTGCGAACAGCAAACCGGTTAAAGATACGGTCTTTATAAAATCGGACTAGAGTCGACATCGTCATCGTTGACGCAGTGGCTGCAGCCCCTTCTAAACGGGTTTCCTGTCGCCGCTGCAATTGCAGTTGCAGCGTGTGACGTCATCCGGCTGGCAAAGTCTACAAAAGGACTGTTATAAACCGTCGTAATGTCTTTATTTATAGATCTAGCTGACACAAAAGAGATCAGCAATGAAAGGGCTCGAGTTCTCAACTACATGGTGAAAGTCTCTACCTGCAACAGGTGTTTGAATGTCGCATAAGGCTGGCATAAGGCACACATGACAGCCACAATTCCCGTTAAGCTTCATCCAATTACACTGTCGATATTGCGATAATATTTCAAAGTCACCCCCAATGCGTTAATGGCCCCCATTAAAAGCGAGCGAGCGAGCGATAAGCGACTATACAAATAGAACTAAATATACATAGAGTTGTGTACACATATAGAAGTATGAGAGATATGTTAGTTTCAATATAGAAGTTGAAATACTCTTCGTAGTGTGCTTTTAAATAAATTTAAAGTAAATAATTTTGCTTTCTATATAGTTTACTGCAAAAACTCATATGATTTAGAAAATATATGAAAACTTTGCTATATAAAATATTTCGTTCGTATCTGTTTCCCATTTTGCTCAACTGTAATTGAATTTAATCATTCCATACTAATATATGCTCATATATAATAAATATATATACATTATTGTTTGGTTATCTCTCTATCTCTCTCCTTGTATATACTTATGTCACAGCCGAGAACATTTTATTGCATATATGTATAGAGAGCAATATGCTAAATTGAGCGATAGCCGAAAAATTATTGGATCCGTATTAATTAAAAGATTTATACAAATATAAATACATTCCCATATAATTTCTTGGTTATCGCACATTCCGCATTGTTCCCAAATGTATTGCTTGCCGCGAACCTTATCTCAATTTGGGTTTGGGTTTTTGCAATACTCTAATGAATGGGCATTTTATTATTGGCTTTATTTCATTGTATTGGCTTTGGAAATAATCAGAATCAGACATTGTATTACTTATATTACATTATTAAACAAAAACTCTAACTTTGTTGCACAGTGTTTGTTGTTGCTTCACACTTAAAATGCGGAAGGATTAAATACCTGATATGGATTTCATGGAAATGCGAGCTGCTTACTTGAATTTCATGTGTGTATTTTATGTACATCACGATGCCATACTCAAATTTATGCAAATATAATCTATATTATTGAGATTCATATTGATTTTCATAGTACTGCAAGCCCTGAAATTCCTTGAATATTCAGCTATGATGCGGATAATCAATTTCTCCTCAGTAAAAATAAATATAATGGCGATAAGATCTGCTACGCATTACGGTATAATATCGATCAGTATTAATAGTATTGTTAATGTTTATTTAAAATAAACTGTATTTGAGATCCATACCAACCTATATTCAAAAAACCTTAAGTTGTAAGTGATTATGCTATTAATAAATTTGATCTGGCGCAACTTTAGGAACTAAGCTTATCGATTCTTACTTATCGATATATCATAAATTAATTAACAAACTACATAGCTAAATGTGTCTATTGAAACTGCTCCTAATAATATATCCAGATAGAGATAAATATCCTTTTTTAGTAATCGATATGTTATCGATAAACTAGCACAGTAGCCAACTGAAATGTAACTTTTATTAAATTTGCATTCTACAATTTAGGAAATTAAGAGTACGAGCTCTAGCTTTATATATAACTACCTTTATAGTTATCGATATGTTATCAATAATCGAACACAGTAACTAACTGTATTTTAACGGCTCATATGCAGCGGAAACGATCAAGCTACAGATATCTATATTTTTGTAAGCATCGATATGTTATCGATAATCGAACACTGCAAATAATTGCACGTCAACTTCAATCAGCACCCTTTCAAGGGGCATTTCAGACAATATTAACACATGTTTAGCATCGCAAACCAACAATAATCCCAACTCATCATTTTAAGTATTCGACAAAGGCGAAGAATAGATCTCCACTCAAGTGGACTACTTGTACATATACACAAGCACTTAGCTGGATGGGCATCCCCAGCTGCTAATTAACGAATCATGCTGAATCGACCTCACACAAGTTCAAACAAACCAGCCAACACACAAGCCAAACCAGAAACTAGGCCAAACACTGCTCCACTCAGTTCCGACTTGAAGTGTTTCAGTTTTGATTGAGCTGTGAAAGGGAGCGAGTGCAGCTTTCCCATTGGGAGAGCAAGCGATCAGTGCTCGAAAGGAATGCAAACACAATATGCAGCATTGAGGGCAACGAAAGCCGGAGCATATCTATTCAACATTGGTTTTTGTTCGCACTACAACAAATCCGAATTATAAAGTGAGTCAGAGCGTCACAGCTGGAGACATAGACTACGTACATATACCTTTTCCCCCTCTCTTTTTTTGGCCGTGCTTCTGTTGTCTTCTCTTAAACGAATATTTGGTCATATGCCATATTTTTGGCTATTATATTCAAATAAGAGTGCTATAGTCGGGTGTGCCCGACTAGGATATACCCTGCTGTTACGTCAATTCCAATAATTCGAAATTCCTAGGGAATAGCATTTTTTATTTTCTATATAATTCAGTGAATATTTTGATAAAAAAAAATAAATAAAAAAATTCTACGAATTACAAATGTTTCTAAAGGGAATATCAAGTTTTAGGAATTTTTTAAGATTAATGATTCAGCTGGGGAACAATAATCTTGTTTTGAGTTGACCTTATGGGCTTCATTGTATGAATGATTGTATGATTGATGTATTATGCCTCTTCATGCCCTTTTTAGCTAATTTGATACATTTTGACAAAACCATTATATACTCACGTAATATCTTAAATATGTATCAAAATGAAAATTTTAGCAACTTAGGTTTCATATTATTGCGAATTTCTTTTACCCGAATAATATTTTAGCTCACTGTCTCTCACAAATCTCAATATGAACATGTTTCAGAGCTCTATGGTAAATGAATATCTATGACGTATTTTGTTACCGGAATAGTATTTCAGACGAATATCCGTCATTTATATGTACATATATTGTAACTACGAAGCATGTTTCAGTGCACTACGTTGAATGGAAACTTCAACCTATACGATTACTCATTGTTTGCGTTAATAATAATAGAATTGTGACTCACCTTTGCGGCCGCAAAGCCATCCGGATTGCAGCTGGGCAGAAAATGTATTTCGGTTGTGTTGAGGAGGCGCTGCACTTCGCTATCCAGTTGGTAGTTGCTGGCTAGATATTCGGCCATGTAGAGCACAATTTGGCGGCCCAGTGCTTCGTCGCCCTGGATGTTGGCCACAAGCTTGACCATGGGACGGAGCAGATCGTCGCCATTGCCGTCCGGTGCGGGCGCATTCAAGGCCAGGGCATGCAGCTCACGGCCCCGTATGGAGCGACCTATCGAGTAGGTCTGGGCCAGTCCTGGATAGTCGCGGCTGAGGCGGGCAAAGAGCTCGCCGATCTGCTCATTGTTTAGATAATGCGGATTATCCAGAAAACTGTCACCTTCATCAATCACTTCGGCGTGCTCGATAACTGGACCAGCAGCGGCGGCGAGACACGTAAATGCGAGCACAACTACGTAAGCGCAGGCGTACATTTTGCGACGCGCGACACGTAAGCAACGTAAACAAAAAAACAACAACTAATAGCGTAGGCGCAGGCGCGCGCGCCTCTCACTCTCTGCAATTACCTGCAGGCCGTGAGTGGGATCGAGATGGGAAACACTTGTTCTACTACGCGATATTTTGTATTCGTATTTTCTTTGTTTTCTTTTTCTTCGGTATGCACAATTTTAATAAAGGCACACCAGATGTCAGTTGATACCTAATTTAGCACTGTATCAACTTGTGTGTTGGCTTGCTTTCTTTCTTTCCACTGGCAACTGGAATCCGACTTGATGACGTGCACTTAAGAGCCGCTCTTAACTTACCTGTAGAACGCAGCACACACACGTATTTAATTTTGCATTACGTTGAACTGAATCCGCCGCGAATTACTTTAAGTATCACAATATTTTGTTTTTTGCTTTCTTAACAATATAAACAAACAAAAAAAAAAAAAAAAAAACAACAAATAAATATACACAATTATCACGACGTCTATTTGGTAAAAGTGAGAACCGACTACTCAGATCGCTAATTGTTTAGCCAAGTTCCCGTCGATAATGTAAAGGTTCAAATCGGCCAAATTAAATCTATTTAATTTTGTCCGAGCATTCGACTTGCATTGTTGAAAACAAGTTTTATAGCTCGTTTATTTAAATTTTTAATAAATAAATAATATCTTACAGTTCCAAATGAGTAATTCCTTGAAATTCAACTATATGATGTTCCACGATGAACAGTACTAAATGAGTAATTTCATTTAAAAGAGCGGCAAATTTTTCCTGACTATCGATAACATACATAAGCAAATATTTGTTTATTTATTCATTAGAAATTAGAATTACTAAAATATTTTGACAACTTTAAAACTTGAGCACTGGCAATTGGTGCCTTTGGTATTACAAGGTACTAATGATAAAAATTCCAGTTTGGTTTATGTATTAAGGACTTGAAATAAATTTTTCATTTAATATATATTTTTGATTAATTATATACATTTTATTGTTCTTGTCAATACAGTAACACATATTTTTATGCATATATATATATAAATATTTATATATATTTTTTTTTAAATACAAACCAATTAAATATTCATTTAAATAAGCTCTAATTTTGTATTGCATTTTTCAAATGATTGAAACACGATATTATTTGAATTCATTTATGCTAGTGCGTGCTCTATCAATCGATGATAATCATCTCAGATTCCTATCGATATATGGCTCATGTTGACAATAACTATCGTATATAATTATTGAAATGTTTCTGATAACGGAAAACAACAAGTAATGTATTTTATATACATGCAATATATTTCGCAAAACTTATAAATATACTCTCAACTTCCAGTTTCTAAATTTCGACGCGTCTCATTGTCAAACGAACTTATTGTTTTTATTTGATCGGTACAAATATTCAGTTGACGTCGCGACGTTGGTAAATCTTAAAATTGGCAAATCCAGAATGACGCTCTCTGCTAGTCCATTTCAGCGTCAACCCTTGCGGTGTTGAGACTATGCGTTTCACTTGTGGCACTTGCCACTGTGTCAAGATGTTGGCTCATTGTCCTTTTTCCCACCCAACTTAGGGGCCGTGGACAATTTCGAATCCGCTGGCTTCGTCATGTCCGCTTTGTCGCACTGCACCTCCAATAGCTTCACATGAGCGATTGTTTGGCCGAAGAGCTTTTGCCTAAGGCTTGGCCTTTTGGCCTCTATTCGGTGCACCTTGACGTCGGCCGACAGCCCCAATTCCGTCAGGTTCACTTCGCATTCGCGCTGCCGCTGTCTGTGACGCCGTTGCCTGTTGCGATGCTTGCCGCCAGTTGTTAGTTCATTGGAATACTGCAGACTGCAAGAGGGAGTGCTGCTGCCGCTGTCGCTGTGATTGCCTGACTTGGCCTGCTTCGTTCGGGAATGCTTCTGCTCCAGCTCGCATTTGTTCTTCAGAGCCACCTCCTCAATATGCCGCTCCTGCGAAGCGAAGGAACGGCCATTTAGAAACAAGAGCGTATATAAGGTTTAAGGTTCAAGTTTAGAATGTACAAGTTGTGGCACCTACAAACATGGCGCGCCTGTGCTTATCGCGCTTGGCCAGGACCACCACCCAGGCGCCGTAGGACAGCATAATGCCAGCGGGCACCAGCATCCCAGCCAGAGCAGCTGTCTTCCGTATCCAGGCATGATACACAGCCATGAAGATCACTGTCAAGAAGTAGTGATAAAAATTAATTACTTAAATGGATTCAATTGCAGAGAAAACGGTCCTGATGAGGCATGAGTTTCTGATGAAAATCTGCTGATTGATCTGAATGACGAACAACTAGTCCTATCCATGTGAAAATTTTTATTTGTTTATGATTTACAATGGAATGTTTGTCCTGCATTCGTCCACTCGACTTCCTATCCAACTGTCTTTTCGAATGGGACTCGAAATACTCTTACTAGTCACATAAGAACTACTAGCTCATTTATTCCTAGAGACATGAAGTCTACATACTTAAATCTACATACTTCGCATAAAAAGTATTCATGTAAAGCTGTTAGGCTTAGGTGAGAAGCGCAGAGAAGATCGCCTGACTGACGGACGGACATGACTAGAACGAATAGGCTTGTCGTCCTAATTAAGAATATATACAAATATAAATATCTTGCAGAGCTATCAAAATAATAGTTGCAATTCTTCATTTAATTATATATTTAATATAATTGGGTTTTTGGGATATCTGTTCTTGTTCTTCTTACCTAGAAAGGCAACAATCACGGCCACAAGTCGTCCATTGGCTTTTCGTTCCTCCTGCAATGGAAAATGTAGTTAAATAATTATCTGAATAGATGATATACTTAGATTTCTTTAGTGAAAATTTGACCAGCCAAACCTATTTCATACAAATGCCATTAAGTTATGCCCTATAATGGTTTGAATGCCACAATATTAAGAAAATAATTATTTTCTGTGAAATTTGCAGAGGTCCATATGTTTTAAGTATTTCCCATTTCGGATAGTTTCCCTACTTGAAAGAAGATTTATCGAATTGTAGAGGCTTAAGCTTAAAAGCAAATACATATATAGAATGTAGATATCAATTTACTATATAAAGATTAACAATAAAGTGCATAAGACTTGGCACAAAAGCTATTCAAAAATTGCTCTTGATTTCCTATAGTAAATGCTATAAGTGCAGTCGCTGCGTCAACTGCGCAGTAAGCAGAGAACGTGTTGGGTGAGTGTATGAAGGGTAGAATGAGTGGAGCAGGATTTCAGAGTATTTGCCAATGGATCCAACTGGAGTAATCATAGAGTAAATAATTATATTTCAAGCTTAAAGTCGGATAGACATTGCACGAGACTTATGTATATACCCTTTTCACTTTCAATGACGATTGTAAAAGAACGTCTATATATACATATACATATATGTATATATGTAGAGCTCATACGTAATATGCATACATATACATATGTATGTGTACGTATATGTATGTATAGAGGCGTGGCTTTGAAACTGTAAGAGAAGAGTAACCCTATATTAAGCTGTAATATTCTGGGCTATGAATGGATCGATATACATACATACACGCATACCAACTGACATACTTATGAATGTGTGTATGTGTGTGTGCTAACATTGTTTATAATCTCACGTTCGCACAAGATCTGAGCATCTGCAAATTTGTATTATGCATACAGACGTGCATATCAGATCGAGAGATATATATACATACATATATACATATACATATATATATTTGTACATATATATATATATATATATATATATATATATATATACATATATATATAAGTATATATATATATATTGTATATGTGAATGAAACTTTTGATGGCGCTGTTCATATGGTCTCTGCGTCCACACACACACACACACACACACACACACACACACGTATGACAGCCCCTTAAACTTTGGATGAATCAGTGTTGGAATTTCTCGTTGGTGCCAGGTGCAACAGCACCGATAATGATAAGAGGACACTGACTCACTCCTTGGTTCACACTTACTCGCGATTTGATGTCTAGGATTTCCTTGAGGTTCTGTTGTATGATATCATCATCCGACATGGACGTGATGCTCGTCCTGCTTTTGCCACGCTCCAGCGAACCCGTCATATTGGGGATCTGCATGGCCAGCGTCGCAGCTGCTGCGGCGCTGCGCACTGTGTGGGAGTGGGGGCGATGGCCAGTTGCCATTGGGCTCATAAATTGGCTAATTGAGAACACTGGTTAAGGAAAGGCAGATGCCAGCTAACTGGATGGAAGAACGCGCGGCACAATCAGAGCGTTACATTCGGCCCGGAGCGTCGAGCAATCGAAAATGCTAACTGAACCGATCTGATGAAAAATCAAAGCGATCCGGACATCGTTTAATGTTATTGTTGCCTTTAGTTTCATCTCTCCGGCTCTACAGCTCTACGGCTCTACGGCTCTCCATCCGCACGAAATTTCGGTTCGAACATTTTTGTGGCCGAGCATTTGTTTTTAAGTATGTATCGAATCCAGCAGCAGCAGCACACACAATATTTACTGTTTGTTTATTTACATTACAGTGAATGATTCGGAATATGTGTGAATATATGTACATACATACGTACGTACGTATATGTATATATATCTACATGCATCAAACTTGTGAGCACATGGCAAATGTATACGTGTATATGTCTGTATATATGATATATATATATTATATATCTACAGATATCCATGAATGTGTTTGAGCACTCGGAGAGCCGAAGCCTTAATACACTCTCGCCCATTTGCGGTTTAGTTTATGATCATAGTTCAGACAATAGATTTAGAACAGATTTTTGATACGTTTACTTTAGTGTATGGCATGCCACTCTGGCCTACAGCAGAGCTCTGGCGCATATGACTGGTGGTATAGGGTAGGCATTATAGTTAAATCAGCATACGTGAGCTATGCGGCAAACTAAACCGTGGGGTGTTTGACCGGTCGGGGGATACCCCGCGAAAAACGTGCCAAATGGCTAGTTTTTGTAACGTGAATAGAAAATGAGAAATTCGGGGTATGAGGCCTTTCTGACATGACAAATTTATAATTATGTATTTACAAATACTTTCCAGCAGGACAAAGAACTGAGGCGCTTTGGCAATGCTTGTCCGCATGAACGACAAAGCTAGAGCCTAGAGACTAGAGCTGGAACAATAGCTAGAGACAATGCAATATGGGCATATCCTTTCCCTCCCCATAGATCGTGCCAGTCCTTCAATCCCTAATATCGTTAACATTCACTACTTTGATTTGGTATTTTTGGCATAGTTTGAATACCATAAAAACTTGAGATTTAATTAGCTTTGAGGATTCATGAATTGAAGACATTGCAGAGTATCTGCTAGTCTACTGCCGAGCATTCTTACACGTTTAATAAGTATAGTAACTGTATTGGGAAGTGCCAGTGCAGGAGATGAACAAAGCCTCGTGCCGTGGAGCTCTTGCACACATTGTATCTTGAGACTATTCATTTACACACAAACAATTGCACATACGCTGGATTTATAAATTAAATGTTGTTTTCCATGTCCGATTCTTATAATTTTCAGGGCATATTTATGATGTACATCTGTTTATATTTACGTACCTGAATCGCAGACGTTACTATTTAAAATGAGTATTTGTGGAATCTCGCGTAATATGTACTTGAAATATTTAATGCCAGATCTTAAGCCATCATTGTGATATTGAAAAAAATGTAGAAATTACGTAAGTTAGACAATATAGTCGATGCTATAGAATCTTATAAATTCTATTTAAATGTTTATGTAGCTCTATATATGTATTTGTATATTTAAATAAAAAATTAAAAAGAATAATAAATTATGAAATAAAGAAGCTATAACAGCATTTTAAATTTACGTTGGATTATCAAGCCATCAATCTTCCAAGCTATGGTGCTCATTTTTGTACCTATCGATTTTTTACTCAATTTGGCACTGTTAGCCTACAATGTCTGTCTCGGTAAGTGTTATGTGTTTATCGTTTGGCCCGGTATCAAAAATAATAAAAATTAATTCGTGGCTCGAGCTAAATCTTTGTGATTTTGCATGAGAATTTCATTTCGTTTGCCACAATATAAAGTTTGTTGCATATTTGTCTAAGTGTTTAATAAAGCAACAGTGCCAAAATGAGTAAAGCATTGGCGCAAATATGAGATGATAATTTCATAAAGCAACCGCCAAAGCGAATATTATTCGACTTGTTTTTGTTTTTATTTAGAAATATATAAATACTGACGATTCTGTTTCTGTTCAAAGCTATGGGACTTGGCATACTAAATTATCATAATCAAGTCTTCATAGAATACAAATTCACTCGTCGAGTCGACCTCATTTCGTCTACGGGAACAAACTAGTCATAAAGTAAAACTACATCAAACTAAACAGACCTCCCAGTCATTTATAAAATATATATATATTTCGAAATAAAATATTTTCTTTTCAAAATATTTTCTTCCAAAATATTATTTTCACAAAATATCACAAAATAACAAAATATTCGCAACAGTGGACCTGTTGTAACATGAGTAATCGGTACTCCATCAAAATTATTCGATAAGTGAAAGTATCGCAATTCGCAACAAGCGCGCCCATTTTGTTAGCGTCCGGAATTAGTTTTGCACAGTTTCAAACGAGCGTCGATTTAAGCAAGATTGAAGATTGAAACACGTGTAAGTTCCAGAAAAAGTGCAATTTATTATAATAGTGATAATGTTGATGCATATTGTGTGCCGTGGCATGTACTAAAGTGAACGAATGTTGTTTCTTTCGCAGGCAACTGACGCTAGCGTGTAGTCTTAATTTGTATATCTTTAGTTTGTTTTTTTTTGGTTTTTTTTTTTTTTTGTTTTGACTTTAAGTATGGAGTTACGTATGTGGAAAGCGCTACTCTTGCAGTGGGTAAGTTTGTTAAAGGCGTTACTGAAACCGGCTAGGGATTGCCCGATCATCCATTAATTTCTGTTCCTATCTTTTAATACTAGGTTCAGAAGTGCAATTTCCTTACAAATGTTATATGTCTTGAAGATTCCGAAATCGAGGACTTTTTCAAACAATATACCCAATATGTTCAGGTTGGGCAGTCATCTGGACGATCGGCATCGTCGCCCAAAAGCCCATCCCCATTTTCTCCGGGAGAACTGCAGACATTTTTGAAAGGTGCATTCGGATGCTCAAAACGCTATTAAAGTGAATAATGAATACTTCTGTTTTCAGATGTGTATCCACACTTTAAGCCGCTTCTGGAGCGCAATGGCCGTATAATGGCAAATGATTATGCCTATGTCTACACACTTCTCATGCACTACGCTTGCGTTCAGTGCCCGAGCGAATATTTTCATAATATTTGCAGGACTCTGCCAGACCTTACACAGCAGTACATGGCGGCATTTTTCACTCAGGCTATGAAAAATCCAGATATGAATCGCTCTCACTTGCGCGAGACCATTGCCGGCATCAGTGAAATTGTTGAGAGTGCAGAATCGTCTCCGACCCAGTCGCAGTCGCGTGGCCTCACATTCCTAACTATTGGCGCCACATTCGACAATAATGCTGATCTAAAATCCTCTGAGCTCGATGGCAACAGTAAGGATTCGGCTTCAATCGACAACGATTCGACTGTGGGCACGAATTTTGCCACTCCCCATCCAGTGCAACGTGAGCTGTGCAGCTTACTAGATGTTAGCCCAAATTACGCTCCGTCGACACCAAAAACAGTGCTGCTCGAGCAGCGCACACGCGAGGTTTTAGGATTGCGGGTAAGAAATCTACCAACTCAAGAACATCTAATCTCGCAGCCATATTCTAATTCTTTAATAACTTTCGCAGGCTCAGCTGGAGACCGAGCGCTATGAAAAGACTGTTTTAGAAGACCAGATTTTGGAGAATGAGCAACTAATCTCTTCGCTTAGTAAAGGTATGAACCGAAGACATATCTTCGACTTTTATGAACAAACTTAATTGCAATTGAATTTCTTCACAGAGAATACTGTGAAAAAGCAGCAACTGGCCAAGCTTGCGGCCTCGCTGGAAAATGATAGCGAAGAGCGTACTTTCATACATAACATTGTACCCGACGAAATTGAGAATGTATGTTATTGAGTGCTGAACGCGGCGCAGGTAGACGCCGCTTATACCTGAATCTTGTATTAATTCTGCTCTTTCCTACCGCAATAATAGCTAAAACGACAGCTGCTCAAAGAGATTAACAAGAAGGAGGCTTTTCTTGCCCAGAGCAGAGATGAAGTGCAGGTGTTGAAGGATAATTATAACATATTAGCGGAGAGGGTACGTTCCAACTTTATATTATATCTAATAATATTACATTCGCACATTTATCGCTTAATCCAGAGTACAAATGTTTACGTAGGTTCTAAAGACAGAAAGTAGAATACAGAAAAGGTAAAATGTCTGAAAATAGAATATAGATAAAGGGAAAGTAAAACATTGTATTGCGATTATTCACATAGATTAAATATGCATAGATTAAATTTATGATTTTCCATGTAAATGAATTTAAATTTATGCAGCGCTAGAGGCTAGCAGACACAAATATTTACCAAATCTTACTATAAAGATAAAGTTTTTTTTTATTTTGTATAAATTATTGACTAATTTCTTACATAGAGACCTTCATTCAGTCATAGTCAGCTGCATATAGTCTAGGAATATTCACATCTATTCTATTAGTTGACATATGATTCCTTCCGTCTGTCTTATTGTAGAAGTATAATAACCCAGAGCACATAAAAAGGCACCCAAGTTAGTTTCAATAAAAATGTATGCTATGTTTAGGGCAACTTAAATGTGAAATCAATGTTTTCCATTCGTGGATTTTAGATTTTTTAGAAAGTGTTTAAAATTTCACCAAACCGATTTATTTAATTCTCAGCACAAATCCTGTGAGGAACAGCTTTACGATTGTCTTGAAAAGGTAGAAAATCTGGAACTCCGACTGGCTGCTGCTACTCAGTCGTTGACAACCAAGGACGCTGAAATCTCTAGTCTGTTGCGTGACAAACTGGAGGTGGAGCGATGCCTGCAGGAGGCTCGCACCGAGTTGCATAATGGCCGTGAGGTCCTCAACGCTTCGTCGGATTTGCTCGATACAAGTCAATCGACGGCTAGTATGAATACTACACCGGAAACTTTAGCTAGTTCCGTAATTGACAAGCAGTTGCGCGAGAAAGAGCTCGAAAACGATGATCTGCGCGATCAACTGGACGCCATTGTTAGAGAAAAGAAGAGCATTCTGCATGAATTGTTAATGATTGTACAGCCTTATCAACCAGAAATAACTTTGTCGCCTGATCACTCACAGATATTGGGCCTGGTAGAGCGTAGCTTGGCCGATATATCCGTCCGCTACAAGAGAGAACAGAAACGTGTGAAGGAACTGCAGGCTCAGATGAAAGCGTCCGGGTCGCAAAACAAACCGGATGAAGAGGGCACAGCCAACAAGTTGGAGGAGGCCTTGGAACAGAGTCAGTTAACTCCAACAGTTGATGTTGAGCAGTGTGACATTGCCGTCCAGACAATTAAAGAACTGAGTATGCTAACTCCACCAGTAGACGTTGAGCAGTGTGACGTTGCCGTCCAGACATTTAAGGAAGAGAGTCAGTCAACTCCACCAGTAGATGTTGTACAGTGTGACATAGCCGTCCAGACCATTAAAGAAGAGAGTCAGTTAACTCCACCAGTAGATGTTGTACAGTGTGACATAGCCGTCCAGACCATTAAAGAAGAGATTCGGTTCACTCCACCAGTAGATGTTGAGCAGTGTGACATAGCCGTCCAGACCATTAAAGAAGAGAGTCAGTTAACTCCTCCTGTAGATGTTGAGCAGTCTGACATTGCCGTCCAGACCAATAAAGAAACTCCAGAAAGTGTTCAGCAGTGTGACATTGCCGTCCAGACGATTCCAGAACGGGTCAAAGAACAGCTTCAAATGAAGGATGCTAAGCTAACGAAAATTGGTAGGGAATTAATTAAGATTTGTGGTATAAATCGTATGTTGCTACAAAATCGGTTCATTACAGAAAATCAAGACCCATTGGCTCGTAGTCAAGAACTGCAAGATCTTGAAATGCGTATTTTGTCTAAGGAAGAAATAATTGCTGATCAGGAAAAGCAAATATTTATGAACCAGAAGCATATTAGTGAATACCAACTGCAGCTAAACGATACGAACGGCCAGATTCAAGCGGCTCATCTGAAGCTGAATGATATTCAAGAGCAGCTTAACGAATATCAACAGAAGCTTAAAGATACTTTGGATGAGTTTAATCATGCTCAGGAAGAAAGAATTGCTGCTGAGCAGGAGGAGGAGGAGCAGGAGCAACAGGAGCCGCTAGACGAAGATGATCTGCTAGAGCCACAGGAGCAGATAAATCTTAGTCTGCAACATGTAGACGACTACCAGCAGCAAATTGATAGCTACCAGCAACAGCTAATTGAATATCAGCAGAAGCTTAACGAAACTCAGAAGAAGCTGGATAATAGCAAAGAGGAGCTGAAAGAAACTGAGAAGCAGCTGAATGGTAGTAAAGAACAGCTACAGTCTACTAATCAACAGCTAAAGGCAACTCTAAAGCAGCTAAGTGACTATCAGCAGCAGATGGCTGATTACCAGAAGCGGATAATCGAGACTCAGAAGCTGCTGAATGATAATGAGGCTGCAATTGATAGTGAGCTTTTGGTAAACGAGGCTCAGCAGGCACTAAGCAATAATCAACAGCAGTTGCAGAGCTTCATCCAAACAATATGCGCTCGATTTAATCTGGAGGCAACCTCGGAAAAAGGCATGGAAGAAGTCGAGAAGATTTTGATAGATTGGGTAGAGCGAATGGAGAACCAGCTGAAGCAGAAGGAATCCGAGATGTTGCAGCAATCTGAAGAACTCACGGTCGTAAGCAACATCTCTGATTGCATCTTGGACACCATGAATCCATATTTGAAGCCAGCAATTGAGGAGGTTAACACAGAAGCGTTGCCCATGAAGCTTAAATTCTTGCACAATCAGCTCAAACAGCTTGTGATGAAATATGAGCGATTGAACGAGAAATGTAAGGTTCTAGAACGCAATGCAGTGCAGTCCGAAGAAGAAAGGAAACAGGAACAAAACACAATGCAAAGGCAGCACAACGAGACTATTCTAAGGCTGACAGGCAAACTAGGTCAATTGGAAATGCAATGTGATAATGTTACGAAAGAGCTGGCAATGAAAGAGGTAGAATGCAAAAATATTGGCGAAGAGCTGCGAATCCAAAAGGATTTAAAAACTGCTCATAAGAATGACGTTAGCAATACAAATGGGGACTCAAAGGGCAGCATTGAGCACAAGTTTCACATTAATATTAAAACTGAAGCAGCAACGGTACAAAATGGAAATCATGCTGAGACCGAGTCTCAGGAGTTGGCTGGCATTAAAGATGGACTGAGGGCTGCCAATAAAATGCAAGCAAAATTGGAACAGGAGCTTGCGGAGAAAACGAAGATCGTTCAGATGGGCGAATCTACAATCCAGGGGCTTCAAAAAGAGATCATGGCCAAAACTAAGCAGTTTGGGAAGCTAAAAGACAACTTGGAACAGGAACTTGCGGAGCAAACTAAGCTCGTTCAGATGAGCGAGTCTACGGTTCAGAAGCTTCAAAAGGAGCTCATGGAAAAATCTCAACAGTTTGAGAAGTCAAAAAGCGAGTTGGAACGAGAGCTTAGGGAGAAAACGAGGCTAATTGAAATGGGCGAGTCGACGATCAAGACACTTCAAAAAGAGATCATGGTAAAATCCCAGCAGTTTGAGAAATCAAGAAACGACTTGGAACGGGAGCTTGCGGAAAAAACGAAGATCGTTCAGATGGGCGAGTCTAAGATCGAGACGCTTCAAAAAGAGATCAAGGAAAAAACACAGCTGTTTGAGAAATCAAGAAGCGAGCTGGAACGGGTGCTTGCGGAGAAAACGGAGGTCCTTCAAATGGGCGAGTCTACCATCCAGACGCTTCAAAAAGAGCTTGTAGCTAAATCCGAGAACTTGGAGAAGATAAATAACGAGCTGCAACGGGACCTTGCGGAGAAAACGCGGCTCCTTCAGATGGGCGAGGCTACGATCAAAACACTTCAAAAAGATATCATGGCCAAATCTATGCAGTTGGAGAAGACAAAAGGCGAACTTGAACAGTCAGAGCAAAAACTAGAGTCTGCTCAACAAAAGTTGGAGCTGGCTTTGCAGAAGGTGTTGGAAAAAGATTTAGCTGCAACAGAGGTTCATGATTTAGAGGATTTATTAAAGAGCGAGCAGCACAAGAATTTGAACCTGGAACAGGAGAAAATACAGCAGATAGAACAGAAGCGCATCATCGAAAAGCAGTTGGCAGATGTTCAGTGCTTGATCTGTAAGAGAGAGGACGAATTGGAGAAGACCAAAACACAGCTGGACTCGAGCACCAAGCGATTGGAGAAAATTTCCATTAAACTGGGCGAACAACAAGCGGTATTATCCAAAACACAACGGGAAATGGCTCAGTCCAAGGCAAAGCAGACCGAACAGGCAGAGCTAATCACTGCATTACAAAACGAAAAGGAGAGTCTCCAGATGGACTTGCGCAAGACAAAGGAGCGTGCGAACCGTTCGGAGGAGAAGCAGGCCACCTTAGAGCAGCTACGCGTTGAGGCAGAGTCAGAACGCGATGCATATCGTGATCAACTAATGAAGTATGAGAGAGAGTCGAAGAAAGCTCACAATATTATTCGCGATCTGGAGCATCAGGCGAAAAAGACAGAGAATGAGAAGGTGAAACTGGTCCATGAAATTGGTGGACTCAATTCTGAAATAGTGCAGCAGAAGAAACAGCTATCAGAGTTGAAAGACCAGCTGCAGCAGTCCAAAGACGCAATGCGTGACCTAATTATAGCCCATGAAAATAATGCCGCTGCCAGTGCTGAGCAGTCGGAGCAAGACCGCTCAAATCTGGAGCAGCTGCAGTCAGAACTATTGGCAGCTCACCAGGAGCTAGAAGCAATGAAGAAGAAGCACGAGTCCCTAACGTCTGAACTAAATAATAAGTTGACTGAACTTGAAGCGGAGCGCAACAAGAGCAAGGAACGTGAATTAATTCTGAAGCGTAAGCAGAACATTCTGAATGAGGAACTGGAAAAGTGCAATGCTGAACTAGCTGAGATCCGTAGCGCCCATGAACAGCTAATAAAGGCAACTGAGATGCAGACTATGGAGCGCTTCAGCGAATTGCAGGAAACACAGCTGCAATTGAAACAGCAGCGAGACAGCCTCATTCAGCGCGACCTCGATTGCCAGATATTGCAGGCAAAGTATCGTGAAACCAAGGAAGAGATGTCTCGCTGTGAGCAACGGTTGAAGGATCACCGTCTAGAGATGGAGGGCAAACTGGAAAAAATGAAGTCGAAAATGGTAAGTAAACGCCCGACTTGTTCTAGTTTATAAACATATTGTACTCGTATGCTTCTTGTTGTCTGATTTGTGCTGGCCTTAACTATTTTTGCGCTCTAATACAATTCGTTCTCTCGTTCTCACAATAACTCATTAGCTCCATATGACGCTGTTCTAAAACAAATATTATATATCATTTAGATGTTTTTTGAGCTAATTTTGCGATTAATATCTGAAGCTTTTCAGTATCAAAGTTTATAACAAATGCCTAAACTTAATGACTTCAGTTTGTGCATTTTTCCTGTGAACAACCCAAAAAGCTAAATTTCTAATGTCTAAACGATTTTAATATGATATATATTAGTGGATCATAAATGTATATAGAAAAAATCATCTAGTCTGCAGCAAATTTAACAGATGATACGATCTGTCTGTGTATATATACTCCAAACCCATTGGAAGGTAGTAGGCGGCGTGGTAGATCCTCCTTTTATAGAGTATATATATATTTCGTTTTCCCATCCTCAATCTCACTCTACTTTATCTACTTTATAATTCAGAATTTGAATTAGCCGCTAAGGGTAGTTTCTTGAAGTGAATTTGGGGTTTTCAATGGCTCAGGATATTCCCTAGTCGGGCACTCTCGACTCGAGCTGCCTTGTCTGAACTAATTTCAGTTGTAGTCAGCGTCATGTGAGAGCTCATTTGAATTCAGTATTGTAGATGTTGAAATGTAATATTGGTTCTTTAAGAGGGACATCATCTATGTTTGCTCTTTCGTAGTTGTGTCTGTCCTGTTCTGTCTTGTTATGTTATTTGTTTATTTGTTTGTTGTTGGTTGGGACTGATTAAGACGTTCTAGCAATCAATCATCAGAGGAGAGGCGATTCGACCAGCTGTTGCTTAAACCCGCCATTGTAGTTACGCATACAAACGATTCACAAACAAGTAGATTAACTAGATTGTCAATCACATTGTAAATTAAATTGCATTTTCTTTGTTTCCTCTTCTCTTTCTCTACTCCACCAACTACAATACCTACTCTTATCACTTATCACTAAACACTTTGCATACACACATTCATAATACAATTTGAATCAGCGTCGTAAAGCAGGCAAATGCTATCAAATACAAAAATGCAAAGAGCATAAAGAAAACATCTGTTTAAGACTAGTGATGATGTTGATCGTTGTCTTAGGCATAACATATATAATTCTTCAGGCCAATAATGTTGATATTAGTCTAGTATTTAAAAGTCCGCGTGAATTTTGAGTTGAAAAACGTCCGAAACTTTCTTTAAATGTTTGTAAATGAAATTAGCTTTAATAAGTGTTCTGTGACTGAATTCCAACAATTCTAATAAAGAGTGAACAAAATATACAAAAAGTAACGACATCATAGTGAAAAGCTAATCATAAATGTATTATATATATATATATATAAATTTGTCTTTTTTTCGTTTGCTTTCGATATCCTATTTTCCCTTTTGGTTTTACTTAACCTCCTCACCCACTCACCACTCACTCTTATCACTCACCACTCCCTTGTGCTTTTACTCACCAATCACCACTTACCTCCCTGTACTTTCACATACAACTCTACTCACCCATTAACTCACCACTCTCACGTACTACTCACACGTACCACTCGCCACTTACCCTAAAAACCACATAATCTGACAACTATAGCGCACATTGTACACGGCGGAGGTGAGCCGTATCAAGGAGAAACAGGAGCGCGAGGCGGCTAACCACAAGGCTGAACTGGAAAAGCTGCATGCTCAGGTGAGTTGGCATAACTGCTAGAATTATGAGTGACTGACTGTGATAATAGTAATCATCATGTCTGCAATGGAAACTATTTCATTGTGCACTATCCGAATTTCTGGGCTTAAGACTAAGTTGAAAGAAGGAGGGGTTGGTCGAAGCATGTCTATGAACGTCGCGATTTAACGATATATCATTCCATTTCTCTATATAATCGAACTGTCGTGAATCCACTAAATCCAAATACTTTTCATGTTCACACATTATAGGTCGCCAAGTATGAGGAGCATATACGAAAGCTATCTGCTCAGATTGTGCGGCTGAATGAGAAGCTTTTGGAGGAGCAAAAGAAACATGCGATTGTCAGTACGCAGCTGCGGCACCTGCAGGAGGCGGAGCTGCCGACAATGTCATCTCTGCCCGCTGTAGAGGACTGGCAGCCGTTCAAGCGGCCAAGTGCACCATCCGCCAATCTGGGCAGCAATCTGGCCATGGAGGACGAAGAGGGCGAGGTCTTCAATAACACCTACCTGACGGATCTCAAGCTGGGCACCGTTCCCAATATGACGTACGTCCATCGTTCACATAAGTGTTATTTAATTTTTAATATATTTCCTTTTTTTTTTTTTGCTAAACAAAGGGCCGAAGAGCTGCAGTATCGGAACTCGCTGCAGCCGCCGCATTTGAAGAGCGCTTATGCGGCGCAGTATGACCTGGGCGCCCAGGAGGACGATATTAAAGTAAGCATTCAAAAACCATAGCGATCAAGATGAAGGGAGTGTTTGAGGGCTGAGGCTTTTCGCTTGGTTGGTTGCATCTCTAATAATGGCCAATGGCTTTAATGTGTTTTAATGTAACTCATCTTTGGCAGGATGGGCCACACAGCCTGGACGACAGCATGAGTGCGCTGCTGAGCACCACAGATGGCCACGGTGCTGGTATGCGCAAGAAGTCTATGGGCACACACTATAAGCGTCCGGGTCCGCCGACGCCCAGCAAAAATGGCGGCCGTCTGTCGTTTGGCGGCTCGGAGCCGCCGCGAGAAATACTGCGTGAGACTTGTGATAATAGTGGTACGGCCAAGACTCCGGCCCGCTTTAAGATCTTCGCATCTCGCTTCAGCATTGGCAACGGCGGCGGCGGCGGCGGCGGAGGAGGAGGACAATGTCTGCCACGGGACGAGGTAAGAAAAGCAAGCAAAGAGCATCTGTGTGTTTCTGTCGTCTCCTCTTGTGTTTTAGCCTGTGTTTACTGCCTGTTGTCGTGCCCCCTATAAACGTCCTCGTGCTTTTGTGTGGTTGATGCCGCCACGGCCCATTAAAAGAATAATATGCTCCTTCACAGAGGCGGCGTCACCGTAAAGAGAGCCTGTTAAAGGGCATTATGCATCGCCGTCAATTGCAAACAGCGTTTTGTACATCGACGCCGCGCAGCAGCCGCTCCTTCTATGATCAGCGGCAGCAGCTAATTGTCCACTGTGATGGGCCAGCCGATGGCCAGGAGCTGATAAAGCAAGAGCAGGAAGTCACACCGCACTTGAACGATGCTCTGCCCTTGGTGGCGTCGAATGATCAGAGCGGTAGGCCGAGCATCTGTCGCCGTCGTTTAATAACAATCAGCTCGAGCAGTAGTCTAACATCCGCCACCCAAAGTGTCTCAAGTGGACGCCGACGCAAATCCATTTCGCGCAAATCCATTCACTTGTACGGCAACAGAGGCAGATCCCGTGCTAGATTGTCGTCGACGGCGCAGATGAGTCACAAGCGCATGCAGCAGCGAAGCAAGATTAAGGATCAACGCATTGGATGGTTCGATCGAGGCAGGCAGCTGCTCGATTCTGATGAAGATCCTCCAGAAGAACAAGAAGAAGAAGAAGAACAAGATACCAAAGAATCTTTGAAGCTTGCCAATGGAACGTATGCCCTATCTAAGCCGAATGAGAACAACAATTACTGCGTGCTCAACCGCAATAATGGCTCGCTGATGGCCATGGGTGCCACGATGCTATTGGATAAGAAGACTTGGAATTGCCTGGACATCAAGGCGGAGTCCAAGCTGGAGCACAGCAGTGATCTTGAGGCGGCCACTTATTGTGTGGATCGGGCAGCTATGAGCAACTCACATTCCCATTGGGATGACGAGGAGCAGCCAGCTTTGTTGAAGGCGCTGGTCGCCAAATACGACTGCGACCGCGACTCCAACTTGGCTGCGCTACAGCAATTCGAGGAGGATCACGTTTGCGCATGGCTGAGTGACGGCGCTAGCATCGCTGCCGTTAACAATCTCAGCCACGATATCCATTTCGAAGAGCTGTGCCGCCAGACAGCCTCGACGGCGCCATTTGATCTGCAGCCGCTGCAATATAGCTATGAATTAATAGAGACTGTGCCGCAGAGGCAGCCGCACAGCGCGTCTAACGCTACAGAGAACACCTCGAACGCCAGCTGCAACACCAACTGCTCGTCGCTGCAATCGTGGACGACGTACTCGCTGAGTCACATTCGTACGCATCGCTTGCCCCAGATAAACGTGACCACCATGGACCGGCTGAGCGAATCGCGACACTTACCCCATCGCAGGCGTGGCAATATACTGATGCGTCTCTGGCAACGCCGGCGGCATCGCATGGGCCTCACCAAATCCCTGAGTCTTGGCATTGTCTTGTTCATATTTCTCATGCCGTTCTGTAGCTACCTCACGGCCACAGCTGTCGTGGGCTTGATGCTGTTGCTTCTCTAGCAAATTGAGGATGCGGCAGGCAGCAGGCAGCAGGCGGCATTCGGCAGGCGGCACACAACAGGCGATTTACAGCAGGCGATTTTATGTCAATAATCAAGATTGCAATCGAAATTTGTTTAATATGAGAAACTTCCGTTGTTCCTTTGCAGAACTCGCCACCGAAGCGACGGCTCAGCAACATGTTCAAACGCAAGTAGATGTGTTTAACTGCAATATACCATATAGATATCAGATGAACTGATCCTGCCGCGGCCATCCTTCTTTTGTACAGTTAAATGTTAATTGCCAGCCGAGTGAAACGTGCTGCTGAAATCTTTTCTCTCTCTCTCTCTCTCTCAGCTTAAGTTAATTCTTTGTAAAAAAATAAGTCGAATAATTCCAATCTCAATATAATATGCATATATATTTTTGTTTGTCTATCAAAGTCAAAAAACTAACACGTTCTATGTTAAGAGTACTCGCTCACTTTATATATTGTATTGTATATGAACAAAAATATGTTAATGAACTCTATGATAAACAATATATTTGCCGTGCACATTGATATACATTCATGTGTATATATATATGTGTGGATATTTGTATGTTAGCCGAAACGAATGATGCGTTAAGGCGAAATTTGAATAGATCTTTTTATGCAACAATAAATGGTTTGAGATCACCAGATACCAGAAATAAATATCAGTAGCTCATATTAATATACATTTAAATACCAGTTTAAATATATATATATATAAATATAAATATATTTGCATATATATGTATATATATATATTAATATTATTACATATATATTTTTATGTAAGAACTAGAGATATACAAAAACTAGACACTTAACGCCTCGAATTCCAACACTTATCGTATATTCTATTGTACTGAAACATTTCCAAGCCTTGTCTTACCTCCAGCGGGCACCAGCAACACTTCAAGCTGAATTTAGGCGAGAGATTGAAGGGTTATTGGATACTCCAGTTATGGATACTCCATTTAAGAATATTCCAGTGGAATGAATGATGCGACTTAATCATTTCGAGACATTTTCGATTAGACATTAGCATATTTAGTTAATAAACTAATCAAATTTATTTGACAGTTATGTGATGTTTTCGAAGCTATTGTGTAGACATAAATGATAAATTAATCCGATCAGTACCATTGGCATTTGCACTTTTGCTGTGAGGTGGGGCATTGAATGAATACTTTTTAGGACACCGCAAATGAAACGAGTTTCGTTTTTTTTTTATTTTTTCGCAGAGGAAGGTAAGCAGGAGGCTCGCTCAGAGCGGAATCAATCGAACCAGTATTTGGTCTTGGGCCTTCTCATCTGGCCCGCTGACATAATTTAGCATATGGTTAAATATAGTGGATAGTAACTGTGACTAAGCCAAGTGCGCGCAGCAGCAGCACCAGCAACAACAACAACAAATTTATGTAAAATGTATGTAAGTTACAAACCTGACCGGAATAGCGGTCCAGGTCGGCTACTCTCTCTCTCTCGCTCTCCCTCTCTCTCTCTCTCTGTCTGGCTGGCTCTCTCGCTCTCTTTCGTTTTTTTTTTTGCCGTAATAACTAGCCGTAAACTGTTTGTTTGCACGGAGCTCTGAGCTCCCAGATATTGCGTCGTCTTCGCGATTTCCATTTTCCCATTGGCAGCAGGCGTCATAATAGATCGCCTAATAGACCACATGCATATGCATTTATGCGGAATATCCGTAGCCTGATTAGCAAACTGCGTTTCAGTTTACAATCCAATTCAATGTGATATATTTTTAGGAGAAATATATATGTACATATATAGTAGAACGGATTGAGTGTATCTGGGATCAAACTAAAATATTACTAACTGATATGGTTGTAATCAAACTGTTGTTGGTTATCAAGAGATAAAACTTTAGGCATTTTGCAAATGAGACAATGTGGTTGTTATGTTGTTGTTGTTGTTGTTGTTGTTGCTGTAGTTGTTGTTGTTGTTTTGTTTTTTAACTAAATAATCTTGTCCCAAGTCGAATCAGGCTTTATACAAAATCTACATATTGTTTATATGCAAAAGTATGTTCGTATGTATATTTATTTACTTATTTTTGTCGTCTCGACCGAGCAATCGATCGATCGACCGATCCACAACAGTATTCAAATCAGTGGATAGGCCCGAGCAGCAGCCGAAGCCGAAGTTGCAGCTTTTGTTGTTCTTCGGCTCGGGTCCGGCCGAAGCGCGTGCGGTGCCGTACATATATACGTATGTATGAATGTATGTATGTATGTATGTATGTATGTATGTATGTCTTAGAAAATCGTATATATATATCGCGTATATATTAAAGCGGCCAAGCGGCGCAGCCAGAGCCGATAAAAGCACCAAGAGATCAGCCGAGTAAATCAGTTTTGATTTAGACCAGAATTCGCATCGACCTAATACGATACGCCAACGCAACCCAACCACAGACCAGAGACCCATCATCGAGATTGCATCACCAATGCTTGTGTGGAATGAAAATCAGGACTCCAATTTTACATTCATTTGAATACTGAACTGTCCCGCCCCGCCGAGAAGCCATAAGCGCGTGTCCGGCAACTGCCTCAAATTGGTTTCAATTCTCGACTTTCCTTTGGGCTTTTGGTTGTTTTTGTATTTTTGTTTTGTTGTTTTTTTTTCTGTGCCAAAAATCGTTCATACCCTGCTCTGGTGATAATGCTTAGCACTGCTACCAGCAAAGATCACAAGTTTGAAAGCCGCCGCAGCAGCCACGCCAACTCGCCGGCAGCAGCTCCCAGCAGCGGAGTCGCAGTCATTAACGAGTCGCTCGTCCAGGAGCTGCACCTGCAGAAATTCGAAGATGATGGCCAGCATCGCACTGAGTGGCGGATCAAGGGCTCGTCTCTGTCCCTCAACACACACAATCGCATTCGCAACATTGTCGAGGCGCTGCAGATCAAGCCCAATCCACAGAAGCCCATGATACCCCTATCCATAGGTGAGTTCCTCCATAGAGAGTTTACCAGCTCTAGAGTCGATCTGATCGTCTGATCGTCGCCTTAGAATATTTTAAAATTCTACTTTCTGTGCCATCAAATTACACACATATATTTGAATTGATTATATCGATATAGATGTGCCAAATCTCGCTTGTCTCTGAGGGGGCTCGCTGGCTAGCCGGTTGGCCCTTTCGAGAGGCAGCTCTAATCTTTCGAGCTTCATCTATTTTTTTTTTTTTTTTTTTATTAATATTAAATCGTATTATTTTGTGCTCAACTGAAACTAGTTTCGTGAAATACTCGAGCAGCTGAATTCATTTCATTTTGTCAAATATAAAAATATTTATTTAAATATTATGGAATACTAACATGTATATCTATAAATATCTGGATCTATATTGAGGCAATTAAAAATAAACTGTTTTTCCACATGGAACATGGAATTCATTTCATCTTGTCAAATATTTATAAAAATATTTATTTAAATATTATGGAATACTAATATATCTATAAATATCTAGATCTACATCGAGGTAATTAAAAACAAATTGTTTTTCCACATGGAACTTTCTTCAGTTTTATATGCATTCTTCTGATGCTCGCCTATTGCGTATTGCTTCTTAATTTATTCCAAATTAATAGGGCTGTTCCAAAGCCACAATTCGAGCTCTGTTACAGATTAT
The DNA here is from genome assembly GCF_018153725.1 of Drosophila mojavensis. Classification (NCBI taxonomy): domain Eukaryota; kingdom Metazoa; phylum Arthropoda; class Insecta; order Diptera; family Drosophilidae; genus Drosophila; species Drosophila mojavensis. Next base: position 15,464,380 of record NW_025318667.1, read on the forward strand.
TATTATTGTTATTATTATTATTATTATTTATTCTTTTTTTGTTATTGTTATTTTTGTTGTTTTTAATATATTTTTCATGGCGTCGCTCGCGCGCGCGCGTTTTCGATGCATTTGCATAAAATGTAGTTTCACCTGTTTGGAGCAAGATCAAGAATCGAATTTGCTTAGAAGGTGGAATATTGTTGTCCCACATGGGACGCAATGACAAGGCGGAAACATGCAAAAATACGCGAAACGAGTTTTAGGCCGGGTCGGAGAAAATCAGTTAGGATCCAGAGTGTATGCACACACTGCTAGGGCTGGCCTCAGTTCATTTCGCATTTCTCCCAGAGCTCTTCTGCGAGTTGAAGACAGAGTAGAGTACTACATAGTTCATCTCATTTCGTAGGTGATCCCACGACGTTCGGCAACCTGAAGGCGGCCGATGAGACCATGAAGGCTGTGCTCCGCTCGCTGGAGAGCGGCAAGTTCAATGGCTATGCCCACACCCAGGGCCATGAGGCGTCGCGCCAGGCGGTGGCCAAGTACAGTGCACATCAGCGTCCTGGCGGCACAATCGATCCAAGCGACGTGCTGCTCTGCAGCGGCTGCTCGTCGGCCCTGGAGTACTGCATACTGGCGCTGGCCGAGCGCGGCCAGAACATACTGGTGCCGCGGCCGGGCTTCTGCCTCTACCACACCCTGGCCGAGGGCCTGGACATCGAGGTGCGCTACTACGAACTGTTGCCGGAGAAACAGTGGCGTGCCGATCTCCGGCAGCTGGAGAGTCTGATCGATGCGAATACAGCCGCGCTGCTGATCAACAATCCGAGCAATCCCTGCGGCAGCGTCTACGATGAGGAACACCTGCTGGAGCTGATTGCCATTTGCGAACGCCACTATCTGCCCATCATCGCCGATGAGGTTAGTGCGCATTGAATCGCTCGACGATCCCTTTACCATTTGCTTTTTTTTTTTGTCTTTGATCAGATCTATGAGCACTTTGTGTTTCCGGGCTCGCGTCACGTGGCGGTTAGCAGCCTCACCCGCGAGGTGCCGGTGCTCTCGTGCGGCGGTCTCACTAAGCGCTTCCTGGTGCCCGGCTGGCGCATGGGCTGGATCATTGTGCATGATCATCACAAGCGTCTGGGCACCGCACTCAACGGCCTCAAGAACATGTGCGGCCGCATTCTCGGCACGAACACGATCATCCAGGGTGCACTACCCGATATACTAACCAAGACGCCGCAGTCCTACTTTGATAGCGTCATCGAGGTGCTTCACGTGAGTGAACATTCGAGTACTTGAGCGAGCAAACTCTAATTCCCAATAATAATATTCATACTCAACATAGACCAATGCCCAGCTGGCGTACAAGATGCTGAAGACGGTGCCCGGACTTAATCCCGTGATGCCGAACGGCGCCATGTATATGATGATTGGCGTCTGCATTGAGCGCTTTCTGGCCTTCAAGGACGACACGCACTTCGTGCAGGAGCTGGTCAACGAGCAGAGCGTCTTCTGTCTGCCCGGCAGCTGCTTCTCCTATCCGGGCTACATACGCATCGTCCTCACAGTCCCAGCCGCGATGCTCGAGGAGGCTTGCGTGCGCATCGCCGAGTTCTGCGACACGCACTACAAGAAGGACAACCGGACCCTGATCGAGGACGGTCTGCTCGAGGATGGACATATACACTACTGATTGGATTGAATATGAAATCGGGTTCTTGGTTTGGTACTGTTACTATAAACACACACACACACACTCACACACACACACGCTAACAGACAGACACACACACTCACACAGATACTTTATTAGATGCTCTCTAGGCTACAATTGCTAGCTTGTTATACATTAGTGTTACAATAATTACCTAAACGTATAATATAAGAAGTATTGTCTTTAAAAACATTCATTCCTCCATTAATATCTGTATGCTTGTTTATAAGGAAGTATGTATATACGTAAGTCCGATGGTAACTTGTAAGAGAATCGACGTACATCATGATGTGAATGTGTGAATTTGTTTCGTTTCCTTTCTTTTTTGTTTTGTTTAGAATATATGTAAATGAATAAATATGCTTAAAAGTAACGCTCATATACGGTAGAATCCGGCTGTAGCGATGCTCTGGCGACCGTCTTTATGTACGGAAGGCGCTATAGCCATCTATATTTACTCATATAAGTTTGTCTAGGGAGCAGAATTTTCATTGGACGTATGCCATAAGCGCGGAGTCGTTCTAGCCGGATTCAATTGTATAAAGGTATGTATATGTGTGTACATGCCATGCACCATATTAACTGGCAATGTCCTGCATAGGAGGTGTCTGCGAATACCAGCTGAGTATGTACGTATGTATGTACATATTTGTGCATTCACATGTCGTACATACATATGAATATGAATCTTTCTCCTGCTAGACACGGTGTCCAAGAGTGTCTGTGCAGTAAACATATTCACATGTCATACATACATTCATAGGTACATACATCAGCTCTGTTTCTCCCGCCATGCGGATCTCCGCATGGGCATCGAAGAGCACCGCATGTATGTATTTTCTTTGCCGAGCTCTGCAGGAGTCCCAATATGTACAGACATATGCACCCTTTATATATAGCTATATAAATATATATATATATATATATATGTATATAGAGTATAGGGAAGGAAAAGAGTTTAAGAGCTTAAAAGAGTATTTCAACAGCTGATGTACACATGTAGTGCCTACAGACATACACATACATATGTATAGATGTACAGTGCACTACCGATGCATAAGTGACGTACGATTGAGTAATAATAACTTTGAGCAAAAGAGTCGGAAAAATAGATGAACCACGTGAGCCACTTGGATGAGGAAATTGGGTACGGGCACTGGTCTGTCTACATGTGATGCGGATGCATTTTCTTTTCCATGTGCACCTCGACCCGGGCCTCATCGATGCTGGCGACCGTCGGTAGTCCGCCCGGCCAGTGCAGCAGCTCCTGCTCGTGCTCCATGATTATATTCGCCTCGGCTGTAAAATGGAGTGATTATTGACGATGATAGAGCGAGCGAGAGAGAGAGAGAGAGATTTGATGGTGATGTACCCTGAATACGGTGCAGCTTACTCCCGTACGCCCAGTCCGCATAGTAGCCCATGACGAAGGTAAGCGGCAGCAACGGTGCCAGCACCGAGGCGCGCTTGACCCTCTGGTAATAGTTGGCACAGCCGCAGACGGCGCTGATGTAGAATCCACTCAGCCAGTAGAAGAGCTCCCGATGCTGGGCAATGGCCAGGGCCTGTTCCCGCTGCTTGATCTGGTAGTGCATCTGAATCCAGCGCTCCATCTGCATGGGGTTTCGTTAGACTGGCAGAAACCACAAGATTAGATAATTGCACTTGCCTTCAGCTCCTGGCACTTGCGATACGCCGGATCATCGTGCTCCGGATAGCTCACGGATTGTGATTTATTACGCGACGACGATGTTCCGCCCATGTTCAGTTGAAGCACTTAATCGCACGCCGTTTATCCCACCAAACGTGACACTACTCTCCACAAGTCTGATGACTACTGTGTGGCCATCATCGACCCGTTTCTTGGCACGGCCAGTGCGCAGGCGCCGGACACCCAGAGCGTACACCCTGTATTTGGCAGGTTGTCAACTGTTAGGCAGTCCGCCGTAGCAGTCTGCATCTGTGTACGTCCCTGGAATAACCGTTGGCTCCCAGCGCCCATTCGTTGCTCTCCAATTGCAGTTTGCCGTTACGTTTTCATAATTTACTTTTACTTTTTGTTTAGTTGAAGAGCGGTCAGAAAAGGAGACGGTTCTGGTAAAACAGTAAAACAGTTTGACTTTGCGCGCCTCTGAGATGGAGGCAAATGATAAAAAAGCGCAAATTCCGATTGAAAACAAAAGTATGTAAGCAAAGACCTGATAAGAAAATGTAAGTACGATATGTGCATACACATACATACGTATGTGTGTGTGTGTGTGTGTGTGTAGTAAACAAGACTAGTGAATGTGTATACGTATGTGTGTGTGTGTGTGTGTGTGCAGGCAGGACTCTCTCTTGTCTTGCTTATGGGGGTTGAAAGCGCTTCAGCCTTTGGGGCACAGAGTGCATACATACATACATACATACATACATATATCTATCTATCTATTGACAGTAGTAGAAATTGTGACTAATTGACGTCTATTCCCACACACACACACACACACACACGCGCGCACGCACGCACACTTAGAAACGCTGACAAGTTGAAGGCATTTGCGCCTTTGTCTTGGCGGTACGGATATTCACATAACTCACGGCCCAGGCGGGAGCAAGATGCGCTGCTTGAATGATTGACCGCTTACAAATTCGTCGCTTGGGTGCAGCTGCTCGTAATAAACGGACGGGAGGCAGCGGCAGCTTTCACTCCGCCAGCGGCATCACAACGCCAGCGACAGCCAGCACCAGTTCCTCCAGCGGAAACAGCCTGACACCGCAGCAACACCAACAGCATCCGCATTCCCATCAACAGCAGCAGCAGCAACAGCAGCAGCAGCAGCAGCAACAGCAGCAGCAGCAGCAGCAACAGCAGCAGCAGCAGCAGCAACAGCAGCAGCACCAACAGCATCCGCACCAGCATCAGCATCAGCATCCGCACTCGCATCTGCGTAGCTCGCAGCAGCAAATCAGCCATTTGAACTTTAATCCATCGCCGGGTAGCAGTCCTTGCAACGGATTGGGCACACGCCAAGATGCATCCAGCGTGCTCAACAGTCCGACCACGATTGTGAACTCGGGCAGCGGCAGCAGCACTGCCTACGGTGGGATGCAGCAGCAGCCTGGCGGCTTGTCAACGGCTGCAGGCGCGGGAGCGTCAACGGCCATCGGTGGCCAATCCACGAGCAATGCCCACAACAATGGAGCCGGTGCCTCAGTGTGTCCCGTGGGCGGCGTTGGCGGCGGCCTCAATCTGCTGGGCGGCATTGGCGGCCTGGGCGGTGGAGCCGCCGCGGCGGGCATGGGCATCTGCGGTGGCATCAGCAGCACTGTGGGCAGCGCCGCCATTACGGGCGTGCCACCGATCGGATTGGGCATCGCCACTGGCATCGGCAATAAGATTATGCTCGGCAGGAAGCAGAGCCTCAAGGGCGGCGAACCCTTTCTGGCCGACTACGGCCCGGAGGAGTCGCTGAATGAGAGCGCGGACATCGAGTGGGTCAACAAGCTGTGGGTGCGCCGGCTCATGCGTCTCTGTGCATTGGTCTCACTCGCCTCCGTCTCGCTGAATACGCCCAAGACCTTCGAGCGTCATCCCTCGTTGCAGTACATCACCTTTGTGTCCGATACGGCCGTGACGGTGCTCTTCACGGCCGAAATGATTGCCAAGATGCACATTCGTGGAGTACTGAACGTAAGTTAACTAGGATGATGAGATGACGCAATGTTCATTCAGTTTCGACTTTGAGCTAACATATTCCGTTTTCCATTTATTTGCCAGGGTGAGGTGCCTTACTTGAAGGATCACTGGTGCCAGTTCGATGCGTCCATGGTGAGCTTTCTCTGGGTCTCCATCATACTCCAGATATTCGAAGTGCTTGAGATTGTGCCAAAGTAAGTCAACATCAATGCGATTCCACTGCATAAAAACTTTCAATCTTTTTGTCTTCTTCTTCTTCAGATTCTCGTATCTATCTATTATGCGTGCTCCACGTCCGCTGATTATGATACGATTCCTGCGAGTGTTCCTCAAGTTCAGCATGCCCAAGAGTCGCATCAATCAAATTTTCAAGTAAGTGAAGAGCCATCTCCTTTCGAAATCAGTCGATGACAGCTAGAGCCTCCTCTTTTCCAGACGCTCGAGTCAGCAAATCTACAATGTGACGCTCTTCTTCTTATTCTTTATGTCGCTATACGGACTGCTCGGCGTACAGTTCTTCGGGGAGCTGAAGAATCACTGCGTCATGAATAATACGAACTATGATCTGCTGGGCAGGCCGTAAGTATGCCAAGTATAGCAATGAATGAGCTCTCTTCTAAGCATTCGTATGTCTCTCATTAGGATACTCACGATCAATTCGCTGGCTATACCGGACACCTTCTGCTCCATGGACCCAGACTCCGGTTATCAGTGTTCACCTGGAATGCGTTGCATGAAGATGGACTTCCTCAGTAGCTATGTCATTGGCTTCAATGGCTTCGAGGACATTGCCACGAGTATTTTTACGGTCTATCAGGCCGCATCGCAGGAGGGATGGGTGTTCATCATGTACCGGGCCATAGACTCACTGCCGGCCTGGCGTGCCGCATTCTACTTCAGCACCATGATATTTTTCCTAGCTTGGCTGGTGAAGAACGTCTTCATTGCTGTCATCACGGAGACCTTCAACGAGATACGCGTCCAGTTTCAACAGATGTGGGGAGCCAGGGGGCATATCCAAAAGACGGCCGCCTCCCAGATACTCAGCGGCAACGACTCCGGCTGGCGATTGGTCACGATCGATGATAACAAGCACGGCGGCTTGGCACCGGAGACATGCCATGCCATCCTCCGCTCGCCCTACTTCCGGATGCTGGTCATGACGGTCATCCTGGCCAATGGCATTGTGACGGCCACGATGGCGTTCAAGCACGATGGCCGGCCTCGTCACGTCTTTTACGAGAGATATTACTACATCGAGGTGATATTCACCTGCCTGCTCGATCTCGAGACACTGTTTAAGATCTACTGCCTGGGCTGGCGCGGCTACTACAAGCATTCAATACACAAGTTCGAGCTCCTGCTGGCCGCTGGCACCACGCTGCACATCGTGCCCATCTTTTATCTGTCTGGATTGACGTACTTTCAAGTGCTCCGGGTCGTGCGGCTGATTAAGGCCTCCCCCATGCTCGAGGGCTTTGTCTACAAGATCTTTGGGCCCGGCAAGAAGCTCGGCTCCCTGATCATCTTCACCATGTGCTTGCTGATCATCAGCTCCAGCATTTCAATGCAACTGTTTTGTTTCCTCTGCGATTTCACCAAGTTCGAGTCGTTCCCGGAGGCCTTCATGAGCATGTTCCAGATTCTGACACAGGAGGCCTGGGTGGAGGTCATGGATGAGACCATGATACGCACCAGCAAGACGCTGACACCGCTTGTCGCCGTCTACTTCATACTCTACCATCTTTTCGTAACGCTCATCGTGCTCAGTCTTTTCGTGGCGGTCATTTTGGATAATTTGGAGCTGGACGAGGACATAAAAAAGCTGAAGCAGCTCAAGTTTCGCGAGCAAAGCGCCGAAATCAAAGAAACTCTACCATTTCGCCTACGAATCTTTGAGAAATTCCCAGACTCACCACAAATGACCATTCTGCACCGTATTCCCAATGACTTTATACTACCCAAGGTACGTGAGAGTTTCATGAAACATTTTGTAATCGAACTGGAGACGGACGATCCGTCGCTTGTCGAGAACTGTAAGCGTCCCATGTCCGAGTGCTGGGAGTCCAATGTGGTATTCCGCAAGCAGAAGCCGGTGCGCATCATGAACAAGACGGCCAAGGTGAGAGCCGCTGGCAGTAGCCTCCGAAAGTTGGCAATCACACACATTATTAAGTGAGTAACGGGAATATAATACTATAGTGAGTTATTGATAAGATTGTTTGATAATTTTCCGTGCCCATAGCGATAGCAACAATCAACGCCTGATGCTGGGCGACTCAGCGATGCTGCCCGTGGTGGGCACCAAAGGTGGCCTCAAGTCCCAGGGGACGATCACGCACTCGAAGCCCTGGCGCGTCGATCAGAAAAAGTAAGTGAACTTTGCCCGTGGGCGGCATGATTCGTTTGATGTGTGTACGCTACCAATTCGCAGATTCGGCTCCCGTTCGATACGTCGCAGCGTCCGTTCCGGTTCGATCAAGCTGAAGCAGACCTACGAGCATCTGATGGAGAACGGTGACATTGCGGCCGCACCACGTGCCAACTCGGGCCGGGCCCGGCCTCACGATCTGGACATCAAGCTGCTGCAGGCGAAGCGCCAACAGGCAGAAATGCGACGCAATCAGCGCGAGGAAGATCTACGGGAAAACCATCCGTTCTTCGACACGCCGCTGTTTCTGGTGCCGCGCGAGAGTCGCTTCCGCAAGATCTGCCAGAAGATCGTGCACGCGCGCTACGATGCGCGCCTGAAGGATCCCCTAACCGGCAAGGAGCGCAAGGTGCAGTACAAGAGCTTGCAGTAAGTAGCGCCTCAGGTTGCCTCAAGCTGGACGTGCCTAATTCACATTTGCATTATTCGCATGCCCATCCATCTATTAGTAACTTCCTAGGTCTGGTCACCTATCTGGACTGGGTGATGATATTCGCCACCACGCTCTCGTGCATCTCGATGATGTTCGAGACGCCCAGCTACCGCCTGATGGATCATCCCACGCTGCAGATCGCTGAATATGGCTTCGTCATCTTCATGAGCCTGGAGCTGGCCATGAAGATACTGGCCGATGGCTTGTTCTTCACGCCCAAGGCGTATATCAAGGACGTCGCTGCAGCGCTGGACGTGTTCATCTATGTTGTCTCCACGTCGTTTCTGTGCTGGATGCCGCACAATATTCCCACCAATTCGGCGGCCCAGCTGCTGATGATACTGCGCTGTGTCCGTCCGTTGAGAATCTTTACGCTTGTTCCGCACATGCGTAAGGTGGTGTATGAGCTGTGCCGAGGCTTTAAGGAAATCCTATTGGTATCCACGCTGCTGATCCTGCTCATGTTCATCTTTGCCAGCTACGGCGTACAGCTGTACGGCGGACGCTTGGCCCGCTGCAACGATCCGACAATACTGCGCCGTGAGAACTGTGTCGGTGTCTTTATGCGACGCGTCTTTGTTACGAAAATGAAGCTGACTCCGGGTCCAGACGAGTCCTATCCGGCGATGTTGGTGCCGCGCGTCTGGGCCAATCCGCGTCGCTTCAACTTTGACAATATTGGCGATGCTATGCTCACCCTCTTCGAGGTGCTGTCGTTCAAGGGCTGGCTAGATGTGCGCGATGTACTCATCAAAGCTGTTGGACCGGTAAAGTCACCTCCATGCTAGTAGTTGCCTTCTTCTATTTGTAGTATTAAACATATCCAATTTTCAGATCCATGCCATTTATATTCACATCTACATCTTCTTGGGCTGCATGATCGGACTGACGCTGTTCGTGGGCGTGGTCATTGCCAACTATTCGGAGAACAAGGGCACAGCCCTGCTCACCGTGGATCAGCGGCGATGGTGCGACCTCAAGAAACGTCTCAAAATCGCTCAGCCCCTGCACTTGCCTCCACGTCCGGATGGACGCAAGATTCGTGCCTTTACTTACGATATTACGCAGCACATCATCTTCAAGCGGGTCATTGCTGTGGTGGTGCTCATAAACAGCATGTTGCTGTCCATAACGGTAAATGAAATTGCTTATTGATATGCATTTGAAGCATCTCAACTCCCCCACTTCCCACCCCATTTGCAGTGGATCAAGGGCGAAGTGCACACGGAACGTCTCGTGATTGTGAGCGCCGTCCTCACCTTTGTCTTCGTCATCGAGGTGGTCATGAAGAACATTGCATTCACACCCCGTGGCTACTGGCAATCCAGGCGCAATCGATACGATTTGCTGGTAACCGTCGCGGGCGTCATCTGGATAATACTGCAAACTATACTCAGGGTAAGGCTGATCATTTGAATCGAGTTGAATTCCGATTGAAAGAGGCTAAAGAAAACTTGTTTCGAGCCATTAGAAGATTAGCCCTAGCTCTGTCTGTCTGTTTCTCTATAATTCTTCCAGTTTTCTGCTTCCATGAAATCATTAAAAGTCGATCATTAGTTATCTGAGGATATGCAGGTTTTAATGCTCTGAGTCTATCGAAAATGAAAAATCAATATATGTAACTGGCAAAAGGAAGCGTAGCAAGCCCCAAAGTAATTATATTTTTTATCAGGAAAACGAGCTGATTCGATCTAATGATGTCTGTCTTTCTGTCGTTGATCTGAGAGCCTATAAGAGCTGGATGCTTGAACTCTTTAAATACTTATTTTCTAGACCCATATCTACTTCCGTTGTAATGTTATCGTTTAATGATTATAAAAATTCAGTTCAATTCAGTTGTAATTTTGGTTTCTGTGGAGCTCGACTCTCCAAATATTCATTATGATTATTATAAAGTCGCTTTTACTTATATATACTTACTTCGAGGTATATCTCAGATGGATATGCCCGACTAGAGTTTTCTTACTTCAAATTTGGTCATTAGATTGTCATAGCGGCTACAAAAGTTAAGGATACCCTTTCTGTAGAGGCTTATGCCTTACTTCATTATCTATTATATTTTATAAATATTATTATATGTATTTATGTACATATTATTTATATAAAGGATACCCTATATATAGAGAAAAGGGGCTTAGGTCTTTTCTCAATATTTAATTATATTTTCTATATTATATATTATAATTAGTAAATACATATTTGATCAACATATGTATGTATGTATGTACATTTTTTTTATTTCTCTCTGATATTGGCTTTTGCAGAACGATTTGTCGTACTTCTTTGGATTTATGGTAGTTATCCTGCGGTTCTTTACCATCACTGGAAAGCATACCACTCTGAAGATGCTGATGCTAACGGTCGGCGTGTCCGTCTGCAAGTCATTCTTCATCATATTTGGAATGTTTCTGCTGGTCTTCTTCTATGCATTAGCCGGCACCATTCTGTTTGGTAAGTCGTCATCCCTTTCACAAATATTTTTATGAATATCTACTTTGACTTTTGAATTGACTGTTTCAGGCACCGTTAAATATGGCGAAGGCATTGGGCGACGCGCCAACTTCGGATCACCTGTGACAGGTGTTGCGATGCTGTTTCGCATTGTCACAGGCGAGGACTGGAATAAGATCATGCACGACTGCATGGTACAACCGCCGTACTGCACGCGAGGCGAAAACTACTGGGAAACGGATTGCGGCAATTTTACGGCTAGTTTGATTTACTTTTGCACATTCTACGTCATAATCACGTACATTGTGCTCAATCTGCTTGTGGGTGGGTACTAAGCGTATTTATGGTATTCGAAAGTTACTCACGAAATTTCTCTCACAGCTATTATCATGGAGAACTTTTCGCTGTTCTACTCGAACGAGGAGGATGCGTTGCTCTCGTATGCAGACATACGCAATTTCCAGAACACTTGGAATATTGTGGATATACACCAGCGGGGCGTCATACCGGTTCGCCGGGTCAAGTTCATTTTGAGGCTATTGAAGGGCCGGCTCGAGTGTGATCCCCAAAAGGATCGCTTGCTGTTCAAGTACATGTGCTACGAGCTGGACAAGCTGCACAATGGCGAGGATGTAACCTTTCACGATGTCATTAAGTAGGTCCAGAGACAGTCGATCGGGACTTAAGTATTGGTATTAACTAAATTTTTGGTCGTCTCAGCATGTTGTCCTATCGCTCCGTTGACATACGAAAGGCGCTGCAGCTGGAGGAGCTGCTGGCACGCGAGGAATTCGAGTACCTGGTCGAGGAGGAGGTGGCCAAGATGACAATACGTACCTGGCTCGAAGGTTGTCTCAAGAAGATTCGAGCGCAAAATGCTAGCGTAAGCATCTATAACAATCGCAATTGGATAAATTTGATGACTTACTGTTATAATATCATCCGATCCACAGAAACAGCAAAACTCACTTATCGCCGGATTACGGGCCACCAATGAGCAGATAGTGATGCGCGCCAATGTGCTGGAGGACAAGGCGCCTGGTGGCATCATAGACAAGTCAGCGATCAGCACCATCAGCGGTGCGGTGGCTGGCACCTGTCCGCCCACCAGCGACGCCTTCTCGCCCACACTGAGCTCCACGGAGAATGATGAGAAGGATGCCAGCAGTAGCGCCGTGGTGCCGCCTCATGCTGATCCGCACGTCTCGAACACCCGCTATGTGATGGCCGTTGGGAAGCGGGCGTATGCGCTCAATCGCAGCGATTCGACGGGCAGCTCGGCGGGACGCAAGTTCTTGGCGCCCACCTCGAGCGATCCCCAGCAGCGCTCCACGCTGAGCGACAAGGAGCGACTGCACATCAGCAGCCAGCAGCGCAAAAAGAACTCGATGACCACCTTGCCCCACACCGGCCAGCTGGGCCAGTTGGGCAAGCAGCGCGACGGCAACAAAGCCTCCAGTTTCTTCTCTCAGCTGAACAGCGAGATCGGGCAGTTTCACTATCCGGCAATAAATGCGTCGGCGGCCGCAGCGGCGGCGCTGCACAGCTACGCGGATCACCAGCATCAGCATCATCATGGACCGCTCAGTAGTCCCTCGGCAATGATTAGCCAGCTGATTGGGGGCAGCGGGAAGCTGCTGCCGTTCAACAATCAGGCGAACGCCGTCTATGAGGTGCACGACTGGTGGCAGGAGCAGGTCCTCTGCTCGCAGGCCAGTGACGAGGAGGTGTGAGCCAGCAGGGCAGGCCTCAGGGCTTTCAGCCATCATTGCCGTGCATTAGCGCCTTATTGAAAACGAACGATTTGTCGCCTGTTCAAACTCAAACTCAAACTCAAACTAGTGGCCTACAGAACCATATATACCATTTATTCTAATGAATGTAAATATTACCGCGCTCGGACGTAACGCACAAAACGTATTCCATATATAGTTGTGTGTGTGTGTGTTTAGGCATTAGTCTCTGTTGTTGCTTGTGTACTTCTGTAAGTAGATACTCTCGATTAGTCGTATTTCTTTAATTAAGTGTTAAAGTATTTATATACATATATTTATATGTATGTTATATGTGTATGCCAATATATTATATTAATAAACAATGAAATAAGCGCGGTCCAGTCGAACCAGCCTCTAGATATGTTGTATATCTGTTATCTGCTACGAAACGTAAAAATATATACATATATTATTTCAAAATATCTCACTCTTTTATTTATTTGTTTTCAGCCTTTCAGCCTTTCACAAATAGCCACAAAAGGTACGTTTAGATGCTTTCCCGAATACCTCGCTTTCGAACATATACCCTATAAGTAAGGCGATTACTCTCGTTTGCAAAAAGTTTATACGCTGCAGCTTAAGAGCTAGATTCTTCAAGTTTTATAAGGCATATAACAAATTTGTTTAAATATATTAAAAGTTGTCCACTCACAGATCTTAAGTCGAATTTCCAAGGTATACCAGGCGAAAAGCATCCGTTGGTTTCTAGGGTGGGCGATGTTACCATCCACAAGCTGCGAGGCATTTTCATCGCCTTGGTGGTCCGTCCAATGACTCAGCCAGAGGTTTAAGGTACGAGCCGAGGAAGAGAAGATTCAAAAGGTGTCAGCCATAGGATCTTTTTAAAAGATAATATTTAATTAGGTTTTTTTTTTCTCAAATATTCTAAATAATAATGTTTTGTAATATATGTTAAACTAATCTCATATAACAAATAAAAATATCAAATAAATTCATGTAAATATACTGAAAACTAAGTATGCTGCACATTTGTACCTAATACAACGCCAAAAATATTGCATACTTTTTGGATGTCTAGTTATATAATGTAGGTTAGTATAAAAAAATACTAAACTATAGCACACTCCAAATTGAAAAGCTGAAATAAAAGTCTTTACATAGTTTTATATACCTTCACAAAAAGAAAATAGTATATTGGGTTTCCACAATATCTATCATGTTCTCTTTTATGCGCTCTGCTCTCTCTATCTCTATTTATTTCTATATCTATCGATGCCTAGCATTCCGTCACTCTTGAAGATCTAGCTTAGAGATGAAGTGCTACGAATTTTTGAAATTCTCCATATGCCGTAGTATATTGAGATAGACGAAATGTATTAAATCAAAAACGAAATATTGTATTTTTATAATAACAATCTACTCGCGAGGCTACGAGAACATGTAGAACCTCTATAAAAATTCTTTCTGAGCTAATTTAATGGTAAAATATCATCATTAATGTCATATTGTTGTAGTCGGGAGTACCCAACTAGGAGATACCCTAGTATGTAATGATATACAATGTATGTATTATCCAAAGCAGCTGTCTCTAATTATTTATATATCTTTTATTAAAACGTTTTATTAAAATTCTAAAAAATCAATCATTATCATAGTCGATTATGATCATTATATGAAATGTTATGGGTATTAAAGAAATGAAAAGATCGTAACACATTATTTGATTTTTGCCAAATTTGTACTGGAAATATTAAAAATCTGTGAAGCGCTTTAAATTAATATACATAATATCTTTAAGATCGCATAAATCGACGTTTAAAAACTGGGACAGTTGAAAAAAAACTTGATCTGTGGCGACTATAGAAGATTATGCATCCTCAAATATCCTTCTCCTATAGGTTCAGAGCTGTATACCTACAGAGAGATGTATAGACTGGGCTAAATCGACTTAGCTATTATTTCTGGTCAAGAATATATATATACATATTCCATCTGTTACAAGTACGTTAGTGGAACCGACTATACCCTAATTTCGCGTTTTTAATTGGCTTATGGCACAGAAAATCACGGAAAGGCATAGCAATGTGCACATTCTCGGAGCGTTTGAGAACAAGTGGTTGGGTTCGTGCCGGCCACAGTTAATTCACGCGGGCTAACCTGGCTACGTGCTAGCCCTTTAATAGTCAGAATAGCGAAAGCTCGTCACTGACCTGCGCATACGATAAATTGCGTATTACGCAAGCCAGACCATAGTTCAAGCGCGTGCTTCAAAATTGCATATGCATCCGTAATACGAATTAATTTTATAGAGAATATAAATTTAGACACTAAAATGTCATACCTGTAAATATGTAGGGCAAATTTATAGATAATTTAAATACTATGCACTAGGGCCCGCTTCAGTTAGTATCCAGGTCGGCATCAAGCTGTTCGCTCGCTGTTCGACCCAACAGGATCTACTTAAAGGAGAAAACGGGCGTGCACTTCTGTTACAATGAGACTCCTTATACTTTGCTTACTAGTCGCCACTGGCGCAGCGTTCACTTTGTTTGGGCCACATATACGCATTGCTCCCGGGTACAAAGCGAATGAGATCATATTGCATTTTCGCAATCCATGCAACAACAAGACGACCTACACTACTTTAAGGCCACCGCCAACGAAATGCAAATACCATCCCACCACGCCAAATTGTGAACATCACGTTACTAGTCCCGATTACTATTCTTCAAAAGCCACCACAGCCAAACCGACCTATCAAACCACTCTCAGCACCTTAACAGAAGAAACCGCTGAAACAACTGCTAAAACAACCAGCATAAGCACCCAGAAGCCTTCGACTGCCAAGCCAACTATCGGAAGCACATCAACAGCTCAGCCGGGCACCCAGAAGACTTCGACTGCAAAGCCAACAGTTGGAAGCACAACTGCAGCTCAGCCAAGCACCCAGAAGCCTTCGACTGCAAAGCCAACAGTTGGAAGTACCTCAACAGCTCAGCCGGGCACCCAGAAGCCTTCGACTGCCATACCAACTATCGGAAGCACAACTGCAGCTCAGCCAAGCACCCAGAAGCCTTCGACTGCCAAGCCAACTATCGGAAGTACCTCAACAGCTCAGCCAAGCACCCAGAAGCCTTCGACTGCCAAGCCAACAGTTGGAAGCACAACTACAGCTCAGCCAACTACCCAGAAGCCGTCGACTGCCAAGCCAACTATCGGAAGTACCTCAACAGCTCAGCCTAGCACCCAGAAGCCCTCGACTGCCAAGCCGACAGTTGGAAGTACCTCAACAGCTCAGCCTAGCACCCAGAAGCCTTCGACTGCCAAGCCAACAGTTGGAAGCACAACTACAGCTCAGCCTAGCACCCAGAAGCCTTCGACTGCCAAGCCGACAGTTGGAAGTACCTCAACAGTTCAGCCTAGCACCCAGAAGCCTTCGACTGCCAAGCCAACTATCGGAAGTACCTCAACAGCTCAGCCTAGCACCCAGAAGCCTTCGACTGCCAAGCCAACAGTTGGAAGCACAACTACAGCTCAGCCTAGCACCCAGAAGCCTTCGACTGCCAAGCCGACAGTTGGAAGTACCTCAACAGTTCAGCCTAGCACCCAGAAGCCTTCGACTGCCAAGCCAACTATCGGAAGTACCTCAACAGCTCAGCCTAGCACCCAGAAGCCTTCGACTGCCAAGCCAACAGTTGGAAGCACAACTACAGCTCAGCCTAGCACCCAGAAGCCTTCGACTGCCAAGCCGACAGTTGGAAGCACATCAACAGCTCAGCCTAGCACCCAGAAGCCCTCGACTGCCAAGCCGACAGTTGGAAGTACCTCAACAGCTCAGCCTAGCACCCAGAAGCCTTCGACTGCCAAGCCAACTATCGGAAGTACCTCAACAGCTCAGCCGAGCACCCAGAAGCCTTCGACTGCAAAGCCGACTGTTGGAAGCACAACTGTAGCTCAGCCAAGCACCCAGAAGCCTTCGACTGCCAAGCCGACAGTTGGAAGTACCTCAACAGCTCAGCCTAGCACCCAGAAGCCTTCGACTGCCAAGCCAACAGTTGGAAGCACAACTGTAGCTCAGCCAAGCACCCAGAAGCCTTCGACTGCCAAGCCGACAGTTGGAAGTACCTCAACAGTTCAGCCTAGCACCCAGAAGCCTTCGACTGCCAAGCCAACTATCGGAAGTACCTCAACAGTTCAGCCTAGCACCCAGAAGCCTTCGACTGCCAAGCCAACTATCGGAAGTACCTCAACAGCTCAGCCTAGCACCCAGAAGCCTTCGACTGCCAAGCCAACAGTTGGAAGCACAACTACAGCTCAGCCTAGCACCCAGAAGCCTTCGACTGCCAAGCCGACAGTTGGAAGTACCTCAACAGCTCAGCCTAGCACCCAGAAGCCTTCGACTGCCAAGCCAACTATCGGAAGTACCTCAACAGCTCAGCCTAGCACCCAGAAGCCTTCGACTGCCAAGCCAACAGTTGGAAGCACAACTACAGCTCAGCCAAGCACCCAGAAGCCTTCGACTGCCAAGCCAACTATCGGAAGTACCTCAACAGCTCAGCCGAGCACCCAGAAGCCTTCGACTGCCAAGCCAACTATCGGAAGTACCTCAACAGCTCAGCCTAGCACCCAGAAGCCTTCGACTGCCAAGCCAACTATCGGAAGTACCTCAACAGCTCAGCCGAGCACCCAGAAGCCTTCGACTGCCAAGCCAACTATCGGAAGTACCTCAACAGCTCAGCCTAGCACCCAGAAGCCTTCGACTGCCAAGCCAACTATCGGAAGTACCTCAACAGCTCAGCCTAGCACCCAGAAGCCTTCGACTGCCAAGCCAACTATCGAAAGTACCTCAACAGCTCAGCCGAGTACCCAGAAGCCTTCGACTGCCAAGCCAACTATCGGAAGTACCTCAACAGCTCAGCCGAGCACCCAGAAGCCTTCGACTGCCAAGCCAACTATCGGAAGTACCTCAACAGCTCAGCCTAGCACCCAGAAGCCTTCGACTGCCAAGCCAACAGTTGGAAGCACAACTACAGCTCAGCCTAGCACCCAGAAGCCCTCGACTGCCAAGCCAACTATCGGAAGTACCTCAACAGCTCAGCCTAGCACCCAGAAGCCATCGACTGCAAAGCCAACTATCGGAAGCACCTCAACAGCTCAGCCTAGCACCCAGAAGCCCTCGACTGCCAAGCCAACTATCGGAAGTACCTCAACAGCTCAGCCTAGCACCCAGAAGCCTTCGACTGCCAAGCCGACAGTTGGAAGTACCTCAACAGCTCAGCCTAGCACCCAGAAGCCTTCGACTGCCAAGCCAACAGTTGGAAGCACAACTACAGCTCAGCCAAGCACCCAGAAGCCGTCGACTGCCAAGCCGACAGTTGGAAGTACCTCAACAGCTCAGCCTAGCACCCAGAAGCCTTCGACTGCCAAGCCGACAGTTGGAAGTACCTCAACAGCTCAGCCTAGCACCCAGAAGCCATCGACTGCAAAGCCAACAGTTGGAAGCACATCAACAGCTCAGCCTAGCACCCAGAAGCCTTCGACTGCAAAGCCGACTGTTGGAAGCACAACTGTAGCTCAGCCAAGCAGCCAGAAGCCTTCGACTGCCAAGCCGACAGTTGGAAGTACCTCAACAGCTCAGCCAAGCACCCAGAAGCCGTCGACTGCCAAGCCGACAGTTGGAAGTACCTCAACAGCTCAGCCTAGCACCCAGAAGCCTTCGACTGCCAAGCCGACAGTTGGAAGTACCTCAACAGCTCAGCCTAGCACCCAGAAGCCTTCGACTGCCAAGCCAACAGTTGGAAGCACAACTACAGCTCAGCCAAGCACCCAGAAGCCGTCGACTGCCAAGCCGACAGTTGGAAGTACCTCAACAGCTCAGCCTAGCACCCAGAAGCCTTCGACTGCCAAGCCGACAGTTGGAAGTACCTCAACTGCTCAGCCTAGCACCCAGAAGCCTTCGACTGCCAAGCCGACAGTTGGAAGTACCTCAACAGCTCAGCCTAGCACCCAGAAGCCTTCGACTGCCAAGCCAACAGTTGGAAGCACAACTACAGCTCAGCCGAGCACCCAGAAGCCTTCGACTGCCAAGCCAACAGTTGGAAGCACATCAACAGCTCAGCCTAGCACCCAGAAGCCTTCGACTGCAAAGCCGACTGTTGGAAGCACAACTGTAGCTCAGCCAAGCAGCCAGAAGCCTTCGACTGCCAAGCCGACAGTTGGAAGTACCTCAACAGCTCAGCCTAGCACCCAGAAGCCTTCGACTGCCAAGCCGACAGTTGGAAGTACCTCAACAGCTCAGCCTAGCACCCAGAAGCCTTCGACTGCCAAGCCAACTATCGGAAGCACAACTACAGCTCAGCCAAGCACCAAGAAGCCTTCGACTGCCAAGCCAACAGTTGGAAGCACAACTACAGCTCAGCCTAGCACCCAGAAGCCTTCGACTGCCAAGCCGACAGTTGGAAGTACCTCAACTGCTCAGCCTAGCACCCAGAAGCCTTCGACTGCCAAGCCGACAGTTGGAAGTACCTCAACTGCTCAGCCTAGCACCCAGAAGCCTTCGACTGCCAAGCCAACAGTTGGAAGCACATCAACAGCTCAGCCTAGCACCCAGAAGCCTTCGACTGCAAAGCCGACTGTTGGAAGCACAACTGTAGCTCAGCCAAGCACCCAGAAGCCTTCGACTGCCAAGCCAACAGTTGGAAGCACATCAACAGCTCAGCCTAGCACCCAGAAGCCCTCGACTGCCAAGCCGACAGTTGGAAGTACCTCAACAGCTCAGCCTAGCACCCAGAAGCCTTCGACTGCCCAGCCAACTATCGGAAGTACCTCAACAGCTCAGCCAAGCACCCAGAAGCCCTCGACTGCCAAGCCAACAGTTGGAAGCACATCAACAGCTCAGCCTAGCACCCAGAAGCCTTCGACTGCCAAGCCAACAGTTGGAAGCACAACTACAGCTCAGCCTAGCACCCAGAAGCCTTCGACTGCCAAGCCGACAGTTGGAAGTACCTCAACAGTTCAGCCTAGCACCCAGAAGCCTTCGACTGCCAAGCCAACTATCGGAAGTACCTCAACAGCTCAGCCTAGCACCCAGAAGCCTTCGACTGCCAAGCCAACAGTTGGAAGCACAACTACAGCTCAGCCTAGCACCCAGAAGCCTTCGACTGCCAAGCCGACAGTTGGAAGTACCTCAACAGTTCAGCCTAGCACCCAGAAGCCTTCGACTGCCAAGCCGACAGTTGGAAGTACCTCAACAGCTCAGCCTAGCACCCAGAAGACTTCGACTGCAAAGCCGACAGTTGGAAGTACCTCAACAGCTCAGCCTAGCACCCAGAAGCCTTCGACTGCCAAGCCAACTATCGGAAGTACCTCAACAGCTCAGCCGAGCACCCAGAAGCCTTCGACTGCAAAGCCGACAGTTGGAAGTACCTCAACAGCTCAGCCTAGCACCCAGAAGCCTTCGACTGCCAAGCCAACTATCGGAAGTACCTCAACAGCTCAGCCTAGCACCCAGAAGCCTTCGACTGCCAAGCCGACAGTTGGAAGTACCTCAACAGCTCAGCCGAGCACCCAGAAGCCTTCGACTGCAAAGCCGACAGTTGGAAGTACCTCAACAGCTCAGCCTAGCACCCAGAAGCCTTCGACTGCCAAGCCAACTATCGGAAGTACCTCAACAGCTCAGCCTAGCACCCAGAAGCCTTCGACTGCCAAGCCAACAGTTGGAAGCACAACTACAGCTCAGCCAAGCACCCAGAAGCCTTCGACTGTAAAGCCAACTATCGGAAGTACCTCAACAGCTCAGCCTAGCACCCAGAAGCCTTCGACTGCCAAGCCAACAGTTGGAAGCACAACTACAGCTCAGCCAAGCACCCAGAAGCCTTCGACTGCCAAGCCAACAGTTGGAAGCACAACTACAGCTCAGCCAAGCACCCAGAAGCCCTCGACTGCCAAGCCAACTATCGGAAGTACCTCAACAGCTCAGCCTAGCACCCAGAAGCCTTCGACTGCCAAGCCAACAGTTGGAAGCACAACTACAGCTCAGCCGAGCACCCAGAAGCCTTCGACTGCCAAGCCAACTATCGGAAGTACCTCAACAGCTCAGCCTAGCACCCAGAAGCCTTCGACTGCCAAGCCAACTATCGGAAGTACCTCAACAGCTCAGCCGAGCACCCAGAAGCCTTCGACTGCCAAGCCAACTATCGGAAGTACCTCAACAGCTCAGCCTAGCACCCAGAAGCCTTCGACTGCCAAGCCAACTATCGGAAGTACCTCAACAGCTCAGCCTAGCACCCAGAAGCCTTCGACTGCCAAGCCAACTATCGGAAGTACCTCAACAGCTCAGCCTAGCACCCAGAAGCCTTCGACTGCCAAGCCAACAGTTGGAAGCACAACTACAGCTCAGCCGAGCACCCAGAAGCCTTCGACTGCCAAGCCAACAGTTGGAAGCACAACTACAGCTCAGCCGAGCACCCAGAAGCCGTCGACTGCCAAGCCGACAGTTGGAAGTACCTCAACAGCTCAGCCTAGCACCCAGAAGCCTTCGACTGCCAAGCCAACTATCGGAAGTACCTCAACAGCTCAGCCGAGCACCCAGAAGCCTTCGACTGCAAAGCCGACAGTTGGAAGTACCTCAACAGCTCAGCCTAGCACCCAGAAGCCTTCGACTGCCAAGCCAACTATCGGAAGTACCTCAACAGCTCAGCCTAGCACCCAGAAGCCTTCGACTGCCAAGCCGACAGTTGGAAGTACCTCAACTGCTCAGCCTAGCACCCAGAAGCCTTCGACTGCCAAGCCGACAGTTGGAAGTACCTCAACAGCTCAGCCTAGCACCCAGAAGCCTTCGACTGCCAAGCCAACAGTTGGAAGCACAACTACAGCTCAGCCGAGCACCCAGAAGCCTTCGACTGCCAAGCCAACAGTTGGAAGCACAACTACAGCTCAGCCGAGCACCCAGAAGCCTTCGACTGCCAAGCCAACTATCGGCAGTTCCTCAACAGCTCAGCCTAGCACCCAGAAGCCTTCGACTGCCAAGCCGACAGTTGGAAGTACCTCAACAGCTCAGTCTAGCACCCAGAAACCTTCGACTGCCAAGCCGACAGTTGGAAGTACCTCAACAGCTCAGCCTAGCACCCAGAAGCCTTCGACTGCCAAGCCAACAGTTGGAAGCACAACTGTAGCTCAGCCGAGCACCCAGAAGCCTTCGACTGCCAAGCCAACTATCGGAAGTACCTCAACAGCTCAGCCGAGCACCCAGAAGCCTTCGACTGCAAAGCCGACAGTTGGAAGTACCTCAACAGCTCAGCCTAGCACCCAGAAGCCTTCGACTGCCAAGCCAACAGTTGGAAGCACAACTACAGCTCAGCCGAGCACCCAGAAGCCTTCGACTGCCAAGCCAACAGTTGGAAGCACAACTGTAGCTCAGCCGAGCACCCAGAAGCCTTCGACTGCCAAGCCAACTATCGGAAGTACCTCAACAGCTCAGCCGAGCACCCAGAAGCCTTCGACTGCCAAGCCGACAGTTGGAAGTACCTCAACAGCTCAGCCAAGCACCCAGAAGCCTTCGACTGCCAAGCCAACTATCGGAAGTACCTCAACAGCTCAGCCGAGCACCCAGAAGCCTTCGACTGCAAAGCCGACAGTTGGAAGCACAACTACAGCTCAGCCAAGCACCCAGAAGCCTTCGACTGCCAAGCCAACTATCGGAAGTACCTCAACAGCTCAGCCTAGCACCCAGAAGCCTTCGACTGCCAAGCCGACAGTTGGAAGTACCTCAACAGCTCAGCCAAGCACCCAGAAGCCTTCGACTGCCAAGCCAACTATCGGAAGTACCTCAACAGCTCAGCCTAGCACCCAGAAGCCTTCGACTGCCAAGCCGACAGTTGGAAGTACCTCAACAGCTCAGCCTAGCACCCAGAAGCCTTCGACTGCCAAGCCGACAGTTGGAAGTACCTCAACAGCTCAGCCAAGCACCCAGAAGCCTTCGACTGCCAAGCCAACTATCGGAAGTACCTCAACAGCTCAGCCGAGCACCCAGAAGCCTTCGACTGCAAAGCCGACAGTTGGAAGTACCTCAACAGCTCAGCCTAGCACCCAGAAGCCTTCGACTGCCAAGCCAACAGTTGGAAGCACAACTACAGCTCAGCCTAGCACCCAGAAGCCTTCGACTGCCAAGCCGACAGTTGGAAGCACAACTACAGCTCAGCGAAGCACCCAGAAGCCTTCGACTGCCAAGCCAACTATCGGAAGTACCTCAACAGCTCAGCCTAGCACCCAGAAGCCTTCGACTGCCAAGCCAACAGTTGGAAGCACAACTGTAGCTCAGCCGAGCACCCAGAAGCCTTCGACTGCCAAGCCAACTATCGGAAGTACCTCAACAGCTCAGCCTAGCACCCAGAAGCCTTCGACTGCCAAGCCGACAGTTGGAAGCACAACTACAGCTCAGCCAAGCACCCAGAAGCCTTCGACTGCCAAGCCGACAGTTGGAAGTACCTCAACAGCTCAGCCAAGCACCCAGAAGCCTTCGACTGCCAAGCCAACAGTTGGAAGCACAACTACAGCTCAGCCGAGCACCCAGAAGCCTTCGACTGCCAAGCCAACTATCGGAAGTACCTCAACAGCTCAGCCTAGCACCCAGAAGCCTTCGACTGCCAAGCCGACAGTTGGAAGTACCTCAACTGCTCAGCCTAGCACCCAGAAGCCTTCGACTGCCAAGCCAACTATCGGAAGTACCTCAACAGCTCAGCCTAGCACCCAGAAGCCATCGACTGCAAAGCCAACTATCGGAAGCACAACTACAGCTCAGCCAAGCACCCAGAAGCCTTCGACTGTAAAGCCAACAGTTGGAAGCACAACTACAGCTCAGCCAAGCACCCAGAAGCCCTCGACTGCCAAGCCGACAGTTGGAAGTACCCCAACAGCTCAGCCTAGCACCCAGAAGCCTTCGACTGCCCAGCCAACAGTTGGAAGCACATCAACAGCTCAGCCTAGCACCCAGAAGCCTTCGACTGCCAAGCCGACAGTTGGAAGTACCTCAACAGCTCAGCCTAGCACCCAGAAGCCTTCGACTGCCAAGCCGACAGTTGGAAGTACCTCAACAGCTCAGCCTAGCACCCAGAAGCCTTCGACTGCCAAGCCGACAGTTGGAAGTACCTCAACAGCTCAGCCTAGCACCCAGAAGACTTCGACTGCAAAGCCGACAGTTGGAAGTACCTCAACAGCTCAGCCTAGCACCCAGAAGCCTTCGACTGCCAAGCCAACTATCGGAAGTACCTCAACAGCTCAGCCGAGCACCCAGAAGCCTTCGACTGCAAAGCCGACAGTTGGAAGTACCTCAACAGCTCAGCCTAGCACCCAGAAGCCTTCGACTGCCAAGCCAACTATCGGAAGTACCTCAACAGCTCAGCCTAGCACCCAGAAGCCTTCGACTGCCAAGCCGACAGTTGGAAGTACCTCAACAGCTCAGCCGAGCACCCAGAAGCCTTCGACTGCAAAGCCGACAGTTGGAAGTACCTCAACAGCTCAGCCTAGCACCCAGAAGCCTTCGACTGCCAAGCCAACTATCGGAAGTACCTCAACAGCTCAGCCTAGCACCCAGAAGCCTTCGACTGCCAAGCCGACAGTTGGAAGCACAACTACAGCTCAGCCAAGCACCCAGAAGCCTTCGACTGCCAAGCCGACAGTTGGAAGTACCTCAACAGCTCAGCCGAGCACCCAGAAGCCTTCGACTGCCAAGCCAACAGTTGGAAGCACAACAACAGCTCAGCCAAGCACCCAGAAGCCTTCGACTGTAAAGCCAACAGTTGGAAGCACAACAACAGCTCAGCCGAGCACCCAGAAGCCTTCGACTGCCAAGCCAACTATCGGAAGTACCTCAACAGCTCAGCCTAGCACCCAGAAGCCTTCGACTGCCAAGCCAACAGTTGGAAGCACAACAACAGCTCAGCCAAGCACCCAGAAGCCTTCGACTGTAAAGCCAACAGTTGGAAGCACAACTACAGCTCAGCCGAGCACCCAGAAGCCTTCGACTGCCAAGCCAACTATCGGAAGTACCTCAACAGCTCAGCCTAGCACCCAGAAGCCTTCGACTGCAAAGCCGACTGTTGGAAGCACAACTGTAGCTCAGCCAAGCACCCAGAAGCCTTCGACTGCCAAGCCGACAGTTGGAAGTACTTCAACAGCTCAGCCTAGCACCCAGAAGACTTCGACTGCAAAGCCGACAGTTGGAAGTACCTCAACAGCTCAGCCTAGCACCCAGAAGCCTTCGACTGCCAAGCCAACTGTCGGAAGTACCTCAACAGCTCAGCCGAGCACCCAGAAGCCTTCGACTGCAAAGCCGACAGTTGGAAGTACCTCAACAGCTCAGCCTAGCACCCAGAAGCCTTCGACTGCCAAGCCAACTATCGGAAGTACCTCAACAGCTCAGCCTAGCACCCAGAAGCCTTCGACTGCCAAGCCAACAGTTGGAAGCACAACTACAGCTCAGCCAAGCACCCAGAAGCCTTCGACTGTAAAGCCAACAGTTGGAAGCACAACTACAGCTCAGCCGAGCACCCAGAAGCCTTCGACTGCCAAGCCAACTATCGGAAGTACCTCAACAGCTCAGCCTAGCACCCAGAAGCCTTCGACTGCCAAGCCGACAGTTGGAAGCACAACTACAGCTCAGCCAAGCACCCAGAAGCCTTCGACTGCCAAGCCAACAGTGGGAAGTACCTCAACAATTAAGCCAACGAGTGAAAAGCCATCCTCCACCACGGCTAGTAAGCCAAGCAGTCCGACACCACCCACGCGAAGGCCAAGCAGGCCAAGCACCATATCTACTAGATCGACCAGTCCAGATTCGTCGACTATAAATCCAACTTTACCGAGCTCCACCACAAATAGACCAAGCCGTATGACACCACCCACGCGAAGACCAAGCAGACCAAGCACCATATCCACTAGATCGACAAGTCACGATTCTTCAACTACAAAGCCAACTTTACCGAGTTCCACCACAAATAGACCAAGCCGTAGGACACCACCAACGCGAAGGCCAAGCACCATATCCACTAGATCGACCAGTCCAGATTCTTCGACTATAAATCCAACTTTACCGAGCTCCACCACAAATAGACCAAGCCGTAGGACACCACCCACGCAAAGGCCAAGCAGACCAAGCACCATATCCACTAGATCGACCAGTCCAGATTCGTCGACTATAAATCCAACTTTACCGAGTACATCCGAATCCTTACCACCTTTTAATATTTTTTAGGTGTGTTTAGGAAAGCGATTTTTGTACTCTACCAAGATAGATTCTATGAGCTTTTTGACCGAAAGCAAAATTAAATTGATATAGAGCCCATATTATTTTAACATCATCTGACAGCGTCAATTCTTTGTATGCTATTAAACTTGTTTGAAATTGTTATATGTGCTTGTTATATATATATTTTTAGTATACCCTGAACTGATTGAAAATGCGAAATCACGGTATATTGTTTTTGTGAAAATTTATAGAACTGTCAGAAGGAGGCCTGGCTGTGAAGGGCAACAATATGAGTCCGTTTAGCCCTGTCCGTCTGTTTATCTGTCTTATAACACACGCAGATCGAGTTTGTTTCAAAAAATCGATAACTGTTCCTGTTATTTTGCTATCGATTAAAAGCCTTATGGAAAGTCGGAAATAAAGGAGGCAAATTTTTTAGAGCTTCTATTCGACTCCTAAATCCACCCCTTCCCTATACATTTCGAAAAGGCGTATTTCAAATAGTATAGCCTTGTGCAGGAATTATTTAAATATAAGTTGCTCGATTTTTATACTCATTCACGAAAGTGAATTTGTATATTGGTTTTGTGCAATGTCCGTCTTGCTGTCCGTCCGTCTGTCCGTATGAACGCAATCTATTTCGGCGCTATTGAAGCTAGAGACTTGATATTTGGAACACATACTCGTGTATATCTCCGATCTATAAAGTGTGCCCCACTAGGGGCGTGGCAAATCGGAAAATGCCTTGTCCGATATGCCAGAAATCATGCTAGTTGAAGAGCTAGGAAGCTGAAATATGGTATATAGGTCCGCGTCGACCACCCAAGATCACGAGCTATGGTGGATATATCTCCGCCCATTGGGGGCGTGGCAAATCGGATATAACTGTATCTCCAAGACTTTTGCAGCTATCGCGCTGAAATTTTTGTATATCAGCAATGTTTTGATTCTATAAAGTCTAAAGACAAAATTATAAGGGGCGTGGCAAATCGGACCTGAATATATAGTGATTTTTTAAATTCTGCTATATTTTGGACACTATTGATGCCTGTGACCTCAAATTTTGTATATATACTCGGGCTGATCACCCAAGATCAAGAAAGTTTTGTCGGATATATGTCCGCCCACAGGGGACGGACCAAAAATGAGGTATCTACGCCCAGCGCGTGATGAATAGAGGAATAGACCGGGCGTGGCCGATTCCTTTTAATTATATGCGTTGTGCTGTTGAAAATTAAGATATTAAATTGTATTTAGATGAAGTGATTTCTTGGAAATTCGCCCTCCATTCTACAGTTTGGCTCTGTGTTTTGGCTGAAAATAATTAATTTACACTTGCGTTTGTTTACTCTGATTTCTTCTATGAATGCGATTAAAAACTGTTGAGACATGTAAACACAATTTGTGCCAAGTGGCAACTGGGAAACTTCTTGTTGCTGGCCAAGAAATTAATTGAAATAGTTAAGAGAACGCAAAACACGCCATTCTGTGACAGAAACAGGCCCTGAGTAAAAGTCTTCATTGCATGCTAAATCGAATAAGTGTTGTAGTGGGTGTGATTGACTAGCAGATACCCTGAGGTCGTGTCGAGTATTCCCGAATCTCAAAATGGGTAAATGCTTACATGACATTGGATGACTGCCGCTCTTAACGTACGATGAATTAACTCAGATAGCTTAAGCTATATATCGCTTATAATCGATTTCATTGAATGGGAAAGTTATCGATTGTGTGGATCAAAACATTTCTTTAGGCTTTAAGTAAGTATTTGTTTTCAAGGAATAGACAAACCGTTGAGTAGATGAACGAGGCTAAAGTCGGATTGTAATATACATATGTATATACGAGGCATTGGCTAAATATCGTATTTACTGTTACATACAGTTGTACTTTATCATATGCCCATTGTCAATGAATTCAGGGTATGCATGCAAAGTTCTAGAAAGATCTTTCGGTCAGTTCACATTATCCAGTTTGAGGCCAGCTAATTCGATGGATAGATATATACATATATAGAATACTTTACATTTCATATATTTTAGATAACACAATATGCATTGTTGGGGCCAACTGATTGATTTTTTCGCCCATTGCCAAATTGCCAATACATCGACCGTGTTGCCCTCGATGCGATGCGTCGGACGAATGATTCGACAGAATGCTCGATTAATTGATATATTCAGCAATTATATTAGCCAGCTAACGGCTCGCCAGCATAACAAAAGCTAGCGTAGGAGCCATCACAGAACAGACGATGACTTGGCAATACTCTGTAAAATAAATGAAGAATCTGTGATTTATGAATTAACTTTGGGATTGTTTAAGAATAGTTTCCAGATTGGTTTTCAAAGTTCAAAAGAACTTTTTGAATATAGAAGGTATTCTTACTAGATTATTGCGAAGTCTTACTCGAGTTGATTTTTTTGTTTTTAAATTTATAGTTTAGTTTATTGTAAATATATTTTATTATTAAAAAATTTTTTATAGGCTAATCTGTCTTTGCCTTTCTGGTTTGCATACACATTCTTAGCCTGATCATGCCCTTAGTTAGTCATTGGCTGTGTGGGTACAGGGTGTAAGGAAATAAAACCCATGAGCACGTTGCCGACGCCATAACCTCAAATGAACGCACAATAATCGTGTTCCATGTCCGATGATGCCAGATTACAAATGTCAATGATAGGGTGTGCGTGTCTGTGTCTGTGTGTGTGTGTGTGCGTGTGTGTGTGTGTGCGTGTGTAATGGAATGGCTGCGCATAATTATGACCTTGGTATGCCGTCCGAGTTAGAAAAAAGTTGAACACAAAAAAAAAATGCTCCAACAGTTGGGGCCGTGTTGGGTGACACGTCAAAGTTCGTTGACCAGAAAAAAATAATATATGTATAGGGAGAGAGAGGAGAGAGAGAGAAAAAGTTGAAGCACAGCGGGTGAGCCCTTCAACCACTTTGCACCACCGCAACCACTTTGCTTCACTCATGATGAGCAATTAAAATGAACGCTTCATCAAAAGACTCGGTGGCAGTGCTGCCAAGCAAATGATTGAGTGCCGTCAGCTGGCAATGATAGCCGTATTGAACTAGCTGAACTAGTTCATTTTACGCTCCTTTGACGAACTTTGCTAATTGATGTGGCTATTAGAGCTATTAGTCTAAAGTTAGTTAAATGTTTCAATTAGTTGTGACAGAAGTTGCTCTTGCAATCGACCTTTTTGAACTAGTTCAAAACTTTCGGCCAGCACTCAGGCAACTTGTGTCGCTAGCCGTCAGCCAAAAAAAAAAATGAAGAAAAGGACTCATGTTGGCTGAATTGTTTGTGTGTTTTTTTCTCTCTCTCTCTTTTGGGCACACACACACAAACACATAGACAGACATCGCAGCAAGCGTCTGATAGCATTTTATGGGTCAGCAAGGCGCTACACTGGGAAAAAAGGAACCCTGATGATTTCGCTATATGATTAAACTATTAAGGATCATCAGACAGTGATGAGCTTAGTTTATGGAAATGTTATGAATATTTGCATTGTGTTATTTATTATTGATTATTCATTATAATTACTACACTCGGTTTCTTTCAGTGTCGCGGCAAAAAGTCTTAGGGGTGATCGGACCTGAACTGAGATAAAGCGAAGCTTGAATGAATGCAGCGTTTGTCCCAAACAGATTCAGCTTTAGATTAAAAGATTAATGCGATACCAGAGTTAGTCCAATTGAGTCTATTGGCGTGTATATTTTGATACGGTTATGTTTGCTTCTACATGTCAATGAATGATTTTTTGCACTTGCTCAACGTGCCTCCCTTGGGTCTTTCGACCCAACTGGTAACTTTAATTGGCTCACATGTTCGCCCACTCTGACCTGTCGTAATTCAGTCAGTCAGGCAGCCAGGCAGCCAGTCAGCCCAGCGGCTATGGATGAATTAATATAAATCAAGGCGTCACAAACTGTTGGTGTTCGCCCTCAAATAAAGCCTTGGGCAACTTGAACTCCCTATACAAAGGGAGAACAAGCACGCAATGGCTGGAAAAGCCGCGACGCGACGCATTTTGATATCAATTAAATTGGGTGTGAAATTTTACGCACTTTGTAGCCAACACTGTAAACAATCAACTTCCAGGAAAGCGATTGATTTGTTCGTGACTTCCATCGCAATGCCGGTTATTCAGTCAGCCATATACGGCCGTAGAGCGCATAGGCAGACCAACCACCCACCCACCTACACGCCCACACATCCACTCAGCCAGTGACCCACTCGTCCATCCAGGAGCAAATTAAGGCTTAATAAATCCAGCAGCTTTGATTATCCGGTGGAATCAATTCCACTTTTCTTGGGCCAGAGAAATGCGACCCCTGAAGTTATTCACAGGCTATAAAAAACACTGACTAAAGCCGTGCGTATTAGGATAAGCCTTATAGGATGTCGATTGTTGTGGTTGCCTTTGTTTGCGTTTAGAAATACTTTAAATTAAGCCAGGAACTATTGCGACCTAAAATACACAAGAGACACACATATGAATATGAATATGAATATCAACATTTATAAGATAAGAACAAATAAGACAAACATGGAAAATGTAGATCAATTAATTACATATTTCATATTCATATCCATATTAAAATTCATATTCATATTTATATATTCATCCTATTCATTTTCATTTTCATACACATATCCACATTCACATTCGCATTCCACATTCATATTCACATTCATAATATTTATTCTTATATTGGTATTCATATTCATTTCCGCTTTAAAATTCATATTCATGTTTACATATTCATCCTATTCATTTTCATTTTCATATACATATCCACATTCACATTCACATTCAAACTCATATTCATGTTAACATATTCATACATGTTCTTATTCCTATTCATATTTTATTCATATTCATATTTATATACGTATTCATATTCTCATCAATTACATGATCATATTCATATTTCTATTTATTTTCATATACATATTCACATTCACATTCATACTTACTGATGAATATGAACATTTACATATTTCAGTTCATATTTATATTCATTCAGATATTCACATTCATATTCACACTTATATACGTATTCATATTCATTCACTATATATGTATGTGTGTATATATGAGAATTAATAAGTAAATGATCATGAATTTGAACTTAGATATATTCATATATATTCATATAGGCTGTCATATTTACATATATACAATTACTCAATATTTTCCTTAGTCATCTCTGAGCTCACTCAAATATCTTCCTGACACTCATTTACTCATACCAATTCATATGAATCGTACTCTTATTCATATTCATATATTCATTTATTTATTCCTATTCGCACTAATGTTCATATTTATATTCATACTTTTTTTTTTTTTTTGGGTTCGTGGGCATCTGCATGGCATAAGTGCTTCATTAATTCGAACGTTCCGCGTTGAGGTGTCAACGCAAGGAAGCTGTCGGAAGGAAGCTCCGAGCTCACCAACGTGAGGACTCGTGCGACAATTGATATTGGTATAGGTATAGGTATAGGTATAGGTATAGGTATTGGTATTGGTATTGGTAATTGCAGCTTAGTCGTTAGTCAACAGTCACTGGGCGCTCCAACAAAGGGGGAACACCATTAACAACAACAACAACAAAGGCCAACAATGGCGTCAGCTTTGCGCGCGTCTCTGGCGGCAACCTGAATAGCAGCGCAGCTGAATGGGCGGAGTGGGTAGACAGGTGGACAGCCAGCTGGCATCCAATGTGTTGATGCGCCACCGTGTGCTGCCTGTATCAAAGGGAAACCGGATAATTTGCTGTCCCGGCTGATGCCGTGGCTGATGCCGTCAGCAGTGTTGGGTGTCCGCATCGCATTTATTGAGAGTCACACGAACAGCGAGTCCTTCCTGTGCTCTGCCCCCTGTCCTCTGTCGTTTGCCAACTGATTTATCGGCATCCTGTCACGTGGAATGGCCACTATAGCCTCGCGGCACAATTTGCGTTTTGTGTCATTTGTCGCGTCCAGCGCTCACGTGGTATTAAGTGGACAATTTCTAATCAGGCCCATCCACGGACAATGTGCCCTGCAGCCCCCAACCACAGGTCGTACTAGTAGAGGTATAGACAGCGGAAGTCCTTTGATTGTCCACAAGCAACTCTTGGCTTAAGAGAATCTCTTCACTTAAAGCAATGCAAACTATTCAAGCCAACTTCAACTTCAGCTGTCGTCAATCATCTGTGGGAGTCGTAAAGTCCGTCGGAAAGTTATTTTGTTTTTGGCACTGCTGCTGCTGCTCATACTCCTCCTTCTGCTCCTGCTCCTGCTCCTGCTGTTGGTGTTTGTGTTGATGTCCTAATACCTCCGCCTTCGCCAGCTATCCAGCAAGAGTATTGATTCATTTAGCTGGTCATTGCACTGCAGTAAAAGCACTTAAAGTCGCTGGCCTGGGAGTCTGTTGCGTCTTGGTCTCGGCTCTCAAGCCATAAAAGTCCTTGGCCAAATTGAATTGTCCGAGTTTGGAGCAAGCTCCCAATTTCTCTCCATTATGTGGACAAGTTTAGCTGGGAGTTCTTGCCTTTTCTTTGTGGCTTGTTTTGTTTTTGGTCACTTAAAAATTAATTTGCAGCTAAACCGCAGGCAATTGTGGGCAACCGAAAGTGGACGGTGCTGCGGGTAGTGCTGCGGGTAGTGCTGTGGGTAGTGCTGCTACTGTTGCTGTTGCTGTTGTTGCTGTTTCTGTCTGCGTGTTTTAGTGTGACTGCATTGTTGAAACTTTCTGCCCGCCTCCTAGCATATAATTGAATTTTAACATCATTATGATCACAGTTATAATAATCATGATCATTCCTGTTGCCGCTGTTGGGTAGCGAGTCTGTCGCCCTTCCCCCCCCTTCCAGCCGCCTCTCTTCCAATTTTACGCTTTTCAAACTTATCAAATTGTGCGTTATAATTTAATTTGAAATGTCATCCCCAATCGAAGTGGGCGTGACGGGGGCTTTGTTTGCATTCAAATAGCGCTGCATTCATCATGTCGCACCACGTTTTGTTTATTTTGGCCACATTTTGTGCAGCTCGCTCCTCAGTCCACAAACCAATTCATTTCACCCTAATGAAGAGAATTGCAATTAACAGACACATATATTAATTTATATATATATCAGATATATATATATATTTATATATAAGGCCAGCTTATTCAGTGTCAAACTTTTGTCCTTGTTAAGTCAACTTTTTCTTTCTTTTTATACCCTGAACCCATTGAAAATGGGAAATCAGGGTATAATGGTTTTGTGAAAAGTATGTAACAGGCAGAAGGAATCATCGCAGACCCCATAAAGTATATATATTCTTGATCAGGACGACGAGCTGAGTCGATATAGCCCTGTCCGTCTGTCCGTCCGTCCGTCCGTCCGTCCCTCCGTCCGTCCGTCCGTCCGTCCGTCCGTCCGTCCGTCCGTCCGTATGAGCAAAAGGATCTCAGAAGATATAAGAGCTAGAGAGCTGAAATTTGGCATGCATACTCGTGTATACCATAGGCAGTACAAGTTTGCTTTATTTTTTCGATAACTCATCCGATAACTTTTTTATCGAGAATAATCGAAAAATCGACTTGGTTTTTTCAGCCTAATTTGAACACTTTTAAACCTGGCGACTTCAAATTTGCGTTGTATATAGAGTTAATGGATACATAGATTTTGTAATTTACAGATTTTGGATACCACGCCCCCTTCGCCCCCAATTTGTAAAAAACGCATTTCAAGTACTAGAGACTTGTGCTTTAGAATGTACACACACTTTTATCATATGAATACGCTCTAAAAGTTTCATTAAGATCGTGTGTCTACAAAAGAAATTATTCAAGAAATAAATTCTCATAATATTGCCCACATTGCAGCGCAGCCTAAGCGCTGTCGCTGCTTACTGCGCAGTTAGCAGAGCGCGTGCTTATAAGTGCATGTGTATGTATGTGTGCATAAAAAAAGTCCAGAATGATTAGAATATCAGCTTGGAGGAGGGTTCAGGGTATCTCCTAGTCGAGCAGTCTCGACTGGAGCCTTCTTACTTGTTTTTTTTTCTTTTGCTGTCTATTGAAGTTCATTGTTATGGGAGCTGTCCAGTCCAACCCAGCGTCCTGTTGAGGCCTACTACATATGCTGGGGACATTCAAGTTTCTGCTACTACTCGGACTGCTGCTGCTGCTGTTGGCCGCCTAATTCAATTTTAATCTACTCGGATACCAACTTTCACTTAATGGCCATGCCCCGTACGTGTCTGCCACAAATCGCAGCACGCACGCAGCTGACAGTCAAAATGTCGTTTGTGGCCTCTTAATCTTATCGCCACTCCCCCACCCCCTCCTCCCATTTTTTTTTTTGTTGTTGTTTGGTTTCTGTTTTCCTTTTTCGTCTTCTTCCGTTTTTGGTGTTAAAGCATTTGCAGCCTCTTTAACTACTGACCAGCTACTTGTGCGCCCTCTCTCTCTCTCTCTCTCTCTCTCTCTCTCTCTCTCTCTCTCTTTCTCTCTCACGTGTGTGCACAAATACCATGTTTATATTACATTCCACTCCAAACTTTTTTCATACGCAGTTTGCCATTGAAAAAATTGTTTAGCAACATGCAACATGCGCTTCAGCTTGATGAAATTTGTATAAAGCAAACTAAAACAGGGTTAAAAATATTTTGTAAAAACAAAAAAATACAGGTAAGAGTGCTCTAGGAGATACACTAAACTCTGGCTCGTTCCACTCAGCTCGCTGCCCTGAACAAGTATCTGGAATGAGGTATTTCAAAAGTGACAAATAACTGGTTAGGTATATGAATTTACTTGTAAATAATTATGTTAAGCTCCAACTCATTATATACTGAATAGTTACTTGCAATCGGCTCAGATTAGAGCAAGCTATATCAGCTATATATTATCACCAATTTAAATCAATGAATTTCGAAATTTGTACAAATGAGTAAAAACAGCTTTTATACATGAATTGCTTGGCCTGAGTGTTGATCGGCAGTTTGGTTAGTCAGTTACTTAATTGGTTAGCCAGTTGGGCACTTAGTCAGTCAGCCAGTCGCCCACTCAGTCAATTAGTCAGGCAGTCCATGCCTAATTTACACAATGATTTGTAAGCCCTTTGTTCGGCCCTGATGTAGATCTTACCTAAATGGCAGCGAGGGAGCTATACAACTCATCATCAGCTGAGTGAGGCCAACTAGCCGAGCCGAGCCGAGCCGAGCCGAGCCAAGAGCTACGGCTACACAAATTTTCTTTGTAATTTACGCGCGAGGCACGTGAGATTCATATGGGCCCCTCGGCCCCTCCAGTGGGCTGTTAAGTTCTGGGTCAGTTTGCTTTCTTTTGTTTTTGTTTTCTTTTTTGGCCATTGCAATGAAGAAAAACGATGCGCCAAATGGCAGTCATAAGGCTGGGCAGCTAGGCAACCAGGCAACCAGCCAGGCAGCCAGGCAAGTGGGTCGAATTGTGGCCCAGGCAAACGAACCCGTGCACACATTCCGATTGTGCATGTAGCTGGGGCTCTTATGACCGGTTGGCTATTTGCCGTTGGCCCCCAGGCACGTCTATATAAGCCCGCAACCTACTGCCGGATGTCTCCCCATATCTCAGTCAAAGGCACGTCGCATTCCTCCTCTGCGAGCCCGCAGCCAGCAGCCAGCAGCCGGCAGCGACGACATCAAACATTTTTTCTTTAACTGTGCTTCTTCTTCTCTGTTTGTTTGTTGCTTCTGTCTCTGTTATTCTTTCGATTGCCTGCCCCTGGTCAGAGCTCTGGGCTAGCGTGGGCAGTCGTGGTCAAGCTCTGCTGCCTGCACCCCCTTTGTTGTCTGTGGCTCAGACCCCCCCCTCCCATTCGAGTCAGCTTTCTCGTGTTATTCGTCTGCCCTGCTCAATTGTAAATATTAATGAGGGCTACTTCTACTCCGCACAATGTCAGGGATAAAATCCTTAATTTATATGCACTTGTTATGTGTTCATTACTAATATAAACTTTCATGATAATTAAAGTGCGGAATCTTACTACTACATATGTATATGTGTATATAGATAGACATAGAGAATTCTATGTTTGTAGCCTAATCATAGTCCGTCTTTTAAGGTGTCTTTAAGTAGGCTTCTCGCATCCCACATTTTTATGAATCTTTTAAGAATAGCGTCGATCAGCTCTTATACGCTCGTCCGATCAGTCTGTCGCTCCTCTTAAATAGGGCGCGACTCAACTTTGATTGTTATTAATTTCTATCGATTAAAGTTAATTAAAAATTAAATATGTCTAAGAATCTATTGATCTTTCAAAAAGTTAAAGCATTTAAACTGATTCGTCTGCAGCATAAACTCATGATGCATATTTTATAATAAACCGATTAAAATTGATATAATTTAGATATTTTTGAAGAATCTATCGATCATTCTAAACGCTGGAGTATTCAAATGTTCTTTATCGATTCTTCTATAGCAAAAAATCGGGGTCGATATCGATTTTCATTCTTCTCTATTCAACACGATCAAAATTGATACCATACTGAATATGTTTAGTAGATGTAGTTTATTGAGGCCAATTCAAATAGTCTTAGCTGTTTCTACACAGAACAAATAAATAAACAACACCTGAGGTCAACTATAACCTATAAATATTTGTTGTAGACTTGCGAACATCTTTGTATGTGAAAACCAGTTGAGAATTATAAGACACACATACTCAGTTCACGTTTTGTGCCAGCATATTAGAGGCTTCACTGTACTGCACTAACATGCACATAAAGAGATATGAACATATATACTGTGAGCGTATTCTATTTGTTTGAGAACTATTTGCATTCTTCTGACTTAGCTTGTGGTGCCTCACCTTATGCCTGTCATATATTTTATTTTTTACTATATATATTTTGTTTTGTTTTGTTTTTTTGTTTTTTTGTTTTTTTTGGCTTCTTGTGCCACAACAATGTTTATGCTCCCGTTGCAGTTGATTCCCTTGCCACTGACCTTGAGGTTGTTGTGAATGCGCTGTGCATCAGCGTCGTGGGGACTGCGCCATATGAGCTGCCAGCCGAAGGCTGCATTTCTGTTGCTGCGTTCTGATTGCGTGGTCAAATTAATTTGATTTTATGTTCTCGAAGTTCTTTACGTTCACGAAATTGGTTTCGCATCTGATGTCAAATAAATGCAAGGATATGAGCTATAAGCAAACAGAGAGAATAATATGTGTGCAGAGAAAGGAAGTGGGAGGAGAGAGAGAGGGAGAGAGAAAGAGAGAGAGAAGGAAAGAGGATGGGAAAGAGAAAGATAAGAGAGAGAGAGAGAGAGAAATTCACAGAGAAAGCGACAGAAATGAGGTGAGAAAGAGAGAGGTAGAGGAGAGGAGAGAGAGAAAAAGAGAGTAAGGTAGAAAGAGAGAGAGAGAGAGAAGAGAGTAACATAGAGAGAGAGAGAGAGAAAGATAGAAAGAGAGAGAGAGAGCTGTGGGAAGGCAAAGAAAGAGAACGAGAGTAAGACAGACAAAAAGCGAGAATATGACAGTTGGACAGAGAGAGAGAGAGAGAGAGAGCTAGACAGAGTAAGACAAAGAGAGAGATAGGGAGAACAGAAAGAAGATAAAGAAAAGAGAAAGAGAGAGAGAGGGAAAGAAAGATAGGAAGATGGTAAATAGTGGACGTGTAAAGAGTGTAAAAAAGAGAAAGAGAGAAAGGAGCGGTGGTTAAGAGTGAACGGTGAGGGGGAGAGAGTGGTAGCGAAAAGAGAGAGAGAGAGAGAAAAAGGAACTGCAGCGGAGGGAGGAAGACGAGAGGGAAATTTACATATCTCTATGGAACTGACTTAGAAAATTGACTAACTTTCCCGCTGCTTACAAAATTATTTGAATAAGTTTCTTGAATGAAGCTATACTTCGCTAGCTCTATGTGTTGCTCACTCCACAAAATCGAGCTGACTCACGGATTAAGTACTTCTTGGTGATGAACGGCAATTCGTTATTTCTAAACTATTCCCATCTGGAGTGACTGTTTCAACGAACAACTGTGTTGCAACTTGCAGTTGATTCACCTGTTTGATTTGCAACTTACAGGTAAAAATGCTTAGCGCTTTTCTTTTAGATATTATCGAAATGGTTATTTAGCAAGAAATATTTGTATGCAATAATCAGGAGCTTAATTTGCTCAATAGCTGTTTTCATTTGCCTTCCATTTGATCTGTCGAGGGATTCAGCAAAACTGAGAATATTTTCTATATATACCTATTCACATATGAAGTTATCAATCACATTCAGCTGTTATCATTTCATTGTAAATTATTAGAATCAGATTAAATAATATATTAAATCTTCAGCTCGATTGTGCCAATAAGAATTTAGTTAGGCTCTACGTTAACTCTTAACGCAGAATAAAAAAAAAAAAAAAAAAAAAAAAAAAAGAGCAAACTTCAGTCGCTCAAACAATTCACCTGAGTGATAGAGATTGAAAATATGGAAATGGAAATGGAGGAGCTCTAGCACCACGTGCCATATAAAGGCTGTATATTAAATGTTAAGCTGCAGGCAAACGAGTTTCACACGGCCACACACACTCACACACGCACACACACAGAGTTACTCATTTCACGGCAGAGCAGAGCGTCCCTAGTCAACAGGCGCTGCCCCACAGCCCCACTGTCCCACTGCCCTACAGCTCCACCGAGTGGCATTGAATGCATGTTTGTCCTTGTGTGAGGAAAAGCGAAAAGGAACTTTTGTTTGGCTCTTTTGAATGGTGCTGGCTTTGGCTCGGCCACCGACCGCCGTCCGCCGTCCATCGTCCGCCGTCCACTACTCGCATTTCATGTTTATCAATGGCTCTTGTTAATCGTGTGGCACGCGAACGCCCGCATAATTGGATGGGGCGTGGCTAGCCAGAAGAGTCACAATGCTATCGTTTGACTCAATTATCAATTCGTGTGGGCCAATTAAAGTGTTTGGGTGAACAAAGGCCTCTAAGAAGAGAGCAACCTTGAGCCCAACGTGTGCCTCTCCATTTTCATTTAATACTTTAAGGCTTGAAGTGACAAGTATATATATATGTACACACACACACACACACACACACACACACACACACACACACACACACACACACGCATACGCATGCAAAATATGCAGCAGCAGAAAATGGCGTCCCATACACTTACACACACTCACACAAGCAGAGGAAAATATTTGCATACGAATGAAATGAAATGGAATTCACGCATATCGCAAGACGCCGCCTCAACGCATTTCAAATTTCGATCGCTGTGCGAGGTTTTTGGGGCTCTTTCAGCTTTTAATATGTTGATTCATCAACGTTCATTGATATGGAATAAACCACGCCAAATAATGCCAAATTCGTTGTTTTTGCTCCATATTTAACGCAGCTTTTCAATTTACTCTCCATCAACCTTCAGTTCACAATTATCAAGCCCCCTCTCCATATAATGAGTGGCTCCATATGCTCGTAAGCTGTACAGAATCTTGCACATGCCCGGATTGAGCAACAAATTCGTATACTTGCTAAGGTGACACTTGAAACTTTCACCAAATTTTATAGCATACTTTTATGCGCGCGCCTTAATAAATACGCATACGCCGCATAGCCCCGCCGGTCATAAATGTAATTGCAGCCTGCAAGGCAAGCTTGTGTATGTGTGTATGTGTGTCTGTGGGTGCAATAGCTTGAAGCTTTATAGCTAAATTTATGTAAGACTTCAATATTTCAATGCGCTCCAAGTGCACAGGCGTCTTCACGATGACAAACCAATCAAGAGAGATATAAATATATATTGTGGAGCGAAAGGGAGTGAGGAAAGGGAGGCAGGGGCAGAGAGGATGCCATACACTGTCGTCCTTGTAGCAGCATCAAGCATCACAGCATTATACCCTCGATGCGTTAATCTTTCTGTCTATTTCTATAGAGCTGCAACCAGGCCACATGTTGAGCTGCTGCTGCTGCGGCTGCTGCCATTGACGCATTTCATCGTCACCTGGGAAGCAGCATCAGCATGACTAAGCTTAGATGATGATGCTGACAGTTGATATGCATGAAGTCTTTGTGTGTGACAAGCCGACCCTTAATTGAAATCTAAGTGAGATTTACGCTGAACAACTCTGACGAGGGCGTCACAATGAATGATTCAATATTTAAATCATTTCATCAGTTATACATCAGAGATTTTGTGAATAAAAGGTAATCAACGCTCTCCCAGAGGAATTCAATTAGAAGCCAAATGCTCGCTCGCATCTGTAATCAAGAAATGCAATTGAAATTAGTGTTAATTGCAGAACACATTTTTAGGTGCAACGGCTGCATTTGCATTTGCATTTGCATTTACTTTCTCCGGTTTCGATTCGCATCATTTTACTGGCAAAAGGCCTGGCAACGCCAATTAGTCAGCCCAATCAACGTTGCAATGCAATACGAGCATGCAACATGTGCGTAGCTCGTCTTATCGCCTCATCCCACCCCTTTTCACTCTCTCTCTCTCTGTCTCTCTCACTCTCCCTCTTTCAGTATCACCCTCGCCATATTTTATGGGCAAATGAAATCGGAGGCAACACCTGTTGCATCAGGCATTGCTCATTCTGATGCAACGATGCAGCAAATTCTCAGACTCACAGATTTGGCAAACGTGCAGTTGTAATTACGGTTTCGTATAACATTTTGTGGCTACACTGTGAGAAATTTGGTGGACCTTCTTGCCCAGAGATGATTTCACATAGACCTTATTTCATACCAATTGCTCAATTGCTCTGCTTCATGGAACATTCGATTGATAAGCTCGCTGCTTGAGTGGATTTCAATCCACTACTGCTTTTCTTACAGTGTCTGCTCTGAATGTCCTTTTCTTCAAAAGTAAATGTACCAGCAGCAATGAGCGCTGCTCGGCTTGACCCAATTGCAATGATGTGCTCAACTCAACTACAGGTAATAACAGGTAAAGCTGCTTTGGTGCGGTTTGCATGCCTGGAAGAGACCCTGAAAGTGCTGAGTTGGGTTTTTCGAGGTATTTTCCGAAACAAGTTTTTATTGAGAATGACTGAAAAATTATTGAATATGTAATCACTTTCTCTCTTTCACACACACTCTCTCTCTCGAAACAGAAACTTTTGTATTAAGCAAAATGAAATGAGATATTAGAGTGAACGTTTCAAATTTCTATTCTCTATTTTGCAGCTCTCGAGTTCGACGTATACAGATGGTTAGACAGATGGATCGATCCATATGTTGCTATCTAGTTATTGTTTAAAGAGCTGGTCCCGCTTCTCTATTCCATATATTTTAACAAATATTGAATATAATTGAATATACTTTTTTGAGGGTATTTAAAAGTTAGCAAAAGTTCGACTCGAAGATGTTTTTTGACTACTCCCAATAAATATTTTCTGACTTTCATCATCAAATCTTACTACAGTTAGTGTTAGGTGTTTTTTGAGATACCATGAAATGGTTTGAATTGCCTCTGGAAACTCATATTTTTTGAACTCATATATCTGAAATGTTTTAAATACAATATCTTAATGCAATCTTTATTAAAAAGCTTTTCAATGTTATGGCTAAAGGAAACAATGAAAAACTGAAAAAAAAAATTTTTTCTTAAATTACATTATATATTTATATTATATATTTCAATTCATACAATATGAACAATTTGTATATTCTGTATTTAGGTTAAAAGTTATGGAAATTTTTAAATAAAAATGAAAAATAAACATAAATATATTTACGTGGTAATATTTATGGTTTATTTATGTATTTATATGCTCATGCATTTATAAATTTATACATTGTATCATACTTATATGCAAGTATTCCACTTTTTGCCAGAGAAAATGCCGTCAGCCGCTCAAACTGTCACAAAAAACCGCTGAGAGAGAACTTTTTAATTTGATGTAAAATGAATTTGATGTGTCAAGCAAAAAGGGAAACGTTCTTGGATCTGTGTACGCCGAGTTGAGCTGCAAGTTGGGAGCCGCAGCAACTTCTAATTGACAGCGGTACACACCAAGAATTATTGCCCCACAGCCCATCCCATTGGCCCGACGCGTCGGAGGTACAGTGAACTCGGGTCGTGTCCATGAATGGCTGCACTTAATTCGACAGCTTCAAAGATTTATAAACGTTGCCGGCTTGACAAACACTGATGAATTGCCCAATGCTGTGTGGGTGGATGGATGGTCGGGTGGAGGGTTGGACGGATGGACGAATGGACGAATGGCTGGCAGGATGGTTGGCGTGAAGTTAATTTCTGTGAGTTGAACTTTGTGTCCCTTTTAATTAAAATTAATATGATTTGATTTCGAACCAACAGTTAATTAGCAGGAGCGCATTTTAATTAGCGGTTCGCCCCAACTAATCAAGGCTAGCAAATTCTATTTGCAATTATGTTTATAATTTTTGATTGCCATCATCATCATCATCATCGTTATCGTCATCATAATCATATTCCAATTAGCAGCATCCTCTGCAGTGGTCACGTCCGGCAATTGAATTAATTTTGTCTTGAGTTTTTTTTTTTGTTTGTATTTCCGCATAAAATTTATTTAGTTTTGGAAGCTCCTGATAACTGAAAAAAATTTGTTGTCATTGCCAGAAAAATATTAATTTATGCAAATATTTTGAATATATAGATATTTTTAGCATATAACAAATTTTTAAAATTCCATAATTTACGTATTTAATGCTCAATTGATGAAGCCTAAAATTTAATCATTATTCATAATGCATAAACCAAACATTTTAATAGTTTGAATACCAAGAGACCTAACAGAACGTTAACTGAACCTATGCTGCTAACATCAAAGCGTGCTGTTAAGCTCCGAATGGCACTGCCAATGTACAGAATTTGTGAAGAATTCGTATTTTTAGCTGTTAAGCTGCCGGAAAAGTTATCGATAACAACGCGGCATTTGAAGCAAATGTATGCCGTCGATAATTCAGAAACAAAAACGAAGCCGAATGAGGCGGACGTGTGACGCTCGCGCGCGCATCATTTTGCATCAGTGCCGCAAAATGCGCGCGTGTTTCAGTTTCAGTTCGTGTTGTCATTTGTTGCTTATGGCCAAGTGAATGTGTTTACAAACAATGTAATGTCCGTTGTTTCCTTAAATCGCAATTGTACTCAAGTAAATAAATGCTAAATGAAACTAAAATAAATAATAGTAAAATTTAGTCAAATACAAACTAGACAAACGGCAACAATAACAATAACAACAATCAAAACTAAAAACTGAACGTGGCTGCTGAGGGACGTGCGATAAGAGCGACAACAACAATAACAATTCGCCGACTTCTCTCACTGCAACAACAACAACTATAGCAAGAGAAGTGTGTGTGTGTGTTTTTATTTTAGCTGCATTCTTGTCAGCGTCGCTGCAACTACGTCAACAGCGACGGCGACGGTGACGGCGACCGCGACCGCGACTTCGCCGTTGAAAGTTTGGAGTCCCATTAACATCCAAAACGTGGTTTTCAAAGTAATTAATCTATTTATATATTTTAGCTTATGCATTATAATAGTAATAAACAAATATTGTAATAATAATTGCATTTGTTCGTGTTGTTTGTTCAATTTTTTTCCTGTGCTGTGTGATGTTGTGCTGTGTGTTTACCTCTTAATTAGTTTACCTGCGACACGCTTTGTTTTGTTATTTTTTTTTTTTTTTTTTTTTTTTTTTGTGTGAGTGTTTGTGTGCGTATGTTATTGGTGAGTTGATATGTTTACCTTTTTGCTTTTGTTTCTGTGTTGATGTTTGTGTTTGTGCGCGTGTTTGCTGTTCTTCCCAGTTAAGCGGAGCAACAGACGAGCAAACAACACCAGCAGCAACACCAACAACAACAACAACATTTACAAATGTTGCTCATTTTGCATTCGTGCCTGGTGTTTTTGTTTTGTTGCATTCTACACTTCCCGACGCCGACTGCAGCAGCAGCGGCAGCGGCAGCAGAAAACATAAACTGCCAGCCGAAGCCGACGATCGCTCGCTGCCTTGCTGCCTGCTCTCTGCTCTCTGCTCTCTGCTCTCAGTCACGGTTGCCACTTGAGCGAAATGCTTCGTACCAAAGAGGACAAGCAAAAGTACCAAATTCTTTCACAATGTACCTAATCTCTATTCAAGTAAAATAAATTCCTAACAAAACTATATTGATTATGAATTTTAGTTTGTGTATGTATGTATACATATATTATAAATTGTAGTAAATATATATTTTTTTAACAAATGTACATACAATTAAAAACTAAATACTTTTAATTTATCAATTTTATAGTTTTTGTTTATTTTACTAATTTTATTTAAATTCAAGAATTATATTTTGGCATTCATGCAGATGTTTCCCAAAATTGACCTGGCACTTTTGGCCATTTTCCATTTTTTCATATATATGGCAACTCTGGCACTTTCAACTTCAAACTCTCTGCTCTACATTCTCCGCTCTGCAGCTGCTGCTCCTTTGGAGTCATCTCTAGTACAATTTGAAAGCTTGTGCGATCTTGAAGTGTCCCATTGGTGATCTCTGCTTTGCTTGCTCTCTTGGCGCTGGCCAAGCTGGAAACTCAGGGGCAATCAGCCTACC
Source organism: Drosophila mojavensis (assembly GCF_018153725.1). Taxonomy (NCBI): domain Eukaryota; kingdom Metazoa; phylum Arthropoda; class Insecta; order Diptera; family Drosophilidae; genus Drosophila; species Drosophila mojavensis. The sequence goes on from NW_025318667.1 coordinate 15,508,623, forward strand.
ACAAGTGCGTTGTGCAGACACTTGGCCATAAACATTTCCTTTTGGCCAAATGCATTAAATGCATTTTATGGTCGCCTCGTGCGTTGCAGGTCGTTAACAATGCCTGGCCACGCCTTCGCCGCCCCAGTTTTTAGTGGCGCCATAGACACTTGACCATTAAAACATGAAAACTAGCCGAACTGGCCAACTGGCCAACTGGCCAACAGGCCAGCAGGCCAGCAGAGCAGAAAACCAACAAGCCACAAGCCAATTTACCGCCTGCAGCAAATTGGCAACAACATCGATACTAAAATATCGAAACTGTGTGAGCCTGATGCGACGACATTGCAGCTTGCAATATCCCTAACGTCTCCTCTCAATATGCCAAACATAAAAATATTATTCCAATAACTGTTATGCTCCATTACAACCTGCAACTACTCGCCCTAAAAATCAAATCAAATTGTGACTTGAACCAAATTTCCTGCACACTCGATTGCAATTCAAGCATCAAGTTTGACATACTTAGTGCGGAACGGCAACTATTTTAATGTTACGTACTAGATATATCTAAAAATAAGAAATCTTGTTGGTATATGATATGCTAACAACATTACTTAGGCCTTCAATTCAATAATTTTGTCTGCTGCAACGAAGCTTGTTCCCCTACGTATATATGTATATACATATACACTGCGCGTCATCAGGTTAGCGCCCCCCTTCACACTCATCTTCTTTTGCTTTTTTCTCTTTTCCTATTGCACGCAACTTCGTAGTTTTTGTTTTGATTTTGTTGTCAACATATGAGATGTCTCTCATAATAAAATCAAGCGCGAGAGAAGAACCGTTATATTTTATTTTCTATTCTTCTTTATTTTCGCAAAGAATGCGTGCACTTATTTTGCGTCATCAGATTAGCGCCCCCAAATGCAATTTTAGTTATCTTGCTTATTTTGCCAAGTACAGTCACCAAATTTTTTGGGAAGCTCAAAGTATTCTATATCTTTAAATAAATGTACAGTATGGGTAAAAAAACAGTTTTATCTTTTGATGAAAAATCAAAGATTGAGGCATACTTTGATTCTGGATTATCCTTCCATAAAATTGCTGAAAAAACAGGAAGACACAGGAAAACAATTGGCAATTTTCTTAAAAATAAGGAAAACTATGGAAAAAACTATAAAGGCGGCAATAATCAAGTGATTTCACAAGCAGATAGAAGAGCAATAGTTCGGGAAGCTTCGAATTCCCATGACTCAACCACTAAGATTAGGGAAAAAACCGGTGTTAAGGCGAGCTTATCAACGGTCCAAAGAGTAATTAAGAAAGCTAATAACATAAAGAGACTGAAATTAAAAAAAAAAAACACCACTCAATATGCTGAGAAAAGAAATGCGCATTAGTTTTGCCAGAGCGCACATGACGTGGTCTACCCAATGGCAGTATGTTGTTTTTTCAGATGAAAAAAAATTTAATTTGGAAGGACCTGATGGCTATAATTATTATTTCCATGACCTACGCAAAGAAGAACATCACTTGGACCGGTTACACAGCCGGGTGGGGGGGTTATGGTCTGGGGAGCAATATCTTACTACGGCACATGCAAGCTTCAATTTTTGACATCGCGTATGAACGCACAGGACTATAACATCGTTCTAAAAACTGCTTTTCCACATTTCCAAAACATTTTTCAAAACATGCAGTGGACTTTCCAGCACGATAATGCCCCAATTCACACCGCCCGATCCGTGAAGTCCTGGATCCAGGGCCAAAAAGTTGATCTCATGGAGTGGCCACCATACTCACCCGACCTTAATATCATCGAAAACGTCTGGGGATGGTTGGTCAGGAAAGTATATGAGTCCGGAAGGCAATATAGTACAAGGACAGAGTTAATCAAAGGTATTGAACACGCTTGGTCAACCATATCCTTGAATTATATTGAACGACTTAATAATTCCATTCCTAATCGAATTTTTGAAGTAATTTTAAACAATGGCGGCACTACGCACTACTAATATTACTTAAAAATAACAATAGCTTAAAATACAGGTGTTATTTTTGGTAATTAACTTAAATAAATTGAATTTAGCGCAGGGGGCGCTAATCTGATGACCAAATTTTTGTTACATATTTTTTGTACATTTTACAAAAAAAATTATTAAAAAATAATCCTTTTTGTTACAGTAGCCATTCTTTTTGTATTTTAAAGAGAAATAAATGGAGTATAATATAAAAAAATTTCAAAGATGGAGCTCTGCTGGTTTAGATTTTATTTAGCTTTGAGGTTGAGTGTAAAGGGGGGCGCTAACCTGATGACGCGCAGTGTATATAGAATCTTTCAAATTTGAAGTCGACTTGGAATTCAGCTTAAATAGAATTTTTAATTTTAGCTCTTATAAATTATTTTTGCCATTGTAAATACCAATTTCAATTAGAATCGACATTAACTGAAGTTATATGAAGTTATCTCAGTTATCTATTCGTAATCGACAATCTCGACAAATTCGACAATCTATTCGTAATACCTCCCAAATAAACAACCTCCCACATATAACGAGTATGCAATTTTTAACCTGGCCCGAGCTCAGCTCATTTAGAAAACCAGAGCTTAACTTACCCGAACTCTGCCCGATCAAAGCTCAGAGTATCTGCCAGTCGTTCACTCCCGACTCTCCCGCCCATTTCTCGCTTCGATTCGGGCATTGCAATACGATTCTCATGCACTTGTGAGTATTTGTTTTCTTTTCTTATAATCGTTTCTATAGAAAAGCTGTAGCTTTCGGTTTTTATGACGTCTTTGGAGAGCACACACATGAGTATACGATTTTATTAGATAATTCAAGTAGGTTTTCTTCTCTGCGGTTTTGTTTTTCTCGCAGTGTACGAGCTGACGTAGGTTTGCAGTGGGCTTTGTGAGTGCATTTGCAGTTATGTGTAATATCGTATAGAATTTCAATACCATGACTACGCTTGACGTTTGACAAACCGAGCGTTAAGGCGTACGAGGTGGGTGGACTTCTGGGCCATGTTCCGATAGGGCGGGCATCACTTGGGATCCACTTTATGGTGGAGCACACAGCTGTTAACTTACGTAAGCATATCTCAATATCAAACAATGTCGCCTCAGCTATTTATGAGGACAGGAGCAGTGCAGCGTGGCAAGTATGAGTGGATCTGCTCTATCTGTAAGCCGTACAACAACAACTGTAGTGCCTAGCAGCACTACAATAGAAAGTGCTCAAATTCTATTCTCGAACACTTCTCGGCTCTGGTTTCAAATTAGCTTTGAATATTTCTATTGTGTTTGCTTTGTATTTCTTTGTTTTGAGCACTTTGTCAACTGATTTTATACTCGTCCATAAACTGGAACAGTTTGGGGCTTTTCCTTCTTATAATGATGCAATGAGGAATACCCATAAATTGTTTTAAATATAATTTATCAGTTTTGCAACAAAGAAATGCCCATAAATATCATGGAAAGTGAAACAATTACGATAAATATCGATGAATATTTCTATTTGTAGAATGTGAACTATTTTGTATAAGACATTCTATAGTAATATGCAGTAAAAATATCATAAATCGAGACCGGAAAATACCAATAATTATTTAGAAATGACTTGGGCTTTAAGGTATTTTTGGAACTAACAAAACATATACATACATATATTATGGCCTATACTAAAATGTCTATATAATAGATATTGATCTATCTAGGCAGGAAATTGATATGCAACAATAAACCGAACTTAACAGAGCATTAGCAGCTAAGTGTTAACTGTGCGTAACATGGATATGTTAAGATAAATACATTTAACAGATGCACACTTCTCATCTGAGATATCTGAATAATAATGTTGAATAAGTGCTAAATTATCAATTTGAATGATTTGATAAAAGCACATTGACCCGTTCAGGCGTGATGTTTTTTCCCTTTCTGCTGAGTTCAGTTTTATTGCTGGCTGTGGCCGCACGTTAATTGTGCGTGGGAGTTCCCCGTGCTCGAGAGTTGGGCCCGCTGCCTTTGGGGAAATACCCTCAGGCTGCGGCCAGCATGTAAGCCATTTAATGTGACAACATTAGTGCAGCAATGCATTGGTCGAAACAGCACAGAGAGAGAGAGAGAGAGAGAGAGAGAGAGAGAGAGAGAGAGAGAGAGAGAGAGAGAGAGAGAGAAGAGGGTTAAATGGAGAAATGGCAAAATAACGCCTGGGATTTACCAAGCAACATTTTATTATTATTATTATTATTATTATTTTTTTTTTTTTTTTGCGGTTTTTCCTACATATTTATTTGTGAATTTTCGGGTGCTGCTTATCCTCTGATCTGGGTCCTTGTCAGCTGATTTTATATTCATAAGCTCACATGTTGGGCACGATTCGAGACAAAAGCTTATTAGTTAAAGTCAACAACAGAATTAATTTGGCAAATGTATATTACGTTTCGATTCGACGTCGGCTGCTGCTGTTGTTGTTGTTGTTGCTGCCGCTGAACTTTTAAATTACTCGTATAAAAATTTATGATTTATATACGCATTATATATACAAACACACACACACACACACACACACACACACACGCAGAGACGCACGCGTTTAAGACCAGTTTCAGATTCTGAGCTTGACGCTGAAAATCTCTCGAAAATTTCCGAAGCGTGAAGCGACACCAACAGCAGCCGCAGTCGCAGCGGCCACAGCAGCTGAAGCAGCGACGTCAACGTCGACAGCGACAGCGACAGCGACGGCAAGCGCTGCTGCAAAAACAGCTGTTCCGCTACGAACTTGAGGCAAAGTCAAGCGGGTTTATTATTGATGTTGTTGTTGCTGCTGTTGTGGCTGCTGCTGTTACTCGTTCTCGATCAGCATCGAGTTGTCCAGTTGCTCAGATCGTTGGATGTCGCTTTTTGGTATGATTCAGTTTGCGATTTAGTTTTTTTTTTTTTAGTATACTCTAAGCAAATACAAAGTTCTTTTACTATGTCATGAGTCATGTTTAAACAAGATCAATTTTAGATGCAAATCTGTTGCTTCAGCCGATCTCTGCTGTAGATATCTGCGATAGATCTTAAAATGCATCTATCTAATAAGCACTGCTTGAGCCAGATCCAATGATAACTCATTTGATTTCAGCTGCAGTTGAGATCTATAAATAATTTGTGAAAAAATTCACCGATTATATGAGATTCTCAGGAAAAGTGACGTTACGCTGGTCCAAAACTAAGTCATGTAACGTGACGTTTATGTTCCGAACATGAATAATTGAAATGCAATAAAGCAAATATCAAATTTATATAGAAACAAAGATCATTGAACTCTATAAGAGCTGTTAAATGTATGCGAATTGCACTTCCATAGAGTGAAAGGGGCTTTTACGCTGGATATATTTGTTTATGTATATGCATATGTTCTGGTAGGGCATACGAAATTGGTTAACTAAGATTTTATAGTAGCTCGGAGCACATGTTTTTTTTTTTTTTTTTTTTTTTTTTTTTTGCTCTCTGTATTTTTCTTGCTTTATCTTGTTGCTGTTGTTCTAACCCAATTGCCCGGAGCTGAAGCACGGACCGCCTCTCGAATTGTATCTGAAACTGAACGGACTGAAATCTGTGACTGTCACTGCGACTGCGACTGCGACTTTGAGCCAAGGTGACGTAATGCCAACGCCTAAAGTGGCTTTTATACGCTTCAACAGATCAAGTATCAATTACAAATCATTCACAAAGAGCCGTTGGCAAAAACAATTTCGCTTTGTGGGTCATCATCCATTTAAATTGACTTTGACTTTGACTTTGAGTGGGAAGCTTATCCTGCTGCCAGGAGCTGAGCTGCCTGGCTGGCCATTGCGGCAATGCCAGCGCATGATTGGCTTTAATTTCAAGTCAAACATAAATACACGAATACATATGTATGTATATATAGCTCAACTCGATATAAATATATACCTGATCCATGCTGCACAAGTTGTTCGCAACCATTTCAGATATTCAGTTTGAGCATAAATTATAATTAGCTAAAAATAGCTGAAAACGCAGCATTCGACGGCTGCTACCCGCCCACCCAGCACTGGGCAGCCATTGGGCATCCACTTGACAACCACTTCTCGGGGCGTTCTCTCTCCCTCTATCCCCCCCTCTCTCTCTCTCTCTCTCTCTCTCTCTTGAAGATACTTTATCAAATTGTTGTGGTCGCTGCTCTCGTTGTCAGCTGCTTTCGTATTAATGATAATATCGGGTTACCGAGGCGTCTTCTGTTTCACGGCGCTTCTGTTTCACACACTGGCAGAGCCTGAGCGAGCACTTTGCAGACACCTTTTTTTTTCCTGCCTTTTGCTTTTTTTTATGCCATTTGCCATTTGCCATCAGCTGTCAGCATCTCAGCATCTCAGCATCTTGGCCGTACGTAGACTTACACATATTAGCTCCAAAACTGTAGCATTTACCGATTGGCATTCCGAATATAAATAAACAACAATGAAAATGTTTTGTTAACAGCAACAAGAACAGCAACAACAATTACTAACAATGTTCTCGTCACGGCCATTGCGCAACAGCAACAGAAAAAAAAAAAAACAAAAAAAAAACCAAGCTAAAACTGCATTGACTGCTCAATGCTCGCTCAGTCTCTAAAACTAATTAAGCTGAATATGTAAATATTTATATATTCTCATTAATGTGATATATAATAATAGATCAATAGAGAACTAAGCACAAAACTTGATGATCTTGACTTTAAAACGGACTGAAATTTCGATTGATGTATGTATGTATATATCCGTACTTTATTCTAGTCCAGAATCCATTTAAAACATATACGACTTCCAAAAACGATCTCAGCAAGACCACTACATATATTTCTTTAAAATCTCCCATGTCTCACACAAAACCAATATACCCCATGCACTGCTTGAACGAGCATATAAAAAATACAATATATATACATGAAATCAATTTGTCTAACTCTGCCGTTGTTTTTTAACGCCTCTTAATGGCATCTGATTTTGATGAATATATCTAGCAGGTATATACATATAATGAATGAATGTATAAACATATAGATACATATATCTTGAGATAATATTACCTGTGCTGGGGTACTTGGGCACGCAGCCATATAAATATACATGGAAACAGGCTGCTCAGAAATTAGCGATATTTTTCATTCAACTCGAGCCAATCGAAGCGGTCTTAAATCAAACTGGTTCGAAAGCGAAATGTAATTGATAAGCAACTTTTTTTTTCGCTAGGTTAGAATCGCAATACTTCTACTTAGATAGCTTCATATTTTATGAAGTTATAAAAGTTGTCGATTCATAAACGATTTATGGCGCTCTGAACTTAGTCGCATTACACAAGAGTTTAGGTAATGCACTCGTAATATATAATGTTGTATATAATACGAAATGGCGAATGACAGTTACGTTCCTTAAGTCGCTCATTCAAATAAACCAGTTCATTGATTAAAGTTCCCAAATGAAGCACTTGAAATGAATTGCTTAATGTGAAGAAAATGTCAACTGTTTCGTTTGGAGATCAGAGATTATTATGCGACATAAGAGAACGCAGATTTATTATGACAAAATAAAAGTTAGCAAATTAAATCAGAGATGTGAATAAGACATTGTTGCATACATACAATAAGACATTATTTTTATATATTGCTAAAAATAGTCGATGTGGATTTAGTAGATCCAAATTCTGATTTGTAAAGAGCCTCTTACTTTACACTAGATATTGTTTAGGTGAGGGCAAGTTAGAACTAGTTCATGTGTTCACTTTTCAGTTTATGTAAACACACCTGAAACTTACTTGGAACTTGCACTTAATAATTCGAACCTTAAAAGTCATTTAAGATTCATTTACACAAGACAACAAAATGTGTGGAGCAAAAGGCTGACTTTGTTTGCTCAGAAGCTTTTTGAATACTGAAAATTAGTAGGGTAGGCAGAGGGAGAGCAAGGAATTAGAGAGAGAGAGGGAGAGAGAGAGAGTGCAGAACAGAAAGAGAGCGAGGTAGAGCGAGAGGTAGAGAGATGGAGAGATAGAGAGAGAGAAAGAGAAAGAAAAGGAGAGATAGAGCGAGAGATATAGATATACATATATAGTGAGAGATAGAAAGAGAGTGAAAGATAGAGATAAAAGGAGAGATATAGAGAGGGAGAGATAGAGATAAAGGGAGGGATAGAGAGAGACAGGGTGAGATAAAGGCAGAGTGAGGTAGAGAGTGAGACAGAAAGAAATGTAACAGAGCAAACAGTGAAAGAGGGAAGATATTTAGAAAGTAAGATACAGAAACAGGGAAGACATCGAGAAAGTGAGAGATAGATAGACATAAAGAAAGGATATATAGAAAGAGGGAGAGATTGAGGAAAATCGAGAAAGGACAGACAAAATGAGAGTGTCAGTAAGCGACAGATAGAAATAGTAGATGCCCGAGAAAAAGAGAGAGAGAGAGAGAGATGGAAACTACAGTGACATCAAGAGAGCAAAACCTAATTTTGAATGAGAGTGACTAATATAACATTTCAATGAATTTCACCGACGATATTAGTATGATGAAATACTATAGAGATTTAAGATTCTTCCTAGCCTTTAGTTAAAATATTGGTATTGATATTGAATGCAATTCAAAATGATCTCCCGATCAATTGTTAATCGATTGTTAATTAAGCTAATCGAGCTGCAGCGTGTGAAAGCACTTCCGATGAGCACAGAATGAAATTAGTTCCCTCCATTTAATCACAGTTTTGCTGACCTGTGTTTGTTTCTAGAGAAAATTGTTGGGATTTCGGTAAGAGTATTTGAATATTCCCCCAGTTTCCGACTGTTGCTAATTGCACTTGGCATTGTTTGTGTTTATTTTTGGCCTTTTTGCGTCTGCTGGTGTTGCTTCAGTTGTTGTTGTTGTTGTTGTTGGTCTTGTTGCGGTTGTTGTCGTTGCTGTTGTTGTTGTTGTTGTTGTTGTCTATTTACACGTTAACGCTTATTTATCTTTCAACTTTTCGACTTTGTGCTTAAAGTTCATGAGCGCGCGTGCCGCCGCCGCCCGCTACGCTGTGTGCGTTACCTGGTGCGATGTAAACAAATGTTTAAAAATGAATTTTTCAATTTTCATTCAACGATACAACATAAACGGCTAAGACCAAAGGCGAAGGCAAAGGCAAAGGCGCCGTGCCAATGCCTCCAGGCGAATCGTGTACGAATGGCCAACAGTAAAATAGAATTTACAAAAATAAATAACATAAAAAATAAACGGGAGCCGGTCAAGGTCAGGGCACCAACATGCGCTACATAAGGAAAGCGATTTCTTGGGGAGCCTGTAGAAGTGCTTCAGTTCATAGGAGTTTTTCTGCCAGGGTCAGTAGGAGTGGGAGTGGGGGAAGTAGGTCTAGTTGATTCATTAATGAAAGTATATAGAACATTTACATTTATTTATAGATCGGATCAGATTAGAAATTATATTATATAAAATATAATACAGTCGAGTCTCGATAATAATCGATAAATCGAAGAAAATTCTATACCCTTGAAAAAATCATTCTAAATAGTTCTGTGTAAATCGAAAGAAAAATCTGATCCCTTTGCCATTGCAAATTATCGGGACTCCACCGTATATAATAATACATAATATAAATGTAAAAGCCTTAACTTTTATTTATAATCATTCATAAATATTTTAACAAATCGGTTAGTCGTCCAAAAATCGATCATATCTCAACAAATTTTCAAAGCGCAGGACGCCTAAATTGCCATACATATCTACCTATGGCACAGACTCCAAATTCATATATCCGTATGGCTTTATGATGTATATAGGAAATCATTAAGTCTATTTAAAAATACTCTTCACGTGCCTTCCTAATAAAATGATCGTGATTAACACTTTTTATCGCTGCACTTATCATAATGAATGAATAAAGTATATCTATATATTTCTGCGCTTAGTTTCCTGCTGTTCTTTATCGAATGTGCTGAAACAGTTTTCCGCTGTGCGTCTGCTCATAATTGGTAGGCAAAGCATCTGGCGCGATCATAGAGTCCATAAAAAAAAAAACCATTTGGTCTAATAAACAATGAAGATATTAATAAAAAACATTTTTTCGCTGGATTACATGGAACTCATCAAAATACCTGACAATTGTTTATGCCATTAACTGAAACATCTGTGTGCCATTTCCATGTGATTTTACTTGATTTTGTCCCTCTCACACTCTCATAGTAAGCCTAAGAACGGTACGTTGGACTGTTTCTTTCAGAACTTTTGCTTTCCGCTGATCCCATTTTATTGAATTATTCACAACTTATTGAATCATTCTGTAATATATATATATGTCTATAAGTAGAGCTCTAGCTCTGAGTCAGCATGTCTAAATCATGCTTTAGCAGCGTGTTCCTAAATCTGGATTAGTCAAATTAAATAAAGTTCAGTTTGAGCTGGATTAATCTTTTCATCTGTATTCATTGACTATATTGATATATTGGTGTGAAGTATTGAGGACTGCAAGTATTTGGCGCAAAATAAGTGCTCCAAATTTAGAGATAAAAACTTTGATCGCATCTAATTTGTATGGCAAAAGTTAAAGAGAGTATATTAGTTTTATAACATGTCCTATTTGGCTATTTCCTTAATTATTCATTTATTTATTTATTTTAATTTATTTATTTTTTAATTTTGGATTATTTTAATTATTTAATAATTCTAATTATTTATTTATTTAATTCATTATCTTTTTATTTATTCACATTGTATAGCTTTTATACGAACAGAAAATACTTCAATAATATCACTAATCCCATGGTAAAGTATTTTTTACTTTTCCGATAACTCATACCCTTGATTATCGATAACTGACTAAGTTATTTAAAACGTACCAATTCGTCGATAATTTGATTTTGCTTAGGTTGAATACCCTCCAAAAATAAAGCTATATAATATATAGCTGATATTTATCTAAAATTTAGCATATTTGTGTATGTCTTACATGATTAATCCACAGGTCTGGCATATACATATATATATATATATATATTTTATATGGAACAGCTCCCACCCTTCCAGCATATGTTCAAATAGCAGAGAATTGTGATTGTCATGTGCTAATTTGATATGATTAAGAAACTTCAACTAGAACAAAATTTGTTCCACAATTCGATTCCTATAGTTGTATGTGTGTGTGTGTGTGTGTGCGTGTGTATGTGTGTGTAAATTTGTATTGAATAAATGCAACATCCATAGAATGATTAAAATATCAGTCCTGCCCTTGGCTCAGGGTATATCCAAGTCGAACCCATTCCCCCACCCATGAGTACTCTCACTCTGTTTGTTTGTTTGTTTTCTCTTTCGTGTAGGGTATTCAGAATGTTTGCTTTGGGCAGTATGCAGTTTGTATAAATCTATACATAATTTAGTTAGTTCCATTAAATACGCAGCTGCATTTGTCTATTGTTGTGGCCTGTGCTATTGTTTAGCATGGATTAGTTGTGGTCGAGGCTCTTTTCATGCACTTTTCATTGTTTTAGCTAATTTCGTAGTCACTCTTTAGTTAAAGCCCAAGCATTAGGCATAATTACGAGCTGAAGGTGAAGTTGTTGTTGTTGTTGTTGTTGTTGTGGATGCTGTTGATGTGCTTGGTCAAAGCAGCGTCTAATTAACGCTTATATTAAAGCAATTGCTGTCGTCTTATTTGTCTGTGCCAGCAGCAGCAACAACAACAACAACAACAACAACTACAGCAACAGCTGCGTTGACTTTTGTTCTTAGTCTGTTTACTTGGCTTTGCCTAGCTTAGCTCATGATTAGCCTATGTGTATGCAAAAGTACACACACACACACATACACATGCACATACATGCTCACATATGCTCCGTCAATTGTCAAGTGAAAGACAATGAAAGAAATTCATGCTGCGCTTGCGTCGTCGTCAACAGAAAATTATTTGAAATATTTATAAATTATTATTGTATTGTTATTGCTGTAGCTGCTGCTACAGCGTTGACTGTTTGCAATGCGATAATACTAATAAAATCAGTTCAGTGGCAAAGTCGACAATTCCATGTGGACACACACACACAGGCATACATACAGCTGGCTCTGTCTGCATAGATACAGATATTATTTAATATGCATTTGGGGTTTTTGTTTCTGTTTCTGTTTCTATCATTGTGCCACAAAAATGACACCGACTAATGCCGCACATTAAACATGAATAACAAATTTATGCATAATCATTCCACAAACCGCAATGGACATTTTCAAATTGTCTAGCAGCAGCAGCAATCGAAAGCAATTAACTAAAGAGACGCTGGCCATGGGCTAGAGATATACATATACATATATACATACATACACATATATGTATGTAAGTATATGTAGTGGCAAGCTTAGGAAATGAGAACTGTAAATCGAAAATCTAATCTCTAAATCCTTATTCGAATATGATTGCGCACTGGGAACCAGAATGCATCAGGCGTATAAGCATTGCATTCAAAAGTCCTATAATTTCATAAATATAATATCTATGTTTCAAAATATAGCTTGAGATTTATATAATATGACTTATGGGTCAGACTTGTACACATATAGCTTGAAATGCATTCAAAATTATAAGAAGTAAGAGTATTTTATCAGGAAATATCCGACTAGAAGATACCTGGAACTAATATAGATAACTAGAACTGATATTTAAATCAGTCTACATACATGCTTACATACACATACTGATGTACACACACATGCATACACATACAGTCGGGGCATATTAAGTGTAGATAACATTCTGATCAAATATATATAGTAGTAGAAGAACTAGTAAATATATAGTAGTATGAGTAAATATAGTATATCCAAACTAAAAAGTAAACTTGATTAATATTTAAGTATCATTTGCATAGTCTAAAATATATTCACAGATATATTCAATTAGCTGAACTGTTCCATTGTCAAAGTGCAAAGCTTCTCAAAGACCGAATTTGGGTCAAGGTCACGCTTCACACCTGCCTGAGATTGTTCGCTGAGCCAATTGGAATTATGTTAGTCTTAGGCTTTCGCAGTGTATTCAAGGGGATTCCTCTGTGGCTGACATTCCCGATATTCATTGGCATTCCACTGGGGCGGCGCTAGACGTCGCCAGCAAATGCATTCTGTCAAATGACATAATCCCTATAAATATTGTGCAAACAATATGGGCTCGAGTACTACGGCTATTGCGGCTGCTACTGTGGCTGCAGTTGCTGCTGCAGTTTGAAAAGTGTGACAAGAGCGTTAAAGTGCAATAGGAAAAACAAGTGAGTCAGCCTTGGAGCGGGTGTGAACGACGAAGAGACACTGTGCACACAGAGCTGAGATATTGGGAACTGAACTGAGCTTAATCTTATCGTAGCAGTTCTTGGTATCTCTGGCATTTACAGTGCTAATACAAATGCTACACTATATCCAGAATTGGTATAGCTCTATATAGATATAAAATATATGCATTTGAAATAGAGGACCTATTGTGCTTTAGTGCATTGCTGGCAGAGCCTGCATGGCCCATCATAGCGCTGGACGCACTGTCCAGGGTATTTATAAAGAGTGTCACAGTCAAAGAGCATTGAGTATTGAGTGCGCACTGTAGGCGTGACAAGCGCGCAACTGATACAAATTAATTGCGGCGTAGACGCAGCGCAGACAATGACGTCGACGTCGGCATCGACGGCATCGACGGCATCGACTGCTGCGTGGGGCAGCAGCAGCAGCAGCAGCAGCAGCAATGCTTGACATTCGCTAGTGCAACAGCAGGAGAAGTCTCAGCAACAGTCGCTGCAGACGAAGCTCTTCAAGTGCTCCGTGTAATTCGAGATGCTGCTTTTAAAGTCTGAGATCTTGAGAGCGCAGCTGCCTTGCAGCAGCCGCACCAATTACAACAACAACAACAGCAACAACAACAACAATGCACATTTTATACAGGAAGTAAAATATTTTTTGCAATTCTCTTCAGCCTCCGACTCGGCTCGAACTAGTTGCAATAAATAATAATGATAATATTGCAGGTTTGTGACGTCAGAGGCGAGTTAAAAAAAAAAGTGCGGCAATGGTAAATGAAAAATATATACAGCTGCGGTCAAAAAAATAGCAAAATGATTATTTTGAAAACAGTTTGCAATGAATATTGAGATGAGCATATACTCTTATTAATTCAGGTGTTGCTATTAAGTTATCAAGTTACTAAATTATTATTCAATATTTAGTGCTCCATCGTACTATTATTTTTATGGCCGCAGCTGTGTTGCTATATATGTGTGTGTATGTATGTGTATATTGCACATGCATTCAACTCTGAGACTCGAAGACAGACGGCGCTTCGTCTGTGTCTGCAGTGACAATGCAAAAAACGGGGGAAAAAAAAAACGGAAAAAAGCGGACATCGACAGGAAGGAAGTGCTCGCTGTTAATGCTATGCAATGCCATTGCCAGTCGCTGCGATTGGAATTTGCAAGCGTTGGCAGCGAACACCTACAGCTGATTCCGTTGCCTGTCACAGTTTTGCCTCTCTGCCATTTGCCATTTGCCATTTGCGACTCACCTGAATGAGAAATCCTATTACCTTTGCCAGGCTGTGCTGATAATTGTGAGAGTCTCTGAGAGTCGCAACAGGCAATTCCACGAGCTTCTTTAATAACCAAATCATACTAATCAAAATGAACATTAGCGAGAGCTATTTATTTTTTTCTTGACTCATGAATATCCCGATTCGGCCTTGAGCTTAAAGTGCGTCGCCTGAGTGAATGCATTCATGAGTTGAACGATGGCTACTCGCTTGGGGAGCGAATTCTCTTGTACGCATATCTGATATATGATACATGCATATCATAAGAAATCACAGCGAGCGGGACATTGTGTCAACAATGATAAATCTAAGCGCACTTTAATGAATATTGATTAATAAATAAATGATTGCCAGAGTCGAGTATACTGAGTGGAAGCCCAGCTGAACACAGTGAAATCCATCCGAAAACAAATATTAACTAATTAATGGGATATACGTATATATTGTGATCATTTGAATAACTTTCTATATCAGCCAGAAAAGATCTTATATCTTATATCTATATCTATATCTATATATGTATCTATATATATCTATATCTATATCTATATATATATCTATATCTATATCTATATCTATATCTATATCTATATCTATATCTATATCTATATCTATATCTATATCTATATCTATATCTATATCTATATCTATATCTATATCTATATCTATATCTATATCTATATCTATATCTATATCTATATCTATATCTATATCTATATCTATATATATCTATATCTATATCTATATCTATATCTATATCTATATCTATATCTATATCTATATCTATATCTATATCTATATCTATATCTATATCTATATCTATATCTATATCTATATCTATATCTATATCTATATCTATATCTATATCTATATCTATCTCTATATCTATATCTATATCTATATCTATATCTATATCTATATATATATCTATCTCTAACAATAGCTCATATCATATGACTGAAAAAGTAAGGGTATTACAATAGTCGCCATGCTGCTGCTAGTCGTTTCGCTTTAGTTACGCTTCAATTTATGCATATTGCATAATATTTTATTCTCCCCAGATTAGCATATTTATTGATTATTCGCTATTTGACAGCTGTGGAAGTTGATTTTATGATCAACTAGATCTAGAATTGCATTCAGCTAAAAGTCGAGGAAGAAAAAAAAAAAAAATAAACATGCAACATAAAAAACTGCAGTTAAAAATTGTGTTGGGAATGTGAATTTTGTTCGGCATTTGTCTTCGGACTTGTTGCTGCTCGTTTCTCTCTCTCTCTCTCTCTCTCTCTCTCTCTCTGAGCTGCGATGTTGTTGAGTGTTGTTGCTGGGTTGTTGTTCGGTCAGATTTCGTCGCGTTTAGCGTTAAGTGACATCAACACAAATTCCTTGACATGTGGCGGCATTCAAATTTCAAGCCGCATGCAGCGCTTCGATTCGAAATCATTGCACAGCTGAAAGCTGAAAATTCGGAATTCCTGGGAACAATCGCAGCGCTGCTCTGTTTGCCCACTATAATTCCGAATAATCGCTATTGCTATTGACATAGCGTACATACATTGCGAATATCACGCATTCGCCACATGTGCCCATGCATAATGCATTCACACTCGATTGCATTGCGCTTGCCCACGAATTGGCCAAACATTCATTTCATTTACGCCAGCAACGCCAACGTCAACGACAGCGAAAGTTAGTGAGCCGGCGGACAGGTTGAGGCAAGTTTTCATCCCAATGCCCAATGCTAGCTAACAGTAGAGCATCCACAAAACAAAACAAAACAAAGCAAAGCAAAGCAAAGCAATACAAAACAGAACCGAACCGAGCCGTCAACTTGATTAAGACGATTAGCACAAAAACGCTCATTACCAGAGCACGAGCTGGCACCGTCCCCTCAGCTACCGGCGAGATGAAAGAGCCTAAGCCGGCTCTGGAATGCTAAACAGTTAGCTGGTCAAAAACGTCGCTGACCCAGCACCATTGACGTATGTGTGTGTGTTTCTGTGTGTGAGTGTGTGTGTGTCATATACTTTAAGATCGCATTTCAAAACAATCTGAACACTCGAAGACGCCTCAAACGACAAACAAAATTAGCTTCAATCTGGGAAATTAAATACATATAATAATAAACAATTTGTTTATAATTGTTTTAACACGTCCCTTAGCATTGACTGCGTTGCCACTCTTTGCTGTGCTTTGTATTTGTATATTGGAGGGGTAAAAATATAAATATCGTAAATGTAGTAGTAGTATCTTATTAAACATGGTCAGACAAGTTTAGCTTTGTCGGCATATCTGTGAGATATTTTTTAGGGCATTCTGTATGTAAAAATACATTTTAACAAATTCTGCATAACGTAGAGAATTATATTCGAATATCGTATATATAGCTAGAGTCTTTCCAAATCTGTTATATTGACATTTGGATTTATACTCGTTTAGTTTGTTGCATTACTTAAGATCTGAACATCTCTTCAAATCTCATCTTATCTATCGATATTTCCAACAAAACAACGAATATCGTAAATTTGGAGTCTCTTATTATGCATGATTGCGAACTATTGACGACTTTACTGAGATCTTCTTAGATCGTATCTTATTTATAGCTTAATTTATAATTTGAATATCGTAACATTTGAATATCGTAAATTGTAAGACTTTTATTAAATTGAGTCCACCAGATCAGATATACAGACAAGTGGATATATGCTGGTTTAGCTAGATTAATATTAATGCACTGAGAGAATGTTTTAGTTATCTTCTTACGTATGCAAAGCGAATATCGTAAATTGGAAACCCTTTTAGTAAGGCCAGGCGAATTTATTCATGTTCAGCTCTGGCAGCATATAAAATATATTTTTAGTGGATCTCTTATCAACTACTGCATTTTCAATATTTGATTTTTTCGGGATCTCTGAATATCGTACATTGACAGTCTCTTATCAAGTAGGGTAGGGCTCTTATCTGCAAATGGATATGCTTGATTGAAACCCTGACAGCATGGTCGCTATATTTGCAGTGCTTTGCCTCTGTCTATGTCAAATGTAAAACGATTATCGTAAATTTAAAGTCCCCTATTAGGTTTGGTCCATCATATCAGATATGCTGACTGACAGTCAAATTTGGGCATTCAATTAAACTCTGACAGCAATTCATACCGTTGAATGCATTTCAACAAACATCATATCAGATGAACGAGCTAACAGATTGCCTGACATGTTTGTGCATATGACTTCAGCTCTGCCAGCTGATTAATGCTTGGGCTAAACACCATGACGGCAGTGACGATATAATTATAATAAGCTGCTACTCCTGCTGCGGTTGTTGCTGTTGTTGCTGCTGCTGCAGTTGTTGCTGCTACTCCTGCTACTCCTGCTGCGGCTGCAGTTGCTGCTGCTTCTGCTGCTGCGGCTGCTGTTGTTGCTGTTGTTGCTATTGCTGCAGTTGCTGCTGCTGCTTCTGCTGCTACTCCTGCTACTGCTGCAGTTGCTACTGCTGCTTCTGCTGCTACTCCTGCTTCTCCTGCTGCTACTCCTGCTGCGGCTGCAGTTGCTTCTGCTGCTGCTGTCAAGCGTCAAGAATGGTGGCAAATGCGCTCTAACTGTTGTTATCATAATTATTGTGATTATCATCGGCTTCATAGCTGATAATCATCTCGATTTGAATATGTTTCGTATGTCAATATATTGGATGCTGGCCCAGCCACAATCTCTCTGCTCGCTGTCAAGCTCAACTATTCCTCAATTTTACTCTGTCACTCAGTCTCCCTCTCTCCTGCTCTCCCGCTCTCCCGCTCCCTCTCTGGCAGCTGGTGCGCGTGTGTGCGTGCCTGTGGTCTGTGGCTGTGCGTCTCACTTTGGGCGGAAGCGCAGCGGCAATGATGTTATTAATGTACATTATAGCCCCTGATTATCATTGCTATGCTTATTATGCTGATTATGTTACACTGATATGCTCTACCCGCACCACACGCCCCCTTGCCTTGCCGCACTCCTTGCACACACGCACTCACACTCAGTCGCTCCCCTATTTATGGCTCGCATTGTTTACTATATCGTTTCTCAGCGGAATTTACGGTTTGCAAAAATGAGAGAACAAGAAAAATAGAGAACGTGATTTTGTCATTTAAACTGAAATTTTACAAATTGAGCGCAATTTCAAAGTACGCGATATTAGAGCTACTCGGAGCCGTTATTCAAGTTATCTTTTGAACATGCATTCATGTGGCCATTCATGATATACTCATTCACAAAGTGCAATTGAGTATGTTAGCTTTGTGCAATGGATTTGAAATTTTGAATACATATTCGTGGGAGGAAGTCTCCGATATGCTCACAAGAGCAACGATAAATCTTGTGATATTATATTCGATTCCTCAAGAGCTCTGTTATTTAAAGTGGTAGAGACTGCATTTACTTGGATTGAGAACGTCAAGTCAAATTTTGGCTTGAGTTAGTGAAAAAATATGTTACTTTAGACTCGTAACATCCTCTGGGGGCGTGGCAAACTCTGTCTTTTACAGTTTTGTAGTAAAAAAATTTAACGAATAAATTACTGCTGGCCTTCTATATTTATTTTTTCAAAATGTTTTGGGGCGTGGAAAATCGGAACCTCGGAGCTGAAGATTTAAAATGGATTAGTTAAGCTACTATAAACTACCATAAACCAAGTATCAACTCCTTCTCGACTGTGAATGAGTATAATGCAGTCGGCAACGCCGAACTGCAGCATTCATACTTCAATCAAATATTACCGGCAATTCTATTTTTAAATAGTTCCAAAGTTTTTATAGTCCGATTTTTATGACGTCCCCGATGAGTGAGTGGGTCTGGGTAGGGATGCATAGTATTTGCGTCCAACAGTAATTCTATTTAAAAATAAAATAATGTTTCGAAATAATTGATTTGAATTTGAAAGTCGTCTGCTCTTAGTCATAAGCATATCGTATGTTATATGTTCTCGTATTACCCAGATCTAAAGTATTTCAAGCTCTCGTAACACAGATCTTCTAGCCTATAGCCATTATATGTATATTTTCCGATAGTATACCGAGACGATTGAATAACGGGGCCACTTTGAGGCAATTCTATCGAATGCTGTAGCCGTGGGCCGTTGCCAGAGCAATAGAAACAACAATAGCTGTGGGCGAGGGGGTAGAGGCGTGGCGTGGAACGCAACGAGCACTGAGCAGACCAGCTGTCGACGTTGATGCTGACGCCGACGTCGACGTCGACGCCAACGTAGACGTCGTGCGAAATTTATCACCCAAAAGATTCGTGAACTCAACGGGGGCCGTAAGGTCGACAACTTGGCGTGGCTAACGGCTACCTGCTAGCGCTGCTACCTGTCGCCCGTCACGCCCCCACGCCGCCCCGCTTGCACCACCACCTGTCCGTACGGCCATGCTCACTCCCATGCCCCCAGCCTGCGAGCTTTGGCTGTCGGATTGTTTGATTAATGTCTCGACGCAGGCCATGTGCATTCTCTCTAATCTCTCGATGTGAAATTTTTGCTAATGCTTGTGTGTGTGTGTGTGTATGTGTATGTGTATTTGCAGCCATGTGGCGGCGATGAGGCAGACAGCAGCTGGGAGCATGCCGTGCCACTTGTTGCATGCCGTTTCCATGCAGCCAGCGCAACGGCAACAGCAACGAACTCGCATCAAATATCCTGCATATTACTCATACGCCGTATGTCGCCTGGATGCCATCGTAACATGTTGCAACAGCAGCAGCAGCAGCTGCCACCGCTTGCGGCCACGACGCGCTGACTAATTGAACGATCTATATTACAACAGCAGCCGCCGCAACAACATCAACTACAACAATTTATTGAAATAGCATCATCAACAACAACAACAACAACAACAACTAGAACTACAACTACAACTACAACTACAACAACAACGACGACAAGAACAACAATCGAGCGAACAAACTTGCCCGCACAACAGCTCAAAATGTCTGAGGTAAGTTTGGCAATAAATTTCACTCTTAGTTGCGAGCTAAATCTTTGGCGCCCGCCAACAAAGACGTGAGATTCATTCACACAAAATTTACGTTTCACACTTTTAAGCAAACATAAAAAATAATAAAAATACATTTAGACATGTGCGAACATTGTAATACTAAAGGGTTTAGCAAGAGAGAGAAGTGGAATGAAATGTGATACAAATCATAGATGTTGCTCAACTCTATCGATCTTAAAATATTTATATGAGAGTATTTGCTGTAAATATTAAAAATACATCAATTTAACGATCAAATATTTTCGTTTATATATACATATATACATATATATATATATACAAACAAAATTCATTAGTCTTTAGATTTTCTGAAAATATTATATGTCTTGAACTTATTTTGCTTCTATTTATCCATCTATTTATCATCTTTGTTCTATGCAAACAAAAACTTGTTAATACTATTTCATTCGAAAGTTATATAAAATGCAAGTAAAACGAGTTTGAAGCAAAATTCACTTCAAGAATTGCGAATTGCATTTTAAAATTAAATAAATAAATTTCGAAAACAATTTTTGATTTTTATTTGTATTAGCTTAGTTCTTATTATTTCAGTTTGAGCTTAGACGTTAATTAGTTTTCTCATTATGCAAACGGAGATAAAGTAGTCCGTTAAGACTATATATATATAATAATATATATGTACATATATGATATATGTGTATTGAAATTGTTCAGATTATATATATAATGGTATATATACATAAAATAATATATTTATATTCAAATTGTTGATCTATGGCTTTAGCAATATGTGTAAATAGAGACCTATTCAAGAGATGCATTAAATTTGTAAAAAGCTTTAACTAAATTGATAGAGATTCCCAGCTCACATCGCTAATCAACGATCATCTTTCATTTAAAATTACTTTGATGCAAAATGCTTTGGAGTAGAAAATTGGCGGAAACTTTAGCCAACTGCGAGAAATTCTAGAAAAAAAAAAACTCCGTTGTAAATATGTATGTGCGGAAACAAATATTTAAAGCTAGTTCAGTTTGAGCAGAATGCTTGCAGATAAAGACCAGAAACAGCAACAACAAGGGGAACAAGGGGAACAAGAACAATATTGTGAATGTGTCTTACTCTGGTCCCGCATAAACATTTGAATTTTGGGTCAGTGACGTCGTCGTCGTCATCGTCGTCGTCTCATATCTCATGTTTATGTATGGGATATACACTCACGCACTCTTTTTTTTTACGAATGAGAGACAGAGAGAAAGAGAAGGGAGGGAAAAAGGGATTTGAGCTGGAGTGCGGACAGGGACCACGGGCACCTTTTGCTTTGGCAGCGAACAGCTGTTGGCAAACTCGTGCTACAAATATTGACCTAATTTGCACCTGTTTACAAATTCATTTGGCTCGCCGTGTGGCCCACATCGCATATCCCCGCATCCTGTGGGGCAGGACTTTGCGTTTTTGGCGCATGATTTATGCAGCAAAACGCGAACTCTGCGCGCCATACACTAACCAACCAACCACCCATCACCCCTCCGCACCACCGACCACCGACCATCGCCCATTACCCATTGCGAGCACTAGTTTTAAGTGGGTCAAACCGTGTCCATGCTCATGTCCCAGCCAGGGTGACCCACTCGACCAGCGGCTATTCACAGGATATTTGCGGTACCTCCGAGCTAGCGGGCTTGCCATGCCCGCCAATGGCTTGCTGCGGCGCCTCAATGGGTCAGTTATGCACACATTGTTGGCATTCCCTTGTTAAACAAATTTACATTTTCATGCAACAGCGGAGCAGTCAGGCTCCAGCTACAACTACAACTACAGCTCCAGCTCCAGCTCCAAAGAGTGGTGAGCGTTCTTTAGAACAATCACAATGCTTTCAATTACGGTTTGCCAAAGCATTACACAGCACGATGGACTCCAGCAGCTTCATCATATATGTATGTATGTATGTATGTATGTATGTATGTATGCATGTATACATGTATATGATGCTACTCACATATTCACGTATTCTAAGAGCCCACAACAGGCACAACAACTGAAACTGGAATTTGCCAAGC
Source organism: Drosophila mojavensis (assembly GCF_018153725.1). NCBI lineage: Eukaryota > Metazoa > Arthropoda > Insecta > Diptera > Drosophilidae > Drosophila > Drosophila mojavensis. The sequence goes on from NW_025318667.1 coordinate 15,531,229, forward strand.
GGCTGCGATGGGTGTTTAGAGCATATTATCAAATATATGTGAGAATCCTTTTCAGTGAAACGGAGCAAAAGCCAGAGCTAAGTTTCCCACAAAGCGGCCAGTCCGAGTCGAAAAGTCAGGCAAACAAATTGAAATAACAATGGAAGAATTTCATTTGGAAATTTTATTTGATTAAAGTTGATACCTGATATCTGATGTATAAGCATAATTATCTGTATATGTATTTATTATTTGTTGGGCTTTCATAAAACAATTTGAGAAGCTGTTCAGAAATGCTAGAAATATTTTTAGGATTTTATGTTTTTCCATTTACTCTTAAAAACTACAATTTGCAGGGCCTAAATTGCCCCGTGAGCCACGTGAGCCAATTTTAACCTCATTTAGTTTGTGCCAGAACAGCTTAGGTCTAGACTAAATCTAGGTTAAATGCTTCTTGCAGGCTGAAAATAAAGGCGTTACTAAATAGAGCTCGCACAAGGAAAATTTGCCTCGCATAACTATTATGTGACGCTAAAGCAAGAAGAAAAACAATTGAGATTGTTGCAGGACTGCTTAACATTCGTTTACTTTTGGACAAATTTTTAAATATTTTTCTTTTGGCATATCTAAAATTTGTTTTTTAATTAATAGAGAAGCTCAAAAGTAAACTTGTAGTAAAATTTCTAGCTCTAAAGAATATATAGCTAGACCGCTTTATCATGCCCTCAATAGGTGTGGATTTATCAACATATATATTTATCAAATATACATATTTTTCTAAACTTCGAGTCTCTAACACTAATACTTAGAGACTTGAAGCTAAGAATATATACTATTATTTAGTATTTTTATATACCACAGATAATATTGTGCACTTTGCCACGCCTCTAGTGGATATATCGGAAAGAAATCTTAACACTTTAAAGGACGAATATACCAACAAGGGTTTAATTTCATATAAACGGACATCAGTAGGTAGAATGCAGAGAAATGCAATATAGTTTTGCCACTTCATGAATGTGTATAAACAAATATCATAGCTAAACCTATATAATTCATAGCTGGCATTAGAATACCCTCTAAAGTAGAAGCACTTTTCTGAAAAGCGAAAATGAAAACGAAAGCTTTAATCAGGCATTGCTTACACAAGAGCAAGAGCTCAACAGTAACAGTAGCTGCTGCCGGCTGGCTCCTCGAGCTCAGCCATTCAGGCACTCAGCTATTCAGCTATTTGTACATATGGAAACAGATGTACACACACGAGTCGAGCGTTGAAACGGAATGGGAAAAGCGAATAAAATGTGTAGATAGATTGTAAAATTGGCAATGGAACGTCAAATAGTTGATAAGCGAGCCAAAGGGATAACCATATTGAGTTAACTGATTTTCCACTTCAATCTCTGGAGTCCACATAAAATGCCAAAAAGCAGAGCACAATAGAATCGACAATGATTTTCAATCTCATTGAAAATGTGCGGAACGGGTATGATGGGCTTGTGAAAATGTAGACAACAGGCAGAGAATGATGGGGAAGATGGTATTATAAGGAACTAAATCGATCGAAAGATACAGCACTGTCCGCTATATCTATCTGTCTGTCAGCGATCTAGCATATTCTGTGGCTAGTTTACTGGAATATGAAATATGTTCTTATATACAATATGTATATATGTATATGCAATATACATATATTATATACATATATGTATTCCAGTATATCATTTGAAATATTTTAATTTTAAAGTATTATTTGAAGAACAATAGTTTGTAAATGTTTTGAAGGTTCTCCCAATGGATATACATATGGTGAATACTTTTCCTCATTCTGCCCATATATATAGTTATATATTTATACATACATACATGTATAAATTGATATAAGTAACTTATAGATTACAGTTTTTTGCAGTGTTTAGGGTATATGCTAGTCGTACAATCGCTCGAGCATACTTACTTGTCCCCACAATTTGTGGGGGCATTGACGTGAGCTATTGGTTGGTTCTCAAATCATGTATATACTATATATATCGAATTGGTTTATCCAATTGAATATCAGTTCTTGTCCTGCCAGACACTCAATGCATACACAACCACATATTCATTATATATTATACATATAGAAATATCTAGTTGTGCTGTATATAAAATCTGTTAAATGACATTTGTTTTTAAGCTAAAGTCGCTTAGTATTTGGATATATTTTAAGTACTTTCCTCTATTTTCTAATGGATGAATAGAATGATTTGTAATTTCAAATATAATATATTATTATATTATTATATATAGATACTACTATAGTATATATATTACGATGAAGGACAGATAACTCTAGCGTAGTATAATTATGGAAGGGTGTCTATAAGGAGTGTTGACAATAATGAATAAAGATAGTTATAGCGACTTTTCTGTTTGAAAGTGACAACTGATAACTTGGAGGTATAGCGATTGTTAATATGTCATTAGTGTGGCCAATTAAATCTTAATCGAGTTGTTAAACACTTTTCATCAGTTATGCTCAAACGGTCATCAATTTGCATATATCGAATGCCTGAAAGCTTATTAAATCTTTCGTGTCTGGCGCTCGATTTGGCGCATTAGGATAAAGCGAACGATTATGTTAATGATTATTATGATGAAGATTTTGATGTTTATGTTGCTCTTCTTCTTGTTATTGCTGTTGCTCAGGATTTGCGGTAATTAGGCCACTAATTTAGCCCGCAGACTAACGCCTTAGCCACTTGGGCGTCGCTGCGCCGCCGGCTCGTCAATTCGTTTGATTGTTTCTGTTTCCTGTGCATTGATTTCCATGATTGATGTGTTTTTAATGATGGCGACAGGCGGCAGGTGCTTAAAAGCTGGTAAAGCAGCCATTTCAATCATTAGCGATACGCCACTAGCTACCTACGTTATTCACCTCTCTTTCTTACGCACACACACACACACACACTCCCGCTCCCGCTCCCTCTCTCTCTCTCTGTCTCCTTTGTAGTGCAACTGACATGGAAAGTGAACGAATCGGCAGCTCGACGCGTCTCGATTGCAATAAACTAGATAAAAACACAAATAAAGACCAAGTTGAAATGTTCGAATAAGAAATAGAAATAAAGATAAAACAAAATAAACCAATGGCATATCTAACGCTTGCCAAAGTCGGAAATGCGCCAGAAGATAAATGGTTTATACTAATTGATTGCTTTTGAGCGAGCCAAACTGAAAGATGTCCTTGGAATATATCATCTAGACATATGTGTACAAAGCAAATAACATAATGCATGTATGACAGGATATGAATAGGGAACAATATATTTAACGATCTTGAAGTCTTTGTCCCCATGTCCTTCGATTGTGAAGAGCTTAAAATATTTGAAAAGAAATCAAGAAATCTATCAGAAAACCCCTATGAAAGATCGACGCTATAGTAAGATTTGGGGCTTCTAAGAAGCATGCCGATTACTTTAAAAAAGGCTAGGCAAAACAAGATATTTACTCAGTCGAGTCTCGATAATTTGTATGCCGTTAAATCAAAAATCGCGATAAATCGAAAAATATTTTATTCCTTTGGACAAAATTCGCCCTCGATATTTCTCGATAATTTGAATTTCTGTGTAAATCGAAAAAAAAAATCGGATCGCCTTGCCATTTCGAATTATCGGAAATCGACTGTTAATCTTATTCAAAATAAATCCCATTATATAAATATATATATAATAATCATTAAAAAATATTTTCCTGTTCAGCTCTCCTTCTTTATCTCCCTTATCGCAGTCTCTTCCTTTCTGGAAATGTCCAAATTTGAAAGGCGTGCCAAAGCGCGTACACATCAAATAGCATTCGATAGTTAGATGAAATCGGAAATCGTAATCGGCGTAAACTCAACATTCGTGATACTTTATGAGCAGACCTCATTTATAATCGCTCACACCCAGTCCAAACAACCCCTCGTCCACCAAAATTATATAGTAGCCCATAAAAGATGGGCTATACTCTCTAGTGGTAGCCGGCCGCCGATTGTGCTAGGTCGTTGTCGTAGCAGGAGCTGGAATAGCTGCCACTGCTTCAGTCAATGCCTGTTAACTGGCACAGCACTAAAGTTGCGACAAGCAAACAAAAGGGCAACAGCCAAACAAACGAATGACAGCAACAATGACAACAACAACAGCATCTGAATAGTGCTGGGCATGGGAATGCCGTTTGGCAGTTGGTGTTTACGTGTCGCCTGCAAGTATGCTATGAAAAATATTGTAATCATAAACTATGCCACGCAACAAAAAGCAGCAACTGAGTGTCTCCGCGGAGCACAGCAATTGACTGCATAAAGAAGGGGCTCACAGGGTCTGGGGGGGCGGAGGTGAGGGGTTTAGGGTAGTGGGTTTTTGTTGAATTGGGTTTTTCGGCATGTCCTTGCGGTCAAGCCGGGCCCAATGGAGCTGTCGCTTTTGAAATGCCAGTGGTACAGATGCATCAGAGCTATAGCCAGTACCCAAGCACCCACCGCAACCACTGGACCCACATACAGCCAGAGCAAACAGAATAACATAAATCCATACACTATATGATATACGGATAATTGAAGTTCTTTTCTACGGCCATAGTTCTGGCAGCAGCCCAGCCCGTAGTAGCCGCAACAATCGCATAGAATGAATGACCACAATAGTTGGCATAGCACGAATGAACTAACAGACGGCAGCAGAGATTTGTCAGTGCAGCTTTTTGTGCAGCTCCTGAATGCCTTTGTTCCCCTGAGCACTTTGATGATGTTGTCTAGTTGTAACTGTCAGCTCAACACCTTCGGACGGCTGCGCTTGACTAATTGAATCATAACAATGAATTCAGTTTACGAATGATATCTGAGTGTATTAAGACACTGCACCCATTGAAGATGGTTCACTCAGGACACAATGGCTTCGTGAGTGTATATATGATAGGCAGAAGGAGGCGTGGCAGAGGCAGCGCAGTAATCTGCATAAACGTAGAATGGATATTAATTTAGTTCTTAGTAGGGTACAGGGTATCTCCTAGTCGGTGCTAGCATGTAGTAAAAGGTTTGGGTCACAATGTGTTGTTAAGATACCATACCATACCATATCGATATCATTAATTGAATCCTTATATGAATATCAGCTCCTCGCAGGGTACAGAGTATCTCCTAGTCGGTGCCAGCATGTAGCAAGAGGCTTGATTCATTACACGTATCAAATGTGCTGTTAAGATACCATAATAAAGCCATAGTTTGAATCCTCATATCAGCTCCTCGCAGGGTACAGGATATCTTCTAGTCGGTACCAGCATTTATTACGCTTATCAAATTTGTTAATATACCATAACAAAGTCTTATATTGACTCTTTATATCGATATACCTTGTGCAAAGTACAGAGTTATCTGTTAGTAGGGCACAGGGTATCTCTTAGTCGGTTCCAGTATTATTACAAGTATCAAATGTGTTGTCAAGATACGATAACAAAGCCATAGATCAAATCCTTTTACTGTTATCAAATCTTCGCAGAATACGGCATATCTCCTAGTAGAATACGGGTTATTTCCTAGTCGGTTACAGCTGTCAATCCTTATGAACAATAATACTTGTTTAATTAGTTAGTTTACCCAGACCACCTGATAAACGAATCACGTATTCTTCGTATTCTTCTTTTCAACATTCAAATTGAATTTTCAACATTTTTGAAATGCAATGATTACAATTGAAATGGCAATTATGAAGCTGAAGCTCGATAAAGCAAATGTCAAGGAGTTGAAATATTGCTTATACTGTGAATAGAATGAGATGACAGAGGGCGGAACGGGGCGTGGCAGGGGCCGGATATGGCTTGAGTTTGAGTGTTAAGCAATAGCTGTCAATTTGTCGTGTTGCAAGATGTCAAATAATATTCAAGTTGACTCGAGTTTGCATTTGTTATGCGAGCAGCTACTCCTGCTGCTCCTGCTGCTCCTGCTGCTCCTGCTGCCTGCTGCTACTCCTACCGTCTCTTCTTCTTCTAGTGCATCAGCATCCACTCATGAGAAATTCATGAGTTTGACGTTGGCATTGAACTGATGTAGAGCTCGGTGGGCGGCAATGGGCTGCTGCAATTAACTGACAAACATCGGCCGTAATAGGAGCAACGCAAATACCCCTCGCACCACCCCTCGAATGCCATTGAAGCCTACTCACGCAAAAAGTATTCAAGTATTCGCCGCTCGTCTAACTGCGAAAGCTGCCCTCAAAGTATGCAATGTTGAAATTTGCAAATTTTGTATTTCTACTGAAATATTTGTTGATTAGTTTCCTGCTAACTTTTGGCCAAATTAATGAAATACAATTTTTAAAGCTAAATTAACATAGAGGATGGAGCTTAGAGGAATCAAGATTTGAGGGGTGTTACAATTACAGGTAAAGTTGAGTTCTAGATAATTCTTAATGGATTTTCATCAAGTAGGTCTCGAGGGATTTGGATATATATAGATCCTCCTAGCTCGAGCAGAATTTTGAGCTGTACTTACGTAACCAGCTTAAATCGAGTCTTTCATGGAATTTTTTGAGCAGTTCTGAATTCAGTCTCTAATATTTGGATTTTACTCCATTTTCCTGGCTCTCACTTTTCGCTCATTAAAAGTTTGTGTATTTAATCGCATTTTTTATTTTCGAAAATCTTATTGAAACAAGGCTCTCATTAGCTAAGCCCAACTCTTTTTAATTTTGTTGTTTAACAATAACTAAAGCTTTAGATCAATTGTTTGATGTTTCCTCGATTAAGACAATCTAGAAACTCCTCCTCTGAAACGAAATAAGTTGAAATTTGAAAAGCAACAAAAGAACATATAGAAAATTGATCAATAAGATTTCATTTCATCTGTTTCAGCTAGGTCAGAAGCAAGACAGAAAATCAAATTGGGCTCTTCTATTTGCCAGCCTTTCAAGTACCAGCTGGATAACCTTCCAGAAGACTTGCGATTATGCTATCGATTCAGTTTATTAGCAAATTACTTGACAAGTGCATGACAGCAGGGTATGTTTAGGTCGAGCATATATATTTTTATATGTTTTCTGTGATTAAGTCGCTTCCTCGAATTATGCCAAAGATTCAGTCTTTACTCATTTCAAAAGCAACAGCAACAGGGTGTTTCCAGGTCGAACTTCTATTATTTATTTTGCTTTTGGATCTGCGTTCAGCAACACTTGGCAAATTTTATTATAACTTGTATTTTTTGCCCAGCTTCAGCTGCAAATTAACATAAAGCATTTATGGAAATGCCTAAGCTTTAGCGCTAAGTGCGCGTCTAACAGAGCATGTGTGCGTGTGTGCGTATGCGTGTGCGAGTGCACACATGCGTATGTGTGTAGTTTCATAGATTTACATACAATTTGCATATGTTTTGGAGTGTGTACGTGTGTGTGTGTGTGTATCGCGATGTCAAGCACTGAGCGAGTTTATCTGTGCGTATGCAAAAGTTTTCCAATTAAAAGTTTCGCAACGTCGCCACCGATTGCGCTGAGCCGTGCTGTCCTGATCCTGCCAGCGCCTCAGCCAGGCGGCCAGGCGACCAGGAGGCCGGCCGCATCGGGAGTGGGTAAATGTGTCAGTGAGTGAATGAGTGAGCAGGCCAAAGGGTAAACTCTGGCGGCAATCAGCGTTGCTGTTGCCGACAATTATGTTGCATAATGAGCTATAAACGTGTCGCCCGCCGCTCCTGAGAGCTGCTATGGACAAGGGGGGTGGGCGGTGCTGAGTCCTGGGTCCTGGGTCCTGGGGGCTGCTGGCTGCTTGAGAAATATGCACACGCCTAGCTGCAAATGGCGGCTTAAGTGATAAGCACACATGCCCCCGGCTGTGTCTGCTTGCTGTTGTTCTTGTAGCCGCTCAAGTGTGCAAAGAGAAAACACGCATACGCCAGGTAGGACGCATCTACTCCAATGTTTGTCTACAACTTCGGCGTTCGCTGTTGTTGTGCTCCTGGCAAATGGAGCGTTCAGCTTGAACGCGTCTCAGTCTGTGTGTATGTGTGTGTGTGAGCGTGTGAGTGTGTGTAATAGGGTATTCGAGCTGTGAGCAAACAATTGGCATAATCGCTGCATTGACAGGTTTGACAGATTGCTGTTTATTATAGCCACTCGTTGCCTTTGGCTATATGTACCAACTTGTCGCCAGTTCCTTCTCTTTTTTGCTTTCCTTTATAACTATATGCTATTTTTATAGCTATGGACCTTTGGCATGTGCCGGCCAGTTGACAGCTGCTAAGAAGTGTGAAAGGGCTTGAGTTACGTGTGCCGGTGAGAACAATACCCTAGACAAGACATTTATTTGTTGAACGGACAGAAAGTCGATAAATATCGATTGTCTCATTTAATAGTTGAGCAGGCGTCGAATGTTCCAAGAATCTGACACAATTGTTGTGTAGCTAAGGAGTCCATTCCTGTCTGGCACATAGATAAAGATCGGGAGAGAGAGAGAAAGAGAGAGAGAGAGAGAGGCAAAGAGAGGCAAAGAGAGAGAGAGACAGGGAGAGAGAGGCAGAGAGAGAGAGAGAGAGAGACAGAGACAGAGAGAGAGAGAGAGAGAGAGAGAGGCAGAGAGAGAGAGACAGAGAAAAAGAGAGAGAGACAGAGAAAAAGAGAGAGAGACAGAGAAGCAGAGAGAGAGACAAAGACAGAGAGACAGAGACAGAGAGAGAGATAGAGCTGCTACTCTGCTCCTCCTTAGACGTACATCATTTCATAGCCTCACCTGCAGCTGCCACTGACGACGTCTTCGTCTACTATTTTCGTTACATTAGGTCGTTTTCAATGTCTCGATGCAAACGAAGCTAGAGTCGTGTCAGCCGGTGTCTCAGCTCAGCTGCTAGTGTGGCCGACACTCAATTCCTTTCGGAGCGTCAGCTGCAGACCTCAGACTGCAGGCTGCAGGCGCAATGCTCAGATGCCAACGCCCACTTTGTACGCCCGGCTGCATTGTCACCTTGGCGTCATAGCCAATAGCCAATAGCCAATAGCCAACTGCCAACTGCCAGCAGCAGCAGCAGCAGCTGGAGCAGCAGCAGCAGCAGCAGCAGCAACAGCAGCAGCAGCAGCAGCAGCAGCAACAGCAGCAGCAGCAGCAGCAGCTGGAGCAACAGCAGCTTTTGGCCGTAAAGGCGCGATAAGGATCATTTATCTGCTTGTCATTTGCCAGATGCCAGATGCGTGCATAAAGAATGTGAAGCCGACAATTCATCTCAGCTGCCATTAACATTGAATTCCCATTCACAGTATATACACATACACATACACATACACATACACATACACATACACATACACATACACATACACATACACATACACATACACATACACATACACATACACATACACATACACATACACATACACATACACATACACATACACATACACATACACATACACATACACATACACATACACATACACATACACATACACATACACATACACATACACATACACATACACATACACATACACATACACATACACATAAACATACACATACACATACACATACACATACACATACACATACACATACACATATACAAGTGCATATGTAAGCAGAGACTTTGCACGGCTTATGTTTGATACAAGTTTAATGTGTTAAGTGGCATTTGGGTATCGTCTGCTGGCCATGAATAAAACCCAGAGAACAGACAGCCACAGAGCCACAGTGAACTCTCAATGGGTTGGCAAATGGAAGCAAAGCTTTCATTTTTCAAAGAAATCGACTCAAGCTTAGACTACATCGAAAAGCTAATTCAAGTTTCTCAATTAAAGAAAGTTTCGACAGAAATTAAATTTAATTTTTATTTCTATAATTTTATTCATGAATTTTTATTTAATAAATTCTGTATTGCATATTATTAAATTTTACTTGGGCATAAAGAGATAAATTTATTGTAATTTGATATATTTTATGTCTTATTTAATGTGAAATTTACAAATTGAATAATTCATATTTATTAGCTTCATTTATTATGACTTATTGCCTGATAAACTATAGGACAGTTAATTAATTAATTATATTTTCGGGCGTTTCGTTAGATAGAGAAGACGTTATACTAAGGGACGGCAAGACTAGATATGGAGTGTAAATATTACAAGTAAAGTTCAGTTCAAGGGAATATTTGCTAGATTTCAATTCTAGGCCAGGTCCAGTAGATCTTGAGCTGGTGATGTCAGAATCCGCTCATAGCTCTCATAGCATATTTAGGATTTATACTGGTACTTGGATATATTCTTAGACATCTTAAATGATCAAGCAGGATTATTTTAATTGAAATTTCAATATAACATATACTTATAAATATCCTGCATATTAGTATATCATATACCTAAATGGTATTTATCTACTGCCATGCAACCTAGTTATGCATAAACTAGCCGTCATTTTCCTATTCTTCCACTTTTTCTTCATCTGCTGTAGAGCTGTAGAAGTAGTCTATAAATAGCTATAATTGAATGGCATCATATTCGTGATATAATTGTATGAATGCGAGTCGAGGGCTCGCATCGCCAAAGTCTAATCAGAGCTGCAACAGTTGGTCCGATTCGCGTAGCATACCTTCAGGCGATGGGGAAACGGGAGCAGGGGGCAGCAGCAACTTGCAGGCAAATGGGGGATCGGAATTGATATTGAGAGTGGATTTGGTATTGAAACTGAATGCGTAATGCGTAACGCGTAGTGCGTAGTGCGTAATGTGTAATGCGTAATGCGTAATGTGTAATGCGATGGCCAATAACGTTGAATGAGTGAGAATACCAAAGTACCTGTTGTATAACCAGTGGCAATATTGTTGTGTATTCAGTGTGTCTGAGTGGGTGTATGTGTGTGTGTGTGCTGAAGAATGAGCAAACAAACATACGGAGGGTCGTACAGACAGACAGACAAACAAACTAATTTTCTATTGAATAACACAAAACCAAAAAAAAAAAAAAGAACATAAAGAAAACTGCGAATAAAAAGTTATGACCAAAGGGAATGGAGCAGGCACAAAGGAAGGCGGGTGTAGAGTTATATAAATATATATATACATACATATCTATATGTATCTTTATATGTATATGGATATGGCAGCAAAGCTAAATTGAGAATAATATTTGCTGAAAGTAACTAAAGCTGCTATCTGTTCCTGCTCCTGCTGCTACTCCTGCTGCTGCTGCTGCTGCTGCTGCTGCTGCTCCAGTTCCACACTTGGGAGCAATTTCAGTCTCATCATCAATATTCGGCTCCCACTCAGGATTGTTGCTAATTTAATTGAATTTATTTGCCATGTGGCCGCAATTTATGAAAAGCCTCACACAGCCGCAGTCAAATAAAATTTGGCTAAGCGAATAGCCTTGATGCAGTCCCAAATCAGTTGGCTGAGCCACTCAATCTTAGCCAATCTTGACAGGCTTAACAAAGTAAAGATTGGAATTAAGCTCGTAACTCATCATACTTTTCTTATTACCGATAAATATCGATAAGTTGATATGGGCGTTTAACACGTTTAACACGGGCGTTTAAAAGCGGGAGACTTAGATTTTTGATAAAACCAGGAATATCTGAGTTCACATTGTTCAGGGTAGCTCGTAGTCGGGCAATACTGAGGAGAGTGTTCTTACTTATTCTGGATTACATTTAACTATGATATATTCATCATATGGCATAATATTTTATAGCCCTCCTATAGATCAAGCTCTCCATTCTCAATTCCTTGGTTCACAGTGTTCAGGGCATTTCCTAGTCAGGCTGTACTGAGTAGAGTATTCTTACATATTCGATTATGATTGTTCCTTTTCTAGATTACATTTAACTAATATATATATATTCATCAATAATATATATAGAACTCCTATGAATCAAGCTCTCCATTCTCAATCGACTCACAGATCTAATTGGAGTCCATGAATGAAATGGGTAAATAAATTAGTCCATAACAGGCAAGAGGATCTTCCGTGAACCCATCCCTTAGTGTTTTCGTACACCCAACTGGCAGAAATACAGTTATATTCGTCTTCCATTTCAAAAGCTAGAACGACAAAGTATAAATTTAGCCACGCCATATATTCACTTAGGGCTTAATCCACCTAGAGTTGTGTAAGGCCCGAGCTCTGCTGTTTGTCTTAGCCCCTAATCTGTATAAATACAACAATTGTTGACAATTTAAACGTGCACGCTGACTATGTGACTCTGCTCCCTTCTCTGCCTCCTGCCGCTGCCACCACACGCAATCCTTCAGGCAGCCAGCTGGGCACTGGGTCGTTGCCTTGGCCCGCTGCTGCAGTGTCCGGCTGTTGGGCAATCAATTAAATGTGCGGCACGCAATTTCCTCCTTTATGCTGGCTCGCTGGCGCTGGAGCAGGAGCTGTAGCAGGAACTGGAGCTGGAGCAGGAGCTGGTGCTGAAGCAGGAGCTGGTGCTGGAGCTGTAGACTTGCTGGCAAGTGGGTCGCCTCATTTGAGCCGTAGACCGTTCGAGAATGTTCCGGAGACATGGGGCTAACACGTAACGCCAGCCAAGAGCCAACGTGACAAACTTTGCCAGCCAACAGCAGCAACAGCAACAGCAGCAACAGCAACAGCAGCAGCAGCAGCAACAATGGGAGCAATGGGCATAGCAGCGCACAACATTTAAGAAAATGTCTTCAAGCAAATTGTAAGGGTGGCTGGGGGATGGGGATGGGGGTGGGCCAACAGAATTTAATAGAATTTAAAGAGCTTTTAGCAGCGGCATGCATGGAGCGCGTCCACGCGCAGAGTCGCACGGCGGGCTGACGACATAAATCTGCCAAGCGGAGAGCAATGCTTATAAAATAATAATGACAACAACAACAGCAACAAAAGGGGAGGCCAGCAGGTAAATGCTGTTGCGATAAAATATATACAACAACAACAGCAACAACAAATAAACGAGATAAAGTCAAAGTGGTTTAAACGGTTTGCACCAGCTAAAAAATGTGTGTGAGCGAGAAAGAAACTGACAGAGAGAGAGTGGCGGAAGAGAGAGGGGGCGAGAGAGTGCTAGCGCAAGGTTATATGGACTGAAGCGAGCCGAGTTCTCAAAGACACTTGACAGGTTCGCTGACTTGGCCTGCCACCAAATTATTTCACATATGTACATATGCTGGCCCAGGCTAAACACAGCCAAGGCCCGACTGGAAGATGCCCTGTAATAAATATTTGGTACAGGCACAGGGATGGGCAAAAGTAATTACCCAATATTAATATGTTATATTTAGTGTTAAACTCCTGTTTAGATTGGGAAATTTTTATTATTGTCAGAGCAGATCGATGATACGGAAGCCTTTTATGGCTTTTTCATCACTTTTTCCAGAACATAGGGCGACAGGTGCTCGCTTTCTTGGCGGATATTATTACGAGACTAAGGGGCTTAGAGAGCTTGAATTTGAAAGAGTTTGTTGTCCGAGACATCTAAAAACTACATGAAATAAATTCGGAAAAGGATGAATAAAACGATCTAGCCAGCCAGAGCTCATTTCTGTTTGTTGGAGCAACCTGGAAAGGCTTTCTTCATTCAATATTACAAGATCTGGCAGAGTAAACCGATTCCTGTCGCAGAATTTATGTGTGAAAGATAAATATAGAGAAAGAAGAGAAGAGAAAGATAAATATAAGATAAAATATAATATATATTTATTTAATTGAAAAGATCCAAGAATTTGTAGACAGCTTTTTAGAATACTGTTATATTTCAACTATTCCCCATACGATCGATATCTACAATATAGCAATGGTTATCGACATGCCTATCGATTGTTTCATATATCATACATCACTTAAGAGACATGACTCACTTTTTTCACTCTCTTTTCAATGTGTACGGGGTATATAACAAAGCGTAGTGATTGCTTCAGGTGAAGAGGTTGACAACGGCACAGGTGTTCTGCTCTGATGTGCTCGCATCTGCCATGCCATGCCATGTCATGCCACACCACAAAAGCTGACAAATTGCAAAACATGCCAAACATTCGTTTGACAAGCTCCGTTAATTGTTCATTTGGCTGCAGCATTTGCATTATATATGTGCAACATGGCGACAGCTGTCGATAAGCTGAGACTGTTTCATAAATAACATTGAGCATGGTGACAAATTAATAAGCAGCCAGTGCTTAGAGATATGCGAGCATGTGTTTCCCTCTGGGCGAGTGTCAATCCCATTCATTAGTCAAGCCATGTCGAAGTGCTTAAGTAACACAAAAATGCTTTATGCTAAATGCTTGTTGAGGTGTTCGAAACACCGTCTAACGGTATATCAATAAGTACAGAAATATAATAATTATATAATAATAATAATATATACTTATATAGTAGAGCAATATATATTAAGATATATGTTTGATAGAACATTAGATGTGTATATGAGTATATGAGTTCTTTATCTTCCATAGAACTGTGTGCTAGATAATAATAATGCTCTCAGTGTGATAAGCACACGCCTCAAAAGTTCAAGGCAGGTGTAAAAGTTATTCGTCAGGCCGTAGATATGAGCATGTGTATATATGAATACATATATACATACATACATATCTATAAATTGAAATATATTTAGTAGTTGCCGTCTGAAACTCGAATTCGATTTATAATATTCCTTTGAGGTATATCTGGACTTATAGTTCTAATGAATTTTCCGATTGATATCTGATGAGTAAACTGGATTGAACGCTTGGCAATTAATATTTCAATTGTTAATGGCGATTCCTCGTAGCGTCCTATAGTCGCGCGTTACATTGGTATTAAAAAAAAAAATTTAAATAAAATTAAAAAAAAAAAAGTACATACTGTTAATAAATATTTAAAAAATAAAAAGGAAATACTGAATAAAAACATCGAGGTGCCAAAAAAAAAAAAAATTAAATACAAATAGAAAATCAAGATGTGCCACAGTCGACTAAACATAAGGAGAGTCTAATGCCTACCCAACCACGCCCATTTGGAGGCTATACTCTTTAAATCATGATCTCTGACTTTTGCTTATGTACATATGTACATATGTCTCTCTCATAAATTACTATCTAGTCGCATTGGGGCGTGGCACATGATCAACACTTTTACCTTCACAAATGCATAATACATATTTATACATAGATCTGAAGGTGTAATAAGATTTACCAGATGTCTAGGTAAACTCATTCAGTCACATATAAGTATAGAGCAAATCTCTATATCAATCGCAAACACTATTAAGCCAATGTCATTGGAGCATGAGTGAATTATCGCTCTCGACTCATGTGCGTTTGTGGGACAGAGAGCCAGCAACAGAGTGTGAGAGAGAGTGTGAGAGAGAGAGAGAAAGACTGAAAGAGAGATGCAATTTGATTGCCAGATCTCGTCGCAATCTGCTCACAGCCTCACAGCCGGAGCTGAGTTGGCAAACACAGCAGCCGATGCCGCCGATCTTATCGCTTATCTTTGAGGCAGTCAACAAACGCTTCACGTCCGTCACCTGTCAACTGTGTGTGTGTGTTTTTTTTGAGCATGGGCGCTGATAAGGTCGCCAAACGCCATCGCCATAAAGTCACACGCGAAACAGAAGCAGCAGACGTCAGGCGTCAGTCAAAAATCTGTTCCAGCTTCCAGCTAGCTGGCAGTGCGAAGCTGTGGCGTATACTTAACATGGCTAAAGTAAACTCACACACATACACACACACACTTCAGCTGAATATCGATGCAATGTCCTGCTAGGCTGTCCAGTTTAGTCCAATCGAGCTCTGCTGCAAGTTTGAAATCAATGTTAAGTGCAGTTTCAATTTGGCCGTCAATTTGCTAGACACTTTGATACACTGTCAGGCATTTGCATTTGGGAGCTATCAAAACCATTTGCCATTTGCCACTTGCCACTTGCCACTTTTCAGTTGCCTGCTGTCTGCTGCCTTCTGCCTCCTGCCATTTGGCCATGACCCAGAGCCAGAGCCATTAGGCACATAATAAATGCAATATTCGCTGTTTGCATTTGGGCAGCGCCTGGCCACGGCTCGCAAATGCACTTAGAACAATGACTTTGATGAATCTGCGATGCGGCTGGAATGTCTATCGAGTGATATCAAAGTGCGTTAACCATGAAGCCTCAGTGTTAACTCGACTAGACAACTTGCAGGCAGCCTGAAAAAAGGGCCAAGCGTGCCGCAGCCATACTGACTGCGTGATACTCGCTCACAGTGAAATAGATTTGCACTATCTGGAGCACGAACTGCAGCTAATATGCTCGTCTTGCTCGTGCGATCGCGCATCAAACTGTAATCACACGCAAAAGAACAGAAACAATGCTTCGGCCCTATCTGGCGGGCCGCGACATCGAAAAACATACGAAAAATGCGCAAAGCATAGACAGAGATAGCGAGAGGGAGAGAGAGAGAGAGAGAGAGTAGTAAGTGCATAGCATGTTAAAAATCAAAAATGGAACCCATCGCTCGTCTGCTGTCAGCATGCAAAACTACGTTGTTGATGATAAGTAGGCGACGCTGATATACCCTGTAATTACACTATACAGGTATTATGTAAATTTACCTCAAATTGCAATGCACTGGTATTGGTATTAGTAAAAATTTGTAGTGGGTCATCTTTAATGTGAATAGTTATATATTTTAAATAAAAATTGTAATAGGAAGATTTATAGCTGTCCAGCAATATTTAATGAAAATCGAAACAGCTTGATCTTACTTACTTTTTAATGGTGCTGTGAATATTTGTAAATGTGTATTATTGCGACAGCGCGCCCAAAGGGTTACTGGAGTGCCCCGTATGACTTTAGTAAACATTAAAAAATAAATTTATGAAAAAAAAAAAAAAACATTTTTAATTTTTATTGCTATATTCAAATTTTTAAGCTCTGCGACTATTTTGCTATTAACTTTGTTGAAATTTTATTGAATATAATTTATTTGCTAGGCTTAATTGATCATCGGCGTCTATCATTAGAAATGCGAATCTTACTCTTCCAACTATTTAACATAGTCTATGATACCTCATTCGGTGATTCTTATTTGACAGGGTATGCAAAGTCTACAACAATGCCATCGTGTGAACAGCAGAAAAGTGTGCCTACGTTTCCATGTGTTCATATGTATACGTATGTGTGAGTGTGTATGTCTCTGTTCGTGCATGTGTGTGTGTGTGTGTGTGTAAGTTTGTAATTTTTTGCCATCTCGACATGGTGCTTGCCTGTGGACTTAGTCTAGTGGAGCGTAAATTGCGGAAGTGCGCTTGACGTGAGCGGAAATGCCGTTACCTGTTACCAGTTGCCAGTTACCTGCTACCTGTTACCTGCTCACTGTGCATGGCCTATGCGCCCCTACGGGTATCTGGCAGTCGGGCACAGCGCCGCAGTCGTATTTCGTGAGTGCGTCAACCTCACGGGGCCCACTCCTTGCCGCCGAACTCATTAGCAGCTGTGGGTGCATTACCCATTGCATTGCATGCTGCATACTTTCGAGCGCCGCCCCAAGATGCATAAGAAGCTGAATTTCTAATCTCATTTATGAGAAGTTAGGCAAAGAAACGCCCAGCTGCATCGCACCAAGCAACCACCACCAATCACTAGAGCTTACTTCTGTTGCCACGGAATTTGCACTTACATTTGCGGAGCAAAGTTTCCAAAGCAAATTATCCATTGCGTGCATCATCATGAATGGTCTAATCAAGCAAGATAATTATTTCAAGCTAATGTTGCCATTTGAATTCAGTAAACTAAGAATTTACTGAGAACATTTCTATATATGCAGAAATCTAAAATAAACTTATACGAATCCCTTGTATTGTATTGAAATTAACCAACTATACATACACATACATATCTATTTATACATATACAACTGTTTTGAGTCGTTCCCCCGCTGCTTCCCTTCAATGAAGACTAGCTTTAGACGTCTTCGGTATTGGTAGAACCATTATTTACATATAAATCTCCTGCTAAACTTTGTTTTAATTTATTATATATTATTATTATTTAAATATATTAAATATTTATTGAAATATATTATATTTACTTATATGTATATATTTTTAAGGAGAAACAAGACTTATACCGTGCAGCTAACACAGGTAAAGTTCAAGGAAATATTTGATATATTTTATGTGAAGTCTCGATCTAGTAGATTTCGGGGATGGTGGCATCTGTTTTTTTTCCTAGTTCTATCAGATCTTTGGGTTACGCTACATAGACGGCTTGCCAAGTTATTTGAGTGAGAATCTAGATGCTCTAGGCAGAATTAGACTCGGTCTCACATTTGTAGCTCTTTAGGTCTATCTAGTTGAGTGATCCTTGTCAGCGAAAAAATCAGCACACTCAAGCCGAATCTCAACTTTCATTTCTATCTTTTAAACCTCATTTGTTCTTTTATCAATTTTAATCAAATCGAGTTTATCTTATTCCAATTTAGGGGAAATATTGTAACTACCCCAAAGGAATTATACTTAAAGACTACCTCTAATCTAACTACTCTAGCTCTCAACGCACGCAATATTTACATGCCAAATAGCGATTGATGGCTTAAAACGCAGATACAGAAACTCAGTACCGATTCTATGAATTATATATCTGTTTTGAAAAGTAATCTAAGTCTATCTGGCAGGTTTGTCTAGCTGACTGACTGAGTGTCTGTCGTTTATTCTGATTGCTCATTTCAATCGCTGACATCAATTTTATTATTGTTTATTACTTCACAGAGATAACCTTGATAATTGTATATAAATATATACCGGTTAGAGTCTATATGAAAACTATCAAAATATCCAATTATCTAAGCCTTTATATCTATGCGTTTGTCATTTCTCAAGGTTCGTTGTTTGGCTGCAAATTGCGGTCCTCTGATTGTCGTAGTGACTGTCATTGTCCTGGCATTGTGTCTGGGTCCATGACATTGGACACACACATACACACACACACACACACACACACATACATATACATAATTTGTCGGTAGCTGACTGCTCATTATCCTTGGCACTGTGCAGCAGTGCTTTAAAATTGATTTTCCGCTTTATATTCTTTCGGCTTATTATACTTATTTTTATAAGTGTGCATACATATATGCATTTATGTATGTGTGTGCCTGTGTGTGTGTGCTATAATTTGTGTGTGCTTTGTGTGTCAACGTCTGTGCCATGCCTTTGTTTTGTTTGTGTTTCTGCCTGCCCGTCTGCCCGCCTGCCTGCCCGACTGTTTATTGACTTGACTGTGGCCTGTGTTGTGCTTGCTAACGGCACAGGGCCAAGGGTTGGCCGGGCGGCTCTGTTGGGGCTGCACTGGTTAGGGCTGTGTTAACTGCCGTTCGCCGATGTCCTTTCGTTTGGCATGCAATCCAAGCGTTGGCAAAAACAGCAACGGCAACGGCAATGCCAACGTGCTAAACGTCCTCGCCACTGTTGCCACTGAGCGACAATTGTCGGATTTTTTAAATTTCATTTATTGTATACATACATATAGATGTATTTATGTGTGGGTGTGTGTGTGAATTACTTGTCTTTTGACTTGATTACATTTCATTTTATAATGCATTATTGTGCGCTCTCTCTTCTCTCTCTCTCTCTCTCTCTCTCTCTATCCTCCTCTTGCTCTGTCTTACCTCCTCCCCCGCTCTAGTCAAACCGTTCATAATGTGCCCTCTGCCTCTGCTGCTTCTTCGCAATTTTCCATATCTTTTGCCGTTGTTGTTGTTGTAAATTTCACATTTCTCATTTCGCTTGGCGCCTGCCACAATATTTTTATACCCTGAACCCATTGAAAATGGGAAATCAGGGTATAATGGTTTTGTGAAAAAGTATGTAACGGGCAGAAGGAGGCGTGGCAGACCCCATAAAGTATATATATTCTTGATCAGCGCGACGAGCTGAGTTGATATAGCCCTGTCCGTCTGTCCGTCCGTCCGTCCGTCCGTCCGTCCGTCCGTCCGTCCGTCCGTCCGTCCGTCCGTCCGTCCGTCCGTATGAGTGCGTCGATCTCAGAAGTTATAAGAGCTAGAGAGCTGAAATTTGGTATGCATACTCGTGTGTACCATACGCAGTACGAGTTTGCTTTATTTTTTCGATAATTCATCCGATAACTTTTTTATCGAGAATAATCGAAAAATCGGAATTGTTTTTTCAGCCTAATTTGAACACTTTTAAACCTGGAGACTTCAAATTTGCGTTGTATATAGAGTTAATGGACACAAAGATTTTGTAATTTACAGATTTGGGATACCACGCCCCCTTCGCCCCCAATTATTAAAAAACGCATTTCAAGTACTAGAGACTTGTGCTTTGGAATGTACACACATATTCACCATATGCTTACGCTCTGAAAGTTTCATTAAGATTGTATGCCTACAAAAGAAATTATTCAACAAATAAATTCTCATAATATTGCCCACACTGCAGTGCAGCCCAAGCGCAGCCGCTGCTTACTGCGCAGTTAGCAGAGCGCAGGCTTGTGCGTGCGTGTGGATGCATGTATATGTATGTGTGCATAAAAATGCAGAATGATTAGAATATCAGCTTAGAGGGTTCAGGGTATCTCCTAGTCGAGCAGTCTCGACTAGAGCCTTCTTACTTGTTATACCCTGAACCCATTGAAAATGGGTAATCAGGGTATAATGGTTTTGTGAAAAAGTATGTAACGGGCAGAAGGAGGCGTGGCAGACCCCATAAAGTATATATATCCTTGATCAGCGCGACGAGCTGAGTTGATATAGCCCTGTCCGTCTGTCCGTCCGTCCGTCCGTCCGTCCGTCCGTCCGTCCGTCCGTCCGTCCGTCCGTCCGTATGAGTGCGTCGATCTCAGAAGTTATAAGAGCTAGAGAGCTGAAATTTGGTATGCATACTCGTGTGTACCATACGCAGTACGAGTTTGCTTTATTTTTTCGATAATTCATCCGATAACTTTTTTATCGAGAATAATCGAAAAATCGGCATTGTTTTTTCAGCCTAATTTGAACATGTTTAGACCTGGAGTCTTCAAATTTGCGTTGTATATAAAGTTAATCAATACAAAGATTTTGTAATTTACAGATTTTGGATACCACGCCCCCTTTTCCCCCAATTTGTAAAAAACGCATTTCAAGTACTAGAGACTTGTGCTTTGGAATGTACACACATATTCATCATATAATTACACTCTTAAAGTTTCATTAAGATCTTATGTCTACAAAAGAAATTATTCAACAAATAATTTCTCATAATATTGCCCACAAAGCAGCGCAGCCCAAGCGCAGTCGCTGCTTACTGCGCAGTTAGCAGAGCGTAGGCTTATGCGTGCGTGTGAATGCATGTGTATGTATGTGTGCATAAAAATGCAGAATTATTAGAATATCAGCTTAGAGGGTTCAGGGTATCTCCTAGTCGAGCAGTCTCGACTAGAGCCTTCTTACTTGTTTTGTTCTCTTTTTATACCCTGAACCCATTGAAAATGGGAAATCAGGGTATAATGGTTTTGTGAAAAAGTATGTAACGGGCAGAAGGAGGCGTGGCAGACCCCACAAAGTATATATATTCTTGATCAGCGCGATGAGCTGAGTCGATATAGCCCTGTCCGTCTGTCCGTCCGTCCGTCCGTCCGTATGAGTGCGTCGATCTCAGAAGTTATAAGAGCTAGAGAGCTGAAATTTTGCATGCATACTCGTGTGTACCATACGCAGTACGAGTTTGCTTTATTTTTTCGATAAATCGTCCGATAACTTTTTTATCGAGAATAATCGAAAAATTGATTTTGTTTTTTTAGCCTAATTTGAACACTTTTAGACCTGGAGTCTTCAAATTTGCGTTGTATATAAAGACAATCGATACAAAGATTTTGTCATTTACAGATTTTAGATACCACGCCCCCTTTCCCCCCAATTTACAAAAAACGCATTTCAAGTACTAGAGACTTGTGCTTTGGAATGTACACACATATTAACCATATGATTACGTTCTAAAAGTTTCATTAAGATCGTATGTCTACAAAAGAAATTATTCAACAAAGAAATTCTCATAATATTGCCCACACTGCAGCGCAGCCCAAGCGCAGTCGCTGCTTACTGCGCAGTTAGCAGAGCACGGGCTTATGCGTGCGTGTGGATGCATGTGCATAAAAGAAGTGCAGAATGATTAGAATATCAGCTTAGAGGGTTCAGGGTATCTCCTAGTCGAGCAGTCTCGACTGGAGCCTTCTTACTTGTTTTTTTTGGGGATTTTCTTTTGGTGTCCTCATTTTTTTTCGGGTGCATTCTCATTGTGCCACACCCCCAATGGGGGCCATCGAAGCTCATGTTTATTTCAGTAGGTCATTGGGTTTGCTTTCAATTGATGGCCTTTAAGGCAAGTCTGTTCCATTATGAAACTGAACCATTGATTCGTTCGCTTAAAGTTTGCGCTTACAGCATGCGAACGGGTATATTGGTTTCGGGCAGCGATTGAATATCCATATCATGTATATGGGAAATTTATATTGTATTTCATATTGTATTTAATTTCAGCTAACCTCTTCAATGGTTTATTTTTGCCTTGTGAACGAGTATTAAGCTGTCGACGATGGGCGAATGTTGGCAGTACAATTGAATATAGTTTCAACATGTGTGTGTGTGTGTGTGTGTGTGTATTGGACTTAACTTGCTTGCATGCGTTTCAAAAAATGTATTGTCGCTTCTTCAGTAGCTGGGACTCAACCCGAGGCTTTGTTTGCGAGCAGCTTCCTGACGAAACGCTGCCATGTACATAGCTCAAAGTATCTGTGTGTGTGCGTGTGCGTATGCGTGTGTGTGTTGCCAAGCAAATGCAAATGCAAGTGCTTATTTACACTTAGACGTCGTTCTGATGCACTCTAACACAATCAGCCGCAGCAGCAATCGGCCATGGCCGCTGCCTTTGACCTCTGCCAGCATGATGGCGACATATATTGGGGGCCAGCAGTAGCAGCAGCAACAACAACAACAACAACAACAACAACAACTCTGTCATGTCGTTCACTATTTGGGGGCCGGCGCTGCACTGCGAGTGACCGCAGGGCCCCAACCGCCAGGCACTTTGATTGGGCGAACAGC
This sequence comes from Drosophila mojavensis, assembly GCF_018153725.1. NCBI lineage: Eukaryota > Metazoa > Arthropoda > Insecta > Diptera > Drosophilidae > Drosophila > Drosophila mojavensis. The sequence goes on from NW_025318667.1 coordinate 15,554,210, forward strand.
CAGCCGGACATCCGGTCAACTAATCATATTTCCGTCCGAGGCTTTGGGCCGAGCGAGACTTTGGCTTCGTCGCTGGCCCTTTCGATTGCTCTGGCGGTCGCTTTGTACAATTTTGTTAAGTCAATCAGCCTAAAAGGCCACTCGTTGCTTTTCAAGCGCTTCCACTCTTTGTCCACTTGTCGCTCTGTCCTCGTTGAGCTTCTATTGGCGACCAGTTGCATGACGAAAATGAATATCAAACACTATTGGAATTGGCTGTATTAACTGGCCAATGAACAATCAACTGAACGTATTTAGACGTGTTTCGATCTTACTAAACATGGCCGAAAACTAAGCTCAAGTCTAATTAGAAATTATTCGTAGACAAGTTAAATTTTAATTTTTTATAGACCTTTAGAAAGAGACAAGGATATAATAATAATAATAATAATAATAATAATAATAATAATAATAATAATAATAATAATAATAATAATATTTATTATAATTATCTTTATTATTATTATTATTATTATTACTATTATTATTATTATTATTATTATTTTATCTGAATATACAGCAGAATACGATTATAACGCCGCTCAAGGCACCGTCGTTATACCCGGAACACGCTATGAAGCTTGCTCATACATATATGTTTTTTCTAGAGACCGTTATAACCGGATTCGACTGCATACAGCTTAGTCCAAAAATCGAAATTATTCGTAGAGAGACTGAATTTTAATTTTGTATAGACCTCCGGAAAGTGCCAAAGATACCCATTATTATTATTAATATTATACTCTAAATATCCCTAGTCCACTTTCTCCATTTTGAAGCTTGTTAGGCAAACGTTTGCTCAGATTGGGAAAGCCCTGAGACAATTAACGCGCAGCGAAGGCATTTTCTGTATTCTCACACACACACACACCAACACACACTCACACACTCACACACTTGTATGTCGCCTTCATAGAGGAATTTTATTATCTGTGTCAGCTGCTCCGCAAGTAAGCATTGCATACTTCACTCGGGGACATATGTTATAATGTCGGCTTATTTCTTATTTTGTTGCGGCGGGCTGAGCTCAAATCCCAAAGGAGAAAGTTTTTTTTATGAAATAGAAAAATATTTTATAACGATGACAATATGTTTTGTGTGTGTGTGTGTGTGTGTGTGTGTGTGTGTGTGTGTGTGTGTGTGTGTGTGCTTGGAGAGATGGCTTCGAATCGTGAAGGAGACAAAAAGCATACATAGCTCTTAAGCTTACACTTTTATCTACAATATGCATCAGTACATTGGATGTGCATGTCTACGTGTGCGTGCGTGTGTGGGTGTGTGTGTATATGCTTGAATGTGCGCTAGAGCGGCTCTGTAAGGACGTCAGGGCATCTGCCTGTCGGTAAGTATCGAGCAGTGCAATCCCTGATATGAAATCTCGTTCAATCACTAGTCTGCCTCTCTCTCTCTCTCTCCCTACCTCACCCACTTGCCTTTCTCGCCCCACTACAAATATTTGTACAGGTGTGTAATTAATATAGCCCTTTTCACTGCTTGTACAATACTCAATCGAATGGACTTTTTATTATTTACAAGCAAATTTGAGTCTTCATTTTGGATTGCCCTTTGATTTCTTTCTTTGATTTCAAGCCTTCAGAAGTATTTAAAAAGGAACCCAATATCGAGGCAGATCTTTGATACAGCTGCATGTAATCAAATAAAATAATACTGTCTAGGAGATACCCCGCACACAATACAGAGCTGATAATCCAAACACAGCACACACACATTCAACCATACACACACACCTGCACATGAGCTTCAATATGGGAAATTACGTTTTGAGTAAAGTTTATTCTAGTTTATCTTTCACAATCAAATAACGACCATGACATTTCTTTATTTGCCTCAACTGTTTAGAATACCCAGAGCTGCCCATTTAATAGATTCCACGGTATAAAAGTAAATTTGAACCTTTTTCAAGATTCACTTTGACTTCATTTCCGTCGGTTACACTCGTTCATTAATTAATTCACTGAACCCTTTTCATTCTATAATAGCAATCAATTACTGCCTTATGATATTTTGTTAAATCAATCAATGTTTGTTTATCAATGAATCCTTTTCTTAGGTGAACTTTTCCCAATAAGCATGATTCTAATTAGGAATTGACCAACTGAAGCTTGCAGGTGAAATTCGCGCTCAAATTTATTTAAACTAAGATGTTACACAATTCATAAATTTGTCATTCCTTCGTGGTTTCCACAGATCTTCCAGATGTCCGCACTCGCTCGTTAATCACTCGATGGAATTTCCGCCTCACTCAGTTTCTTTCTGCTAGTGGACGCTTTTTTCATAATCAATCCGATTTATTAATAAATTTCAGTACGTATTATGGCGCTTCTCTGTGTCTCCCTCTCCCGCTCCCACGCTCTCTTTCTCGCTCTCTCGCTGACTTGAAATTTAAATATTTTCCGCTGATAAGTTCGTCGATTTTGTTATTTGGCTTTATTATTGTGGCTGCTAATTAATATAATATATGTATATGTGTACATGTATATATAAAACTTCTTACGATTTACCGAACCAATGGCGACTACCTGTCTGGGCAATAGCCCCTCAGATGGCCAATTAGGCCACGGGCGCTTTAATTAAATGAATACATATTTCAAATGTAATAATTTCTCAGTTTCTTCAGCACACTGCAGGCCTACAGACATATTAAATGTGTATATAAATTTATATATGTGTATATAAATTGTATTCCTTAAGCCACTAAAACTGGACTTTTTGATTGGCCAAAAACAGCCCAGAGCTAGCTGTTAATTAATATTTATAATAATTGTGCATTAAGCTCACTGAAATTAATGAATAATGAATGAATTATTAAGCTGCTGACTCAATCTAGTCTGATTAACTTTCAATTTGGATTGAATACAGACTCGAGACTGCAGCCATATCATATTTCAAGTACCTAAATATATCCCTAACTTGTATTATTTATAACTAACTGAAGCGCTGTTTGAAAAGAAAAATAAAATTCGCTTGAGCACGTTAAAACATATCAAATGGAGTATCAACATTTCATGGAAATCCCTTGAGTAACTCAAAAGTTATTTACGTACCGACAATTAGCACCAAGTAAGGGTATTTTTACTATTCACACACACACACACTAACACAGATAGACACCCCTTTAAGGGCGTGAGCTCTCTATGGATATCTATAAATAGAATTCTATTGTACTTATGTCAGTTGCTATTTTAGTTTTGCATTTCTCACTTCAATTCAAAGTGTTTCCTTGGTGCAAGGCGGTGGCTCGAGTGTCATTCAATTGTGGGAGACTAAAGCTCGTATCCTGAAGGCAAACTGCATTTCCCTTAGCAAGATAAAGCATTTTATTATTATTATTATGATATTGATTGTGCAGAGTGGAGCTTAAATCTGGCTGAACGAATGCATCTTCATTTCATTTGCCTCAGATTTTGTGTAAGTACCGTATACACTCATAAGCCAGAGTTCGGGGCATAATTCAGTTGTGGTAAATGTAATATGGTATATATAGTAATATAGTAATAGACAGGGTTAAAGTCGCTTTTTAGTGGGGAGTCTCGAACTAGAGCAGTCTTAGTTATAAGTCTTAGTCTTAGTATAAGTCTATATATACCCTCCTAAGATAGATGTACCCAGTGTTTAGGGTATCTTTCCTAGTAAAGCACTCCCCAAGGGTTAATTACTATTTCCCATGGAAATGATTCAGCAATAATCTGATGTTACAGGCCTGATACAGTGCGGATCAAATGAAACTGTTGAGATACACACAGCTCAACACTACTATGATATATGTCCCCGACATTCATGAGAAGAACAAGAACAACAAAAGAATGTCAGAGCTGTTAAGTAGTATCAGAAGTACGTCGAGGTTGTTGTTCAAAGTTCGATCAACTGGAAACACGACCGCGCATTATGTATTTCACCTGTCCGTTAATTATAATCAGCAACTAGATAATTATCATTCAGCTCTCAGGCTAATGGAGCCCCAGCTCCAGACCGAGACCCGGTTCAAATGCCCAGAGGTGAACGTAGTCCGTGTAAAGATATCAGAACACATGTAGCATTCGCTGCACTCAGCATCTCGATTTGTCATCAAAACTCTCGCTTTGAACATTAAATCTTAATTAATGCATATCCCCGACATGCGACTGCATAAATATGCATCGTTAAATTTGCAGCAGTTTCAATAAACCTTTTTTTGTAACCCGCAACTCCAAGTGGAAAATGTTTCCGAAAAGGGTAGCTTGATTTGATGCAAATATATGTATGTGGGGAACAGATGTCGGCATATGGCATATCAGATTATATTTTATTATCGAGACAGAGGTCGAGGCTAAAAAATCTAAATATCTTTACATTTAGTTATGTATTCTTATTCCTTGTTTATTATTATTCCTTCTGCATCTCATCTTGTATTTTTAATAACAAACGGAAGTAAATTTTTACTTGATATTTCCAGCATCATTTGCCGAGAATCTATTTGTGATGACCTATTTTATTAAATAAAAAAAAAAAAAAAACTTAATTCTTGGATTTTAATGTACGCAAATATTCAAATTTAATCTTCATGCTCTGAAAAAAACGTAAAAAACATTGAACTCGAATCCAAGTTGAGACTTTAACAGGGATCGAAAAATTTGCTGCATAAGTAGTAAGCAGAGAGAGAGAGAGTCTGAGAGAACATACATAAGTACAATTTGGCCTGTGGTCAGGGTATCATCTAGTCAAGCACTCCCCACTGGCTGAAGCCATATGCTTAATTCCTGAATCGAAAGAAACTATTCAGATATATATATATAACTATATATACTAGAATAGCTGATCCCGAAATCGTGATGCGCTGGAGTTAAGGTATATACTAGTCGAGCAGCCCTACTTGCTTTATGCACAGGCTAATCACATACATATGTGCTATTACCATTAAGAACATAGAACTAGAATCTCTATCCAGAGAGGAGGAGAGAGAGAGCAAGTAAGTGAATGAGTTAAGGTATATGCTAGTCGGGCAGTGCTACTTGCTTTCTGCACAGGTTAGCCGTATTCTCACTATGAAACAAATATTCAGAGGGATTTCAATTACCATAAAAGCACAGAAATAGAATTCCTCTCCAAAAGAAGAGAGAGAGAGAGAGAGAGAGAGCTGCTTTGTAAGCGCAAAAGTTAAGGTATATGCTAGTCGAGCAACCCCACTTGCTTTATGCACATGCTAACCATATTCATGCCATGAAATAAATGTTAAAAGTATTTACCATTAGCCTGATAAAGTTTTTTAAACGTTTATCGTATCGTATGGAAAAGCAATTTGATTCGAAACAAATATAAATTTGCAAGCATAAAAAAGGCTTTGATTGAATGGGCTGAGAAAAACTTGTTTACAGATATATTGTGGTATATACATACAGACATATTTGCATATATGCAAGTATTTGTTTGCTGACATCTATTATGCGGCATATTATTGAAATTATGAGTTTGATTAATTTTACAATTTACACACATTGTTTGCCAATTGCTGGACTGAGGCTCGCTTTGCATTGTTGTTGGTATTCAAATTGGCTCTTTCTGCGCGTTTGCCCTTGGCACAAAAATCGAATATTAATTTTGTATTATATTATATTAACTACTGATTAATTGTGCCATTTTTTATAAATATAGATTTATATATATTTACTTGTGTGAGATATCAACAAATTATATGCAAAGAGTAAATAAAAATTGATTTGTCAAACGAAAGGTAAAAAGTCAATAAAACAAAATGCAAATAATTCCTTGAAAGCGAGCTAAAAGCAAACAATCAAAATTTAAAAAAAAAAAAATTTTTAATTCTTTATAAAATATTATAGTATATATACGAATGAATATACATATAAAGTATATGTATGTATGTATGTATGACACTTCATCTGGTTGCAGGCTTTGGAGTTCATTGAGTTAGAGATTCTGCGCGCCTTTATCAATATTCAAATCAATTCAAATGGATTCAACGCTGCACAGACACTCATATTTATTTAGTTTCTCCGCTCGAGTGCATTCAGGGCCAGGTCACACGGCGTCTGGGTGTGTGAGTGTGAATGTGATTGTGTGTGGGTGTGGGTGTGGGGCCGCGCAAGTTCAAGGCATTTCAAGTGCGCCGAAAAAAATAAAAAATGAAAACAACAACAAAAAATAGCGTAAGAAATTTCTTAGCGGCTAAGAAGTCAGCGCCGTGCCGCCTCTTATCTTATCAAAATATCAGTTGGAAAAAAAAAGTAAAGTCAACGAAACGAGCGCCAAATTCTATTTATACAGCAGAGAGAGAGAGAGAGGGAGAGAGTGAGAGAGAGAGAGCAGAGTTGGGAGGTAATAATGTGCGAGAGAGAGAGAGAGAGAGAGAGCAACCTTGATCCTGATCAAGTTGCAGTCAAATATGTTGCTAAGCCCAGCTCTGGCTATGCTCACGATTTGCTCTCTCTCTCCCACACTCTTTCTCTCTCGATCGCTCACCCGTTGTCTTTGAATCTGTGTGCCTATCTATTCTATCTATCTATCTGTCTCACCTGGCCCGGCCTTATCAGTCCAACCGATAAGCTGACTGAGCCTGCATTTTGTTGTTGCTGTCAGCTGTTTCGTGCAGCCAGCAGCAACAACAACAGCACCCAACAGCATCGACATCGACGTTCCATTGCCGCCGTCGTCGTCGCCGTCAGCGTCGCCGTCAGCGTCGCCGTCGCCGTCGTCGTCGTCGTCGTCGTCTGCGACGCTTTGTCAGTTCGGCACAGAACAAAATTCAAATCAGTTCCCGTCGCGTCAACGGCAACGTCGAGAGTTGCGAACGTCGAGCGCCCGTTGAACCTTTTTTTTTGTTGTTGCTGCTGCTGTTGTTGTTGTTGTTGCTGCTTATACTCTGGCTCATTGTTGTTGTGCGCGTATGTGCTTGTGTGTGTGTGGGTTTATATTAACAATAAATCAAAGCAAAGCCAAATCAAATACAATTCACAACCAAATATATATAATTATACCCGAATTTTCGCGCAGTGTATATCGATACAATTTTTATGCCAACTTTAAATTTACAATGCAAAAATTCTGAGCGAGAAAATAAAAACAAAAACAATTGTTGTTGTTGTCGCATTTGATTTTTGTTTTTTTGTGCAAATTCATCCGGAACACACAAAAAAAAAATAAATATGCTGGCCTTATATTTATGGCATTTTCTAGGTATGTACTAGCATTAAACAAAAACAAAAACAACAATCTTTTTGTTGTTGTTGCTGCTGCATCGTCTGCCGTCGCAGACGCCACCCGCATTCGCGAATTGCAGGGCATGCGTCAGTCGGGCACATTTTCATTTTTCACCACGATCTAAGCATATCGAATTATTAGAAATCGAACTGAGACTAAACCGACAAGTCTAGACGTAACGGCAACAAAACTCGGCGAAAATTCAAATCCAATTCGCAAAACTTTGAGAGAGAAATAAAATAATAAGAAGAAGAAGAAGCACAAAACGGATATTAAACAGCAACTGTAAGGCAAAAGCAAAATGATAAAAAGAAAATAAATAAATAAATGTCTGAAAGAAAAACAAAAATTGATATAGATATAGATATCTATATATCTATATATATATTGATACAGATATAGCTATATATATCTATATGTGTGTAGGTATTTTAGTGCGGGTGCGAGTGTGTCTGCCTCTGTCTCTGTCTCGGTCTCTGTCTCTGTGTGTGTGTAATTATTCGCGGTCAAAGTTTTAATGTAAATATTATTATTTGCCAAAGTTGCTATTTTTATCTCAGCTTATTAGCAGCCCCCAATGAAGCGCGCCTCGAAAACTTGAATCAACTTTTTTTTTATGATTCAGTTAGCGAGTGCCCAACGAATTTTTCAACGTGTGCTCGAAAAACAATCTCTCTCTCTCTCTCTCTCTCTCTCTCTCTCTCTCTCTCTGTCTCATTGTCTCTGCTTCAACGAGTCGTATACGTAATTTGATTAAGTTTAGACTTGAGCAAATTTGTTGCATTCGCATTTTTTGCTCACTCTTTGGGCTGCTGCTGCTGCTGCTGCTGCGATAAGATAGGCAACAAAAACAACAACAAATCGTATTTCAAATCAGTATCATAATCAGAATCAAAATCAAATTTAAAATCCGCCCTTGTCGCGTGACTCGCTGGGCGATTTGTTGGCTTTGCTTTTGTTTGTGTTACCTTATTTTATATATTGCTGTTGTTGTTGTTGTTGTTGCTGGTTTTGTTTTTTTTTATCTATTCGCGAATTGGCAACAAGTCTTTGAAGAATGCTTTTGCACTTTGCTGCGCTCACATGGCGTATGCGCAATGTCGCCGCACTTGTTGCTCGCTGCGCTGCTGGCGCCGCGTCCGCACGCAGATTAAGCTGACAAACGGACAGCCAGCGAAAGGCGAAAGGCGAAGAGTGTGAGTGAGACAGACAGGCGAAACGGAACGGAACGGGCAATGCGACAATTGGTTAAACACCGACTGAACCGAACACTGACCCAGTTGACAACACACAAGGCAAATGGCAAATGGCAAATGTCAAAGGCACGTCCTCGAATGCGTCCTTGTTTTCTCATCTCGCATAGCACTGCATACTTGGCGGCGCCATTCACACGCCCAAGCACACACACACACACACACACACATACACAAACATATAGATGACATTTTGGCCAAGTCAAGAGCAGTCCGCTAATTAATCTGTATTCATTTCTTCTCTGATTCCATTTCCATTTCCATTTTGTTTCGCTTCTCTTTGGCAGTCGCGTCGACAGTCGGTCAGCTTCACAGCAATGCCGCCGGGCGTTCTAGTCAACGATAGCCGGGCCAATTCCACCGATGACATACAAATCGCCCTGGCGCCCCACATTCAAACCTATCTAAGTCAAACAGGACGCCGGCACTCCTGCTGCAGCGTCATGCTGCCGGTGGCCTTCGAGCGAGCCGCTGCCAAATCGTGGCTGGATCCCAAATTCGATTCGCCCGTCCTCGAGGAGCAGTTCCAGGCCAGCGTCTTTCCGCACATACGCATGCGATACAGGTGAGTGCATTCACGGCAATCAATCGCTAGTCCATAGCTCTCATACTCGCTTGAGCAAGTGAGACGAGTATATTGGTTGATGGACAGTCTAATTCAAAATTTCAAATACATATAAACTACATACATATACATATATTATAATGTAAAACGAATACATTTGCATGCAAAATTCATTAAACTCTGTATGGGTTTTGATGGCTCTTAAATCTTAAATATTTCAGATCTTATATAAATATCAAGATTTTAAAATTATATTTATTTTGGGGTATATATGTTTTAGAAATTAACTAATTACCCAGCTCTATATATAGACTTAGTGATAATCAAGAAAAATAATCGAAAGACAAAAAAAATTTGTATTTGTAATTTAGCAGTTTTTGTAGCGTGAACCAGTATTGCGGCAGTCAGTCATGCCCGACTAAATCAATTTATTAGCTTGTGCGAACTGAATTTAAATTTGCATCGATTGTTGCTAAAAATAGGCTGCAAACTATTTAAACGTTTAAAGTTTGCCCTAATTCATGGCTGTGTTTGACTAGAAGTTGCCCTCTAAGCGATACCCTGTACGAAACTGACATTAAATATGTATATATGTATATGTATGCATGTATACTATTTACATATGTATATATATTTTATTTAAAGCACTTATTTTGCGCCTATGTAAAGTTCTTTATACTGGGTATCTAATAGTCGGACAGTCACTCTATTGCTCACATTGTACAAATTTCGATTTCCATAATAATCATTGTTGCCAATAATAAAATATGAGATAATACTATAATTTAATATAATATAATATAAATAAATAATGCTATATATTGTATAATAATAATAATAGAATATAAGATATGTAATATCATAACTTAATATATTATAATAGAAATGCATAAATATTTATTTATAAGAGTAATAATAGAATATATGATAACACACATCACATCACATCACATAAGACCTCTAACATTGTAGCTATCAATAAATCTTTTTGAAGACTGCCCTTCTGTTTTGCCAAAAGAAATATAAAAACAATTTCAGCTCTAGTTATCATTATATAGATGGCCCCATCAAGTAGAGATTTAACAGCTGAAACTCAGCTTGTCCGATTTTTGTCAATTGTGAGCTTGCACAAAACGGGAATACCCCAAACGTGTTACTTCACTCTACACAAATTGAACTTTCGCACGTGAACGCAATCAACGCGACGCCCAAAAGGGCATCCAGCGGAGACGCGATAGAGTGAGAGAGAGAGAGAGAGAGAGAGAAGTCTTTACGTTGGCAAATTAGCTGAAAATGGTGGCTTGGCGTGCGCCTTGGCCTGCAGCTGGCTGAATGGCTCAGTGGCCAAAGGGCTGGCTGGGCTTCCATTGCAGGTCAATGCCAGTGCCATGTGCACAGCTTGGCGCAGGCGAATCGATTGTAGCAGGCGCCCGGTTTGAGTTTTGACTGATATTACAGTCAGAACTCGCCCCAGTGCCGTTTATCCGATTAGGAAACTAAAAACAATCAGAAAATTCAAATTCAATAAATCAATCGAATTAAATTCTCCGTTTGTCGTTTTGGCCATGTCGCTGATACTTCTAGCCACGTTCACAGCCATTGTGATAGTGCGCATCTGCAACGAGGGCTCCAGCAAAATGGACCGCTTGCTCCTCGAGAATCTCTGGCTCTTTGTGCTCTTCCGCCTGCTCAACGAGCTGCACTTCGTCGCCGGCCTGCGCCGCTACCTGTGGCGCTGCCTCAGCAAACCGCGCCAGCGCCGCGTCGTCCTGGTCGCCCTCAGCGTTGTGCTGGCGATCGTCTTCGACGACAGCAGCAGCTCCAGCACCAGCACCAGCACCAGACAGAGCGGCTCGATGGCCTGGCTGAGCACCGAGCAGCAGCAGCGTCGCATCGATTGCCAGAACCAGGAAGACGCCTTCATTGTACAGAAGCAAACCAATGCCACCCAATCGAACGTTCCAATCATCGAGTATCCATGGAGCAACTGACCGACCAGGCAGGCCACAGCTTGAATAGAGCCCCGCACGCATTACCCACGTTCATGATCATCTGTTGACTATGTGCTAATTACATTAGTTCATCGTGTTTATTACAAAGTATTCACTAATTGCTTCAAGACCGGCAAGGCCTTCTAAATTACTTCTTTCAATAATGGAGAGGACTTTGAGATTTACATACATGCTTGTGTATATTATGAATGATCTATAGAAAACAAATGGATTAAATATATATTTTTCTAGCTCAGTTCGCCGCTCTAAACGTTCTTTAATCTACGTTCTATTTTCTTATAGAGCATTTAAAAAATCGCAAATCATTTCATATTTAAAAGAATCCTTAGCTACGCAAGACAATTCGAGAAGTAGTGCATTATTAACTTCTAATTACAAAGTTGAAAAGTTGTTCCAAATTTTGTTACTACTGAAAGCGGATTTCTGTTTTAAATTTTGATGTGACCGAAATAAACGCGGTAATAGTTGAAGGTCCTGATATAAGCAGTTAAAATTAACTGGCGGCTAGTTAACACTTTGTCCAGGCAAACGGTTCTGTTGATGAGCCAAAAATACCCTAAGCAGATTCTACGTATGAAATTAGGGTATAAGAGCTAATACTACGTCTAGAGTATAGACTAACAAAAGAGCTGGAGATGAATAGAAACTCTACATATGGGATAAATCAACAATCGATAAATATCGATATTGAACTGGAACTATTAAATGAACAAAGTTCGACTACAAAATCTGAAAATAGAATTAATATTACTATTATTATTTATCAGCATTGTTATTGTTATGATCATTATTATTATTATAATATGAATAGGCCAGAATCTCTTCCCTGTTATTTTACGAGTCGAGTATCGTATATGAATGAATATAATAAAATAAATACTACCCACAGGAGTTTTCGCCGTGTAGGTGTATGAATAGGGTAGGAATCTAATGGACTTATAGGGTATTTCCTAGTTGAGCAGTTTCTTTATTTACAAACTTTAGAGCTGTTAGCGTTTTTGCCACCATTGCAGTTTGTGGCCATCAAATTGATGAGTTTTGGGATTACAGCGCTTTACGACCTTTCGTTTACAGCATTTGCACCCACCCAGGTGACAAGTTTAATACCTGCTCTACAATGACAGAATAGTAAACTTAAAATAGCATAAGCAAATGACCTACGATCTCGCTCTATGCATGCGATTGATGAGCGGGTCAACAAGTCCTAGCCCAAACATAAAACTTGGAAAAGTTTATAACCAATAACAATATCTGGGGAAGAAAACAAGAATCTAACAGGTTTCACCATTGAAGAAGTTTGGGAAAGTTCTTAGATATCAGTTGCATTCAGTTCATTGCATTTTACTGCATCGGATAAGCAAATCTCCTTATACTATATTTGCTATTATGATACTAAATATCTTTCCATAGTAAGTATTCAGTCGATTCCACAAAGGCAGCAATACGATACCAAACATTTAGGTTCCAGCAAATTCATGTTTATATTATAAATTAAATTTAACACTATTATCCTTGAATATTCCCGCAATAGAATGTTCTATAAATGACTATAACTAGATTATACTAAACTCTAAGAATCATACTTCCATTATATGATACATACTATACTATACTATATTTATTCAGATGTTGCCTCTCCTTATAACATACTCTCTCCCTCTCTCTCTCTCTCTTTCTCTCTCCCTCCCTTACAGATTCACATTGTCGTACATTTTACTCTGCTCTGTCGTTTGGTGTTTGTACTTCGTGATCGATGGTGGTTCGGTGGAGTTTTGGCGACCCATCTCCACGTCGTTCTCGATGATGTCACTGGTCACAATAATGGCCATGTGCTTCACGCACTGGAACCTCTACAAGGAGCACCGAGTGCTGACGTCGGCATTGACCGCGCTGATACTATGCAGCGCCTCGCTGGGATTTCTCACGTACACGGGCCGGGCGTTCAGTCCGCTGGGTCACTTTGCCATTTGCCTGGAGATCGTGCTGCTCATCTATACGGCGCTGCCCATGCCCTTGTGGCTGGGCGCCAGCATTGCCATCTGCTATTCGATAGCCTTCGAGCTGGTCTCCCACATGGTCATCGTGGTGAGTGCCGTGCATGGCGCCACGGTGGGGACAACGCCAACGGAGGCGGCCGGCGGCAGCGATCCCAACCACAAGATACTCATGCTCCGCATCATGGCGCATCTGAGTGTGCATCTAGTCGGCGTGCATGTGCTGATCATGAATCTGGTGCGCATGCGCGGCACCTTCATGAAGGTCGGACAGAATTTGCTGGTGCGACGCCAGCTGGAGATGGAGAAACAGCTCAAGGAGAAGATGATCCACTCGGTGATGCCGCCCAAGGTGGCCGACATGCTGCTCAACGAGGGCGGCAGCGGCGGTCTCGACCCGAACCAGCCACCCGAATCGCACTACATGCGTCCACGCGCCTCCCACGACGTCAAGTCCCTCTTCCGGCCCTTCCACATGCACAGCATGGATAACGTGAGCATTCTGTTCGCCGACATTGTGGGCTTCACTCGCATGTCCTCCACCAAGACGGCCGAGCAGCTGGTCGAGATCCTGAACGATCTCTTCGAGCGCTTCGATGACCTCTGCTCGCTCAGCGGCTGCGAGAAAATCTCCACCCTGGGCGATTGTTACTATTGTGTCTCGGGCTGCCCGGAGCCTCGAGCCGATCACGCCATCTGCTGCGTCGAAATGGGCCTCGGCATGATCGATGCGATGCGCTGCTTCGACGCCCAGCGCCACGAAGGCGTCAAGATGCGAGTGGGCGTACACACTGGCACCGTCCTCTGCGGCATTGTCGGCACGCGACGCGTCAAGTTCGACGTGTGGAGCAACGATGTTAGCCTGGCCAACAAGTGAGTAGCATGAAAACTCTAATCGGGATGCCCGACTTGAGTAGACCCTGAGCCTATATCATATATATATATTCCAGCAACTATATATACTCTAGCAACACCGTCATCTCACTGCCAGAGCAGCTAATTGCCAATCTAAACTAAATTAGCGACTGACTATTCAAATGTAATTCAATTGCAATTGTTTTTCGTAGAATACACTAGAAATCACGCATTCGAATGTATATGTGCACACGCATAGGAAAAATCTTGCATATAATCTACATATTCTATAGAAGATTTGACAGTTTAGAAAAAATACAAAATCATTCATACATTTGTTCTATTTACAACAGACCTTCGATTTAAAATACAGTAGAATTCGCTTATAACGGCTCCGCTTAGAGCGTCCGTACGGTATTCCGACGAATATTCTGGTCCCCAATCAAACGTATATGGTCATAGCGTCTTCCTTGAGCGTTATAAACGAATTCTGCTGTATAACAAAAATTACAGATTTATAAAACATACATGAAAAGTCTAGCTCTAACGATGTAGGATATCAGGAATCAGGTTCCAACGGCGCTCAAGGGATCGTCGTAATACCCGGGCGCTATAATCATATAAGTTTACACATATAAGTTTATCTGGGGACCGGAGTTTTCGTCGCAATTGCCATACGTCTATACGGACGTTATAAGCGGAGTCGTTATAGCCGGATTTGATCTGTTTTGGTAAAAGGCCTTTAATCGATATCTTCAAAACGGCAATAGTTATCAATCTCTTAAACAAATGTAAACAAAATATTTCAAGTCTCTAGTTCTAATTGGATCTGAGATCGGTCGACTCCGCTCGTCAGCCAGAGCTCCCATGCCTCCCATGCCTACTATTGCCTGTTACATACATTTAAATAAAGCCCTTATACCCCGATCTGCCATATTCGATAGGCTCATGATATTCAGTGAAAGATCTTAACTCTGTCCGCCAACTGAAACTCACATTTTTATTTTCGCCAGAATGGAGTCCTCGGGCAAGCCGGAACAGGTGCACATCTCGCAGGAGACATCGAGCTTCTTGGGCGACGCCTACTACCTGGAGGAGGGCGAGGAGGTGTTTGGTAAGAAGCAAAAGCCAAATTCCCATCGATGCAATGCAATGCTAATGCTTCTATTGCTGTCTCCCTTTCCGTTTCCGTTTCCGTTTGAATGCCAGGTCATCGCACCTATTTCGTGGTGGGCCGTCGCCGAGATGTGTCCCGTGCCAACAGCCTGAGTCCGAGCATGGCGGCTACAGCTGCGGGCGGCAGCTCCCTGCTGATGCCCGGATCGCAGGGCGCGTTCGCGTCGCTGTCGCAGAGCGCCACAAATATATCGGTGGTGCAGCCGCATGTGCCGCCCGCCTCGCCAGTGGGTCAGCTGTCCAACTCGCTGAAGTCGTCGCCCGTGCTGTCGATACGGCCACGCCTCACCTCGCTGAGCATGAAGCTGCGCAAGAAGTCGCAGGGACATTCGCATAGCCGCGACCGGGACCTGGAGCGGGGCATCATACATCCGGCGGCCGCTGGCATTCCGCCGGTGATAGTGGTGCGCGAACGGCCAAAGATTATCATCACCACCAAGTCGCTGCCGGGCAGCCTGGACTCCGATGAGCAGCCGCCATCGGAGGAGCAGCAACCACAGCAGACGACGGCACCGAACCAGCCGGACACACGCTCCAAGCTGAAGCTCAAGGTATGGAAAATGACCAGGCTTCTGAAGCTGACGGGTCGCCGGGACAAGGACAAGGACAAGGACAAGGACAGAGACAGGGATAAGGGCATTGGCGGCGAGAAGGAGCCAATACGTCCGCATTCCTATTCCTTGCCAGCGCCGGGCGACGAGACGGTTGCCTTCATTGACCCAGCATCGGGCGCAGCGACTGGCCAGAGCCAGCTGGGCAACGGCTGCGGCTACCAGCAGCTGCCGGTGCTCGTGGAGACGGCCTGCAGCACGCGGCTGAACAGCAACCAAATGCTGGACATACCCATGGGCCGGCCCGTGCTGCACCATGCAGCCACGACGACGGCCCTCTCCAGCAGCGCGATGCGCTCACCGGACGGCAACGCGGCGATGGCTGCCAGCGGCGGCAGCTGCTGCTCGCCGGGCCAGTACTCCATGTACGATGACATCATCGATGTGCGCTCCTACATTAGCCAATCGCGCAGCGACATCTCGCCGTTTGGCCGCACCGGCAGCTATCGCTCCCAGTGCGGCCGTCAGTCGTCTGGCCAGTCCGTCGGGCAGGCGTTGGAGCAGTCGCCGTTGCCGCGACCACGCGCCTCCACGCTGACTGCGTCCGGGCGAGCCCTAGGCACAGAGCCCAGCACCAGTGCCAATGCCAGTGCCAATGCCAATGCCAATGCCAATGCCAATGCCAATGCCAATGCCAATGGTAATGCGAGCTCCAGCGGCTGCTGCCTGCCAGCGCCCGGACCCAGCGCCTATTCGCATTCGCGCAACTCGAGCATCTGGCCAGACGGCCTGAGCATTTGCCCGTCGGCCACCTCGCGCAAGGACTCGGGCATCAAGAGCAACTCGCGCCGCAGCTCCATACAGCAGCAGATCTATGCGCTCAACCAGTCGGCCATTAGCCAGCATCGCGTCTCCGGCTACTTTACCAGCTCCACGTCGAGCATCTCGAATTTGGGCGAGGGTGGGGCATTGCCGTTCCCGTTGCCACCGCCGCCGCCGGCGGCTGCGGCCCTGGCCGCCCAGCAGTCCGCCCAGCTGATCGATCCGCTGGCCGCCTGCCTGCAGCAGCTGCGCAAGCAGTCCGACCTGCAGCTCATCCGCTGCGTGCGGGACAATGCGCGCTCGCAGCGCAGCTATTTGGTGAAGGCGCCGCTGCGTCGCATCAGCTTGTACTTTAAGTCGCGGCAGCTGGAGCGCGACTTTCGGTCGAAGGCGCATCGCTTTGGCACCGAGAACGAGACGGAGGGGCCGCCCACGCTGGCCACGCCCCGCTACAACACATACATCGACATATTTGTGGGCATCGCCGTCTACCTGTGCATATCCATCTCGCTGTTCCTGATGACCCAGAACACGGTGACGCCCAGCTTCCGGCTGTGGGTGACGCTCTTCTCCTGCTTCACCGCCATCCAGGTGTTTGCTCTGTTCCTGTTCACGCGCCAGATGTGCCGGCGTCACGGCACCCGCATGCGCTCCAAGTCCACTGCCAGCGAGGCCAACAGCGAGGCGGGGCCACCTCAGCCACAGCCGGAGCAGTTCGAATCGTGCGCGGATCGGATCTTTGAGGCCATATCCAGCTGGTATCCGTGGCACATCTGCTTAGCCATCCTGATGGCCATGCCCGTCGTCCTGATCATCGCCAACTTTCTGCTGCTCGATCTCACACAGCTGGAGGCCTTCGAGTATCACTATGGCTTCCTGATCTTCGTCTGCATCGTGCACTTCTGCAACTTCACGCAGCTCAACTGCTGGATGCGCAACGTGCTCGCGTTTCTGGCCGCGCTCTGCTTCATCGGCATCGCCGTCTCCCAGCTGACCGTCTACAACAGCAACCGGTCCGAGAACGAATCGGATGGCGAGCTCGAGTCGGAGCTGAACAGCAGTGCGGCTGCCTCGTACATCTTCGAGGAGATCAAGTGGTTCCGTGACTATCACGTGGAGATTTATCTGGACTTGCTGTTGATATTGATACTGGTGTGGTTTCTCAATCGCGAATTCGAGGTCGGCTATCGGCTGACCTTCTACGGCAATGCGGTGGCCAACCAGGACAAGGTACGCGTCCAGAACATGAAGAACCAGGCGGACATGCTGCTCCACAACATAATACCCAAGCACGTGGCCGAGCACCTCAAGAACACGGCCAAGTACTCGGAGAACCATCACAATATTGCCATCATCTTTGCCTCCATTGTCAACTTCAACGAGATGTACGACGAGAGCTATCTGGGCGGCAAGGAGTTCCTGCGCGTGCTCAACGAGCTGATCGGGGACTTTGATGAGCTGCTGTCGCATCCGAAGTTTCGTGCCGTGGAGAAGATCAAGACCATCGGCTCGACATTTATGGCGGCCAGCG
The DNA here is from genome assembly GCF_018153725.1 of Drosophila mojavensis. Lineage (NCBI taxonomy): Eukaryota > Metazoa > Arthropoda > Insecta > Diptera > Drosophilidae > Drosophila > Drosophila mojavensis. The sequence continues at coordinate 15,572,223 of NW_025318667.1, forward strand.
GGCTGGATCCATCGCATCGTGGCACCGGCGACGAGCACATCCACACCCTCATGGAGTTCGCCATCGAGATGCAGCGCGTGGTCAATGAGTTTAACAAGGATCTGCTCGAGTTCAATCTGATCCTGCGCATTGGCATGAACATTGGGGACGTGACGGCCGGCGTCATTGGCACCAGCAAGCTCTACTATGACATTTGGGGCGATGCGGTCAATGTGGCGTCGCGCATGGACTCGACGGGTCTGCCCAATCGCATACAGGTGGGCAAGGACTGCCTGCCCTTCCTGACCGCCTGCTATGAGTTTGAGCCGCGCGGCAGCGTTTATGTCAAGGGCAAGGATCACATGGAGGTGTTCCTCTTTACCAGGCGCCGGCCGCATCTCGAGGAGCAGCCCCCAAACGCGCAGCTAAACGAACTGACCGATCCCGACGAGGTGGCGGTCGAAGCTACCGAGAAGCCACAGACTCTACCTAACGATATTCAGATTGTTATAAATGATGGGCTGCAGGAGCTGAACGATGCAAATGATGATGATGGGGACAAACAGGCGGAGCAGGAGCCGAAGGTGGAGGTGCCAGAGCAGAATGCTGACGACGACGGCGATAATGATGATGATGATGATGATGATGACGATGACGGCGACATGCATTCCAGCGAAACAACAACGCTGTTCAAGTCACAGGAGTCGTTGCATGGCTCGCATGCGAACGGAGGTGGCAGCCACTTCAATCCAGCGAACACAACCGAAGCTTGAGCTAGACAACTCATGTGAATTCAAATCACACTCAGACTTCAATTCGAACTCGAACTCGAACTCAACGCAACTCAATCTAAATGCACTTAGGCTTTGATCAACTCGACTCGACGAAATTCCTGGCTTGAAGCTTTTTGAGAAATGGTTTCAAAATTGCATTTATTATGTGTTGCAGTTGCCACAGCTGGACGGCACATCTGACATTGCTGGCTGGCTGGATGGATGGATGGATGGATGGATGGATGGATGATGACGAGTGGGCGGGGGGAAAGGAGACGTTGGGGGCGTGGGGAAGCGGATGAAACCGCACAATTTGTGATATGTAACTAATGTTGAATATGTATGATAAATCTGTTGGGGCACTTGAGCATGGATGTTACGCGATATTGTTATATGAAGAAGAAGAAGAAGAAGAGGATGAGGAAGAGGGAGCAGAAGAGAAATGTGCATTGTTGAGGTTACGTTGAATATAATACATATATGTATATTTATATATGCACAACATAGATCTGAAGCTAAAACCAACTCGTAGTATATGCCACAACATAGGGGCGTGGCAATGTGTACGTGTTTTACTTGTATTAGCCACTTATATATATATATATATTTATATATAAGGCAATGTTAACTGCAGACAGAACGACAGACATATTATATATGTATGTGTGGGGCGGTGTATGCGTATGCATGTATGTGTATAAGTGGTGTAACAAATTGTTTGTTTTTTTTTTTTTTTTTTTGCAACCTAAGTATGTACTTTAATATGGTAGCTTAATTTATATAACTTTATAATTGTAATGCCAATAACTAAGCAAATTACACACGCACACACACAAGCACATACACAACATTGAACTAATACGCATATGTGGCTTTAGATGTATTTAATGTTTCCTTAGATTTAAGGCATAGCAAATATGCAAATATGGCATATATTTATTAACGTGCATGTGGGTGGATGTGTGTGTGTGTGTGCGTATGCATATGTATAGTTTTATTATTAATATTGTATACATTATTTTTTTATATATGTATATGTAATTATTTTATTGCCGTAATATTTAAACTAAGAAATTGCATAGAACTAACCGATACAGCAGACTAGCTAATAAATGTTATAAACAGTTGAAACTTTTACATACATATATATATATATATATATATATATACATATATATACACACTTTTTTTTGCCGAGAGCTGGTAACAAACAATTGATGTTTGAATACATCGTATGTGTTGGTGTTGGTGTTGATATTGATGTTGTTGTTGCTGCTTGGCAGTTTAAAATGTTAATGTTGTTTTTATTCGGTGTATAGTTAACTTTTTGACGGGCAAGCTCAACAGCAAACATATATACATACATATATGAAGAGTACAAAAAAAAAAAAAAAAAACAAACACAACAAAGCTACATTACGCATATTTAGCTGATCTATTTGAAATGGCAGCAGCTGAAAAGTATGCTATGAAAATTTCAATGTAACTAAACTGCTTGCCAACTGCTTGTCAATTCCTTGTTAACTGCTTGCCCACAACAGCCAATCGCATGCACACCAACACAGATATGAGCGCGAAACACTAACCGTTACACGCATAAACTATTATTGTATTGGTTTTAATTTTGTGCAATGAAAACGAAACGAAATGTAACGAAACCAAACCAAAGTGAAACTGAAACAACTCCTTCGATTTTGTGTACTTTTTCTCTAAACTAAGATATTTACAAACAGATTAAATAAATAAATAAAAGCAAGACAAAAAAAAAAATGAAAAAAAAAAAACAAATATTATAAATGAAACAAATCAAGAAGCCGACGAAACGCTGTAACCTATGGACCCTCTTGTATTTTTATATGTATTGTGTATCAAGGGAAACAAAAGTATTTTCTACTTATTTATTAACTACTACTAAATACTGACTAAACTTAATATACACACATGCTTCACACACACACACTTACTAATGTACTAATGTACACGCAGAAATAGTTAAATGAACGAGACTAAATTCCTCGTTTTTTTTATTTATTTATTATTATTATTTTTTTTTTTTTTTTTTTTTTGACTATGTTTTTGAAACATCTGAGTGTATACAATATAAACTGATATTTTTACTTAAGATTCACAACGAACGAGATATTCGGGGCTGGCTGCAGGACGAGGCAATCGTTGAATCTGTTTATATAATTGTTTAAGTGTTGATCCATCTGTCGATGTCGCCCCCCATAGCAAATCTGTTATACCGCCATATACAACATATATACATATATATACTGTACTAAAAACGTTTATAGAATTGTTGTAACAATAAATGTATCGAATGCGTTTTGAAAGTCTAAATAAACAGCTGCAGTGTCTACGTATGAGTGTGTACTCTCAATTAACAAACTCAAGCGACCTTTTCTTTCGTTTTCGCTCAACTATTTCAGGGTCTGATGTCAAAAATAAGTATGTATGTATGTAAGTAAATAATATTATACAGAGTGGGGCAAAGGTAATTACCCAATTGGAATGGTTATTGGCGGAGTATAAATTTATAAGCCAGACGGCTCACGAAAGAACAAATGTAGCATTTCTATCCAGGTCGTTCAATCCCTCATTTCTAACTGAGTAGATCACCCGACTTAGCCGTTCCAGACTTCCTATTATGGGATTATTAGAGATCATAGATTTATGACAGCAAGCCTTAAACTCTGTAAGGTCTTAAGGACCAGGATCCGAGAAAAATCGCTCCATGTTCTGGATGGAAAGTTACATAAAATTCAATTCTACCTGACTTGATCAAATAAATTCTAATGGATGAAATACAAAAATGTGTTAGTGAAAAATATGTTTTGTATAGAAAACAAGTTAGAAGGCTCTTGTCGACCCTGCTCGACTAGAGCCTCTCTAGTACTTGAAATGCGTTTTTTACAAATTGTGGGCGAAGGTGGCGTGGTATCCAAAATCTGTAAATTACAAAATGTTTGTATTCATCATATGTATATACACAGTAAATTTGAAGTCTCCAGGTCTAATAGTATTCCATTGAGGCTGTAAAAACAAAATCAATTTTTCGATTATTCTCGATAAAAAGGTTATCGGATGATTTATTGAAAAAATAAGACAAACTCGTACTGCGTATGGTATACACGAGTATACATGCCAAATTTTAGCTCTCTAGCTTTTGGGTCTTCTGAGATCGACACACTCATACAGACGGACGGACGGACGGACAGGGCTATATCGACTCAGTTCGTCGCCCTGATCGAGAATATATATACTTTAAGGGGGTTGCGATGATTCCTTCTGCCCGTTACATACTTTTTCACAAAACCATTATACCCTGATTTCCCATTTTCAATGGGTTCAGGGTATAAAAATTACGGCAAACGAGCATCAGGTTTTTTCCTTAACCCCACTGTGTACATATATGGTTCGTTAATTAAGGCTAGGCGAATTGAAGAGAGCATATTAGTTTGTAGCCGTTTTAAGGAATTTGATGTTTGGAGATATGCTGATCTATAGATCAGTTTATAAACTGGGCTGATACGTGTTTAGGGAATTTTTTAGTTTTAACACAATATTTGTTTTTGTTGAAGCTAACTTAGCTTAGTTGAAATTTGTTAATAACAAATAGGGGAAAAAAGTCAAGGATATCAAAGTTTAACAAAGTACATACAAATCCAGTAACAAATCTTTAAAAATCTAATTTTAATCTTGGTCTCGAATCCCGATAATTCGAACTTGGCTAAATACACTTAACAATTAATTACGCTACCTAAACTGTCAACCTAAATTGAACTTTGAATATATCTAGAATACCGTTAGGCAGCTAAGATTCTGATTCAGAAATATTGTCTATATGTTATAGCTGCTCATATTTCCAACGTTGCTTTGTATCATAATAATAATAATAATAATAATAATAATAATAATAATAATAATAATAAACATTTCTCATAGATACATACAATTAATGTTTATTGAATTCTTCAATATGCACAACGTTAACAAGAGTTTTGATTGTTGTTGTTGCTGTTGCTGTTGTATTGATTTATGTTTTAATGGAGTAGGCTTAAAATTATGGGCAGTCATGTATTGCAATATGAACTAGCAAACGCAGCTGCAGACAACTAACTTAGTTAGCACAAATCATTATCTATATAAGTATGTATGTATGTATTTATTTCACTTTTAACTATGCAGCTCACTCATTGTCTCTTTCGCACAAGCACACAAACACACACACGCCCACATACACGCACACGCACACGCACACACACACACTCGCACTCGCACACAGACAAATGCCCAGGCGATTTATAATCGCTGCTATAACTATAAGCAACATGCCCAGACTTGATTAATACTCTTTTTTTCATTCTCTCTTCTTTTGTTTTTGTTTTAGATTGACAAGGAAACATGAAAATACTTGGGTTTAGATTTTAGGCTAAAGCACAAATGAAAAGATACTTGTGTTTACAAAAATATCAATACAATCTATGCACATATATATTTAGTAAGAAAAAAAAGATAATAATATAGTATTGAAAACAAGGGAAACAAGGGCTTAATGATAATAAAGAAAACTATTACAAAACTATGACATTTGCTTAAATTATTTAGAGCCAAACAGACAAATTATACAAAATTTGGCAATACGTTTATAACATAGCAATTAAAGAAGGTGTTTGTTTGGTGTGTGTGAAAAGTACGCTCTTACTTTTGTGCATATACGAATGTAGTATGTATGAAACAAGGAGGGGCATATTTACGAATAGTAAGAACTGAATGAACAGATAGTGCACGCCCCCATTTGCAAACTATAGCCAAACACCATTGTCTAGCTGGCAATGTGCACTAAAATTATATCTCCTTTTTTGTTTATACTCATTTTTAACTTAAGTTAAGCAAATGCAAATGCTGCTGCTCATCATTGATCATCGTTAGCTCTTGCTATTGTTGTTATTGTTGTTGTTGTTGTTGCGGTTCTTGTTGTTGATGTTGTTATGGTTGTTATTGCTTTATTTGCTGATCTTCTGCAGCTTCTGCAATACTTTTAGTCCCTGTTCCTGATACTCCTGTTTGGACATCCAGAAGCCATCGCGATCTTTCGTTACCTCAGCCAATACAGCGCCACCAATGAAAACCATATCTTTGCGACGCGGCGGATCCTCAATGCGTATTTTGAATTTCTTTACAAATTACAAATTAGGAAAAGAGAAGTCAACGATTATAATTATGAGATACAATAGGAGAGGGAACGACCTACCGCCAATTTTTCCGTATCGTTCTTGAGTACCCGCTCCAAATACAACTGCTTTATTTCACGCTCCAGGCGACTGGGCAGACCCGGATACATGGTCGAGCCGCCGGACAGCACTATGTGCTTATAGAGCTCGGGTCGTATGTCAATGTCCGCCGCCTGTATCGTGTTGAAGGCCAGTTCCGCAATGCCGGGTCCCTCAACGTTTATTAAATGCGGTTGGAATAGCGCCTCAGGCGCTTCGAATCGCTCACCACCCACTTTGATCACACGGCCATCGGGTAACTGAAATCCAATCCCAAGCATAAATGTAAAACATGTGCACATGTGCATATACACCATAAGCATATCGTACCGTATAGGATTCCACCAGCACCGTGGTCTCCAATGCCAACCGTTGCTCCATCTCAATGTCGTAGCCAATATAGCAGAGTTTCTCCTTCATGATGCGCACCGTTTCAAAGTCAGCGGAATGATTAAAAGCATAGCCACGTAGTAAAAGTAACTGAAAGATTGGAAATTAAACAATTACATTGAGCTAAGCTATATGTGGAATGCGCATATACCTTAATCAAATAGCGCGTTATATCTCGACCCGCAATATCCAGACGCCTCGTTAAATGTGGCAGCGAGAACTCCTCATAGACTGGACAGATGTGCGTGACGCCATCACCAGAGTCGATCACCACGCCGGATATGAGACCCTGGGCGTACAGCGTTAATACTGCCTGTATGGCAATATACGTGGCATCGAAACCGTATTTCTCAAACATCACCTGTAAAGGAGAATATATATAAAAGAAGTGAATGAGTGCAATTCAAGATTAACTAACCTCGATCATCTTTTCGCGATTCTTTGTGGGATTCATGGGGGGTTCAGTCAGCAAGATCTTTGTGTTCGTCGGATCAATATCCATTTTCTTGGGCCCGAACGTATAGTCCCACACGTGACACATATCGTCCCAATTCCGGACCACACCGTTCTCCATGGGATAGGAGACCTCCAGTAGTGAGCGCAGCTTTGAGGCTTCATCGCCGACCATCAGATCCTGTAAAATGGCCATCACAGATTGTTTAATATCAATGCAGCGAGAGCATTTCAATATTATTATTATTATCTTTGCATTTGTTTAGTACATTGTTCGATTCAAACAGCGTTTACGAATTACTATAGATCAACACACCTACTTATACGACAGGCACAAAGCATAACGAGCAAACATTAGAATTCTATGCAGCAACAAGTAACGAATAACGAATAATAAATAACAAATAACGAGTAACTAATAACGAGTAACGAATAACGAGTAACAAATCAGGTTTATATTTTAAACAAATCTCCATTAGCTTCCGATTGTTTATCGTGCATTAGCGCAGAAAATAAATAAATAAAAACATATATATCAAATAAAAAATATTTATTGTATATGTATATTACAATTTACTTACTTTACTCATGCATAGAAACAGAGGGGGGGCAAACATATATAATATATAACTTGACTACATCTATTGCAGGTATACAAATTAAGTAAATACAAAACATAACAAATAAAATTAACTGCATTTATTAAAAAGAATAAGAAATGAAACAACAAATATATTTCTATGATAATATGAAAATTTTGATTTTACATGATTTTCTTCTTCTGCATATTCGAGACTGAAAACAAATGAATGAAATCTGTTTTACTTTTAATGCAAATACAATATACAGTATATATAATTATTTTGATTAATTATTTAGCAAGTGCAAGAACAATATAAAAACACTAGATAACTATAGTTTTATCCATTTTCAGTTTTACTCAATATTTATTCGACTTTAAGTTGTGCATTTCGTGTGTGTAAATAGGAATTGCAATTTAAGTTGGAGAAGTTGAATTTTATTTAATTAACTCATTTAATTATGCAATACAACACTTGGAATTTGAATTAAATATTTGTTGTTTTATTTTCTTTTTTTTTTTGTTGTTTTTTTTTTTTTTTTTTTTTTTTTTTTAAGCTATAAAACTTGACTTACATCGACATGTAAATCCTGTAAAATATTTGTTTCAAAAAAATATGTAAAAAAAGAACAGAAAATATGTATAAGAAGAATATTAAAAAAACAGAATGATTTCCTCATTAGAGATTTTATCTGAATGTTGAATAAGCTAAACTTATATATATGTATATATAATATGATCAACTGTATTAAATTTGCCCAATAAATCGATCTACTTTGTATGTGTGTGTGTTTATCGGGTATGGAAAGCGCTCAAAACAAGAAGGGAAGAACAAAAGGAAACGGGAAAAGCAATAATTGATATGTATGTATGGGGAAAAAAAAAGCCTGAAAGCAAAAAGTCATGCTCTCTATAACTAAAAACCTTTATTTGGGGACGCGGCTGAGGCACAGCCTACCTAATCTAGGCGGCTCTACGCGGCTAGATGACAGACTAGAAGAGTCGAAAGTCATTCATTCATCATCTTCATCATATCATATGAGAAACATATTGGTATACCTGTACCGTTACAGTTGGTATAATTAGATTTCGGATGCACCCACACCACTTGACAGTCGTGACAATTGTATTATACCAAGACCAAAAACAGACACCCATTATAATAATAATTAGAACCATAACGATGATTATGATGATGATGAGCATGATGACGATGATGGTAATGATGATGATAATTATTGTTTCAGCAACTCAATACAAAATGCAATGAATGTAGGAAACGTTGCAACAAGAGCGAGAGAGAGAGAGTGAGAAGAGAGAAAGAACGAGGCAGAGGGAGATAGTGAGAGTGATAAAACTAAAGAAATAATAGTAATTGTGATAAGAAACAATACCAAATGGCAAAAGTATCGTAAGTTAAGCAGTTGTTGTGTTTGGTATTCAAGAAACAAGAATGAAAATGCCAATGGAAATGGATATGGAAATGTGAAAGTGAAAATATACTAATAATAATGGACATACACTATGATAAGTATGGTGAGGCTATGCGCTAAGTTCTTGACCAATGCTAATCATACATATACGCACACATATACACATATGCATATACATATATGTATGTGTGTGTGCTTGTGTTTGTGTGTGTGTATGTGACTATATATAGTACTTAATTATTATGAATAGATAATCGACCTGTGCATATATGTATCTTTATATGTATGTATATATTAAGTATGCACGTGTGTGTGTGTGTGTGTGTGTGTTTGTGTGTGTATGTAGTATTAACTGTTAGACAATTAATATAGTATATATATGTATGTATATGTATGTGTGTTTGTCTATTGGTAAATACGCTTCTCATACCTTGACTTCGATGTCACCAATTTTGTTGACCGCCCGTATTATTGGTCGACCAACCATCGATGGGAAAATGTGCGCGGGAAAATTGCTGCCGGCATATCCGCATTTCACGAACTGTAGATGAGAAAAAGGAAAAATTATAACAAATCGCATTTCTTCTTGAGTGCATCGATTTTTGCCACAAACTAATGCCATTGCCCAGACACCTCGCCACAGCTCCGATCGATTCATACACAAACAGCTTGCACGGGCTTGAGAAACAGCTGCGACTACATCATTCGTAAGGGAAACTATATATTGAGGTAATTTAAAGTAATTTAAGAGCAGTTCTCAATTTATATTATAGATCAATCACTATATAGAGGTAATAACTTAAAGCTTCTATGGAGAACGATCTGTAAAGGAGTTGTATTAGAGCTCAACACTAATCTAACTAAACTTCAAGCTCTATAGAGGAAGTTTTCATTTTAATATATAAATTAATACTAATTATTTACATACATTTTAAAAGTTTTCCAAAAGCAATTCTGGAATTCTATAACATAGTCGAAGGTCTATAAAGATGTATGTCTACCAGATGTTCTAGGTCTCTATTATAAATCAAACTATATATAAAAAAAATCTAAAGGAAGTGAAAAAAATCTGAAGTGAAGGAAATGATCTAAAATAATGTCTAAAGGAAACTCTAAGCTCCATAGAGAGACTATTGTAAAGGGAGTCTGACAGTTATATTATATATCACTCTTCATAAGGAAATATTTATATAAAACTAAGGTATCTAGTTATATTATGGGTTCAACTCATAGGAATTTCGAAAGTTCTTTTAAAAATTAAACGTTATAGTGCAGCTTCTCTTCTTCATAATGGAAGACCTCTTTAATAATATTTGATTTTAAATACAAAATAAATCTAGAACGCACTTCTTAAAAAAAAGAACTTGTTGTTTACAGACTTATCAGCAATATCCAGATAAAACATTATTCAGACATCATTTGACGTACGTTTATAAAACTATTAAATTTACAATCATATTTACAATAAGCTCAATTTGAAAATAGAAAATACATAGATTTAGAATTTCGAATTTTTTGGATATAACAATTGATTCAGTTATCGGAAGACTTGCAATAATCGATAGCTCATGTGGCCCAGCGAAACGTAATCACAAACAAATTCTTTTTAGTCCTGATAAGAAATAAGATTGGGAATGGGTGCTCCGCTTCTTGCTGTTGTTTGTCTTCATTCTGGCGCTCTTTTTGTTGTTGGCACTGGGCGTGTGTGTGAGTGTATGTGCGGGAGAGCGTGTGATAGAGAGAGGCAGAGTATGCGTAACTTTTGATTTGCTGCGGTGAGTAATACTATGCCGACGCAGCTTGTACAACGCTTGTGTAGCCATGACTAAAGCTCCGTTTATATATGCATGTATGGGCACATAAATAAATAACTATATGAACATTATATACACGTACACACACACACACACACTCACACACATACTGGCTTCAGCATAGCTTGGACCGGCAACATTAGGGGGAGCGCCCCCCCGCAACGTCAACGCCCCGATATGCGAAGAAAATCGCTGTTTAACCTACATCGCTAGGCAAGCAAAGAACTGCAAATATGTGTGTCATCCAACTTGAGGCTAGACGGGATTTGGGCTTGGTTTGGGTTTGGGTTCGGGTTCTGGTTCTGGTTCGGTTTCGGGCAGCGTTAGCATGTGGCCACACAACGCATACATACCCCAGTGCCGTTATCACAAACAATAACTTTTCGGCCTTTGCTATCCATTTTGTGCACCAACTGGAAAATTGAACTTCAACTAAAACTGTCCACGGTTGATGTTGCTGCTGCTGGTGCTCCTATTGTTGTTGTTCTTGTTGTCGGTTGTTGATGTCGTCGTGGGTGTTTATTGTCTCTTTGCTGATGCTGATGCTGCTGCTGCTGGGACTGGAACTGGAGCTGGGACTGTTGTTTTAACGGCTCAATGTTTGGTGCGTCGCCGTAGCAGTTGGATGACTCGAATTGTTGCTGCCACCGCCGTTTTAATACTACTTTTGAATGACTACCAGACGAGGCTGACTGCAGTTAATCACACAATTTCCAACCGTACAAAAACACACACACATTTACAGACACGCATACACATGCCAGCTTCATTCATACACACACGGGCGATACTCATACACAACACACACACACATGTACTGGCACGCGGGCGGACTCTGCTCTGAATGCGTCGCTCTCTCACTCTCTTGCCGTATTTTCGATTGTTTTTGTTTTCAAAGATTTGAATTTGTGCACACGCTTTATACAATCAAAGTGTGCCACAAATAATAGCTTTTCTAATTATTGATTGCGAAAGGCTTGCAAATGGTTGCAAATTTCAATTCCTAGGCGGCACAAAACACAAGAAATAACACACACATACAGAACTAGAGTTGCGTGGTAAATATCGATATAACAATTTTTATATCTTATCAACTATCGAAACCTTACTCAAGGGCTACAAAACCAGTATCGGTATTGCGGGATCGCTACGAAATTTTTCATGCATTTTAGATATACATTTTCAAATCAAATTGAGCGCGAATCGGATGAAAGAGAAACGGAAATATGGAATAAACTTCTACAAATTAATAACGTAACTCAGCTTGAGATGGTGATTAGTTATCTGCGTCGCTGCTGTATATATGGGGTACATATAGTCATTATTGCATCCAACTTCAGCTAACGGATCCAGGATCTAGATGAAAAAAAAAAAATCTAAGCAATACTTTAGTTTATCTGAAATGGATACATCTTGCTATCGAGGTCAACAGAAGAGATAAAGGCAAAGGGAGCAACATTATGAACAGAAGAAGCAGGCGGAGAGTCGCGACAATTTTTATTTTATTTGGTTTATATAATATGTATGTATACTGTATGTATATATATATATATATATATATATATAAATATATATATATATATATAATTTGTTATCTTTAGAATTGCTTTAAGAGGCGAAATGTTAAATGTCTTAGATATACATAATGCTGTTCTCATATACATTTTTATGCTTCTTTCATAATTTGTATTTCATTTATTTAGTAATTAATTTTTGTTAGTTATTGAGTAAATTTCTTTTTGATTCTGCTTAGAGTTTGTGGTCGAGCCATATATGTATGTATGTGTATCTGTGTGTAGCGTATTTCTTGTTATACTCTTGATATTTATCAAAATCTATACGTATGTATGTATCTGCGTATCCTGTCTGTGGGTGTGTATGTGAGTTTGTTGACTGCCTACATACACACCTACATACATATGTAAGTCTGTAACTTTGTATGTTGTATTTTGGTTCTAAGCGGTGGACAACAAATGACATTTTGTTATACAATTTATAAATTGCTGTAAATGGAACAGTTAATTGAGAAGCACGCTGTTTGGTTTCATTTCTAGTTAGCATTGATTAACAATAGACTATCCATTACTGTTATATGCACGCGCGCAGGCATACATATGACAGTTGGCGCCATTTAATATAACAGTTGAATTCGCTCTCAACAAAGTATAACACATCCCTCTCTGTGTGTCTGTGTGTGTGTCTGTGTATATGTATAAATCTTTAAACACGCCTCGCAGTTTGGTGTTTGATTTTTCTTTGGATTTCTTTTTATCCATTTTCATAATTTGTCCGTTCATTAAATTGATGCAAGTTTACAATTTCATTCGCTCGCTGCTCATTAAGCAACTAATTTCCTTTTCTTAAGGTTTTCTTCTTCTTCTTTTTCTTTTAATAATTATTACTAACTAAATTGGTTTTAACATTTTTCGTTTATAAGCGGAATAAACATAAATCACTGTAACGAAATTTATGTAGTTTTGGGCTTAAAAACTTATTTCCTATAGACTGACTGTAGTTAGTAGTGCCAAAGTGTTATATATTAACTGTAATTTCTTCTCAAGTTGATTAATTCTGTGGATTTTTATAAAAGCTAAATTTTCTCATTTTATCTTAGTTTTCAGTTTGAAAATATATATGTATTTATATTTATATATATATAGGTATATATATATATTTATAATTGCGTAAGTATTATTTCGACACGTGCATAATCCATTAATTTTAAGTTAATTACTCTAAGTTTGATGACTTTACATATTAAGGATCAGTTGACGTATAATTAATTAATTATTTATATATATGTGTGTTTTAGAATTTCAAATAGAGTTCGCAAATTTGGGTAAGCAAAGTACAGCGTTTTAGAAAAATTGGTGGAAAAACAGCAAATGTCAATTGGGACCCGACTAAGAGTCATTAACGAAACGTTGATTATGAAGGCATTTCCGTATGTATGTATATGTATTATTATATATAAATATATGACTTAGTTACGTTAAGGGACAGTGTATCGGAGACTTGTTTCAAGGTTTACCACATTTAAATGGCTTGGATTTCTCTTTTCTCTTTTAATTATTCATATTCTTGTGAATCATAGAAGTTATTGGCTCTGCTTTGGTTTGATCTTATGAAAGTCAAATTTGATATATTTCATTTATAATGTGTTTTTTAATGCTCTACTTACAACATAAGAGAAATATATTAAAATTTCAAATATTTTCATAGCTAACTTCTTCTTGTTAGTGAGAGATATATTCGAAAACAACAAAACTAAAGGATATGAAGTCATTTTTTTAATTCCTTAATGTCCCCGATGCAAATTCTTGTTAATTGAAACATTAGCTAACTTGAGTTATGTTATAATAGTTTGATTTTTTTTTTTTTTTTTTTTTTTTTTTTACTTTTGAGTTTTCGCATGGCACAAGTAAATCTTTTGATTTCAGTTCTAAAAATTGTTTTGGGAAATTGTTTCAAGTGCTGCCTGACGTGTGGGACAGAGTTAAGTAAAAAGCTTATTGTTTTCATTTAGACTTTATACAGTACGAGTTCGTTATATATATACTATTTGCCAAAAAACATTCATATTTATATATATATAATTTATAAGTATATATACTTTGTTTTGTTTTGTTTTGTTTTATAATATACTTTATATATTGATTTGCTTTTCTGATGTCTTGTGCATAATTTGTGGAAAGGAAAAAAAAAAGGGAAATGCTGTGCGTGCTTCTTCTTATTTTCTATCAAGTGAAACTCTTTGTTTAATATTTTTATTCCAAATTTCATAACAAAAACAAAACAAATAAAAAATAAAAAAAAAAACTATGCGAAATATGGGTGCAAATGTTTCAGTTAGTGTTTATTTATTATAAATATATATAAATTGACTTTATATATATGTATATATTTGTTTAACAAAAAAAAAAAAAAAAAAAAGAAAAGGAATATGAAAACATGTGATATTCATTTGCAGTTGCAGTTATACATACACACACACACGCACATATGTGTGTGTGCTTAGATATTTTTTAATATTTTATTTAATTAGTTTAATATATTTGATTAGCTATTTAAATGTTAAATTGTTTTATGTTTTTGTTTAGTTTGTGTGGTACTTAAATCCTTATGCCATTTTTTTTTTTTTTTTTTTTTTTTTTTTTTTTTTTTGCTTTGTTCTTTTCATTTGGATATTTAAAATGCAATGTTTAATTGCTAAATAATTATTTAAGTTGTTATCCAAATTTTGTATTTGCGATTTCATTTGTTGTTCCTTCTGCCTCTTGCCCCTCCCACAATTGTAATAAGAATTCAACATGTTTTTGGCTAAGCAAATAAAAAACACAATAAATTATACACGAGTTCACACATAGAAACATATATGCAAGTTAAGTTAAGTTCAGTTACATTAGGCAACAATATAAACAACAAACAAATACATATGCACATACACACATATACACAGATATATATATGTATATACATATGCATTTTGTAAAATGTACAAGGAACATTAATTAATGGACTATTGCGACACATATTGCAAATTGTTTGAAAATTTCTTTTGTTTCTTCTGGGTCTTGCGAATTTTACAATGTTTAAGCAACAATTAACATTTGTTGTTTTTCTTTTTTTTTTTTTTAATTTTTGTTTCCGTTCAAGATTGCACAGTTCTTTGCTTTCTTTCATATAAGTTTGTATTTGTTTTTGTTAATGTTTTCCTCTCTTTTTTCTCTGCTCTCAATTAAACATAATATATGTACGCTTCTTTTTGGCGCTGCTAATTGTTTTCAACATATTAGCGCTAGGTTTTTTGGTTGTTTTTTTTTCTTTTTTCTTTTTCTTGTTATTTAACATGTTTTGTTTTGTTTTTTTTTTTCTCATTCTTTATACATACAAGCTTAAGATTAGTTTTGGATTTTTTTTTTTTTTTTTTTTTTTGTTTTTGTATTTTTAATTTGTATTACGGAAAAGGAATCTGTGGCTAGAGCGTAAAAGTAATCGATCAATGCATTAATTGTAATATCCTGCATACCTCAACGGGCATAAGTCCTTTGCTCCTTGCTGCTGCTGATGTTTGGTTTGTTCTCAGAGTGAAATGTTTATATAGAATTTCCACGTGCCATATTCCATGTATATGTATATATGATCAGCTCTGTTCCAATTGTTCAACTATTCCTTTGTTACCTCGCCTTTGACCTTTTTGCTTATCATTAAAGTAAGTATGTATTTGTGTATTACAATTATTACGAATGATGTTTTAGCTAAAACGACAAATCTTTGCAACATTATTATGTTTATATGTAGATATTTTATGTAAATATTATGTATGCATGCTCTCGCATGTGTGTGTGTGTGTGTGTGTGTGGCTGTGTGTGGGTGTGTATATGGGTGTGTACGTGTGTGTGGCTATGCGAGTCTGTGTGTGTGGGCAAGGGAGCACAGTGTGGCCCCTCTTGCACGTGCTCAGAGCATGCTCTGCCCGCACAACCGGCACAGGCAGCACACCCAGTCACACATACACACATACACACCGCCACGCACATCTGATCCGACAACAGGTATTACTTATTAGTATTACCGACCGTAATCGGCGCCCACACAGAAGCCACCGACTCCTGTTGTCCCTCCCACGCCGTTGCCGTTGCCCTCCGCGCTGATTCTTTATCCATGCGCCGCTCCATTGTTGCCCTGACTATGATGCTGATGCGGGTGCGGATGATCGTCGCTGGGTGTGGGCGGCTGATCCCGTCGGGGCGGCATCCGCTCGTTGACCGCATCGAGTCCCTTGGCCTCCGCAAATGAGGTAATCTTGTGGTTGGGCGAGAAGCCCTGCATGGCATTCTTGAGGGACTGCTTGCCGCCGGACAGAGCGCCCAGGGGCAGGGCGCCCGTGGGCGTCAGCCCCTTCAGCTGCAGCACGGACTCGGACTCCTCGCGCAGCACTGAGAAGACGCGCGCCATTTTGCCAATGGCGCGTATCTTGTTGCGGATGACCTCCTTGCGCAGCGCCGCCTCGTCGTCCGACAGCGGCTCCTCGCTCTCCTCGGTCATGAGCTCGTCGTCGGAGCAGATGTTCAGCACATTCACCAGCATCTCGGTGACCTTCTCGCCGACGAAGGGCAGCGACCAGGTGAACACGTCCATGAAGTTGGGAAGCCAGTAGGGATGCGGCGAGCAATTGAACTGTCGGATGTTCATCACGTTGTTCTCGTACTTGAGTACCGCCGCCTTGTTGTTGTACACGTCGAGATAGTTGGGCGCCGAGAAGATGGTGATCAGCGAGGGGAAACCGGTGGTCTGGCTCTTGCGGTACATGCGGTAGCCGGCGTCCTGCGCCTCGTGCGCCCGTATGATCGACAGCAGATTGTTGTTCTGCAGGAAGTCGCAGCAGGCGGCGTAGCTGTAGAAATACGAACAGCCGCGCACCGAGTTGTGCGTGTAGAAGTCCGAGTTCTTCTCGTTGCCAAAGTCCTCGAGCGGATCGGACCACAGCAGGTCGCACATGGGGCCAAAGGCGGGCGGCTCCTTGAATCTATCCAGCCGCCTAATGTCCTCCAGCTCGTGTATCTCCGGCGACAGTCCGCCGTGCACGCAGAGGAACTGCTGGTTCATCAACGCCGCCAACGGCAGGCAGTCGAACGCATCCATGCACGCGTCGTACACGCGCTCCGAGTATTTGATCTTGCACTCCTGCTTGAAGGTGAAGTACTCGGTCAGATGCCGGCACTCGTGATTGCCGCGCAGCAGGAACAGCGTCTGCGGATACGTGATCTTCAGCGACCACAAATAGAGGACGCACTCAATGCTGAAGTAGCCCCGGTCCACATAGTCGCCCAGGAACAGATACTTTGTTGTTGCCGGCGATCCGCCCACCTCAAATAGCTTCATGAGATCATAGAACTGGCCGTGGATGTCGCCGCACACAGTAACCGGCGCCTCAATATCGATCATTGTCTTTTCGTGCCGCAGCAGGGCGGCGCCCTCCTGGATGATGCGCAGTGCCGGCGCCTCCTCGATCCGGCCCTCCAAAATGAAGTGCTGCTTGAGCAGCTCGTGATTGGGTTTGCCGGTGCGCGCATCGAATACCTCGGCCAGCGTCAGCTTGTGACTGGGTGGAAATGGAACGCTGTCGACAACGCGCTCTTTGGTGTTGACCGCTGCGTGTCCGCCATGCGCCTTATGCGTGGGACTATCGTGGCCAGCGCTGGCGGCATTCGAGTTGCTGTTGCTGCTTGCTGTGGCATTGCCCGTGGCGGAGGCGTTGGCATTGGCAC
The DNA here is from genome assembly GCF_018153725.1 of Drosophila mojavensis. Classification (NCBI taxonomy): domain Eukaryota; kingdom Metazoa; phylum Arthropoda; class Insecta; order Diptera; family Drosophilidae; genus Drosophila; species Drosophila mojavensis. The sequence goes on from NW_025318667.1 coordinate 15,590,192, forward strand.
TGGCGTTATTGTTGTTGCTGCTGCTACTATTGCTGCTGCTGCCGTGATGCGTGTCTGTGGCATCCGTGGAGTTGGTGGCGTTGCCACCTCGCTGATTGGCACTTGTTGCCACTTGGGCAGCGACGCCGCTCGATTGATTATTCGAAGACATGTTTGCAGTACGCTGTGAATTGGATTGTGGCTGTGGCTGTGGCTATTCCTCTTCCTGTTGCTGTTGCTGTTGCTGATGCTACAGATGGCGCCCACACTGAGTGAGCGTATTCTATGGTGTGCGCTGTCTACTGCACTGGATTGCACTAGCTGCACACACGCACACGCACGCACTGGCACGTTGGCCAACAACACACGCACTTTTCTACTTTGTATTCTACTCCTGCTGCTGTTGATTTTTTTTCTTTTCTTTCTTTTTTGTTGGAACTAGTTAGCCGCTTTGTAGCGTTACAGGATTTTGCTATTTTCGGTTGGTAATTTTCTATATCTCGGTTACAGTTGTTTCTGTAACACAACAGCAATGTATTCACAATTTGTTTTTATATTTTCGTTTCGTCTTGGCTGCTGCTGTGCCCTGCAGACGTCGTAATTTCTCTCGCTACGTTTTTTTTTCGCTTCTCAATGGAATTTTCAGCTCCCCCTCCCTCTCCTTTATTTTTATTGATATTCTACCAGTGTGACCACAAATTGCGAGTGCCAAATTCTACAATTTTCAACTGCCATGAATACCAAAAATACCATGTTCGACGTTAAGTCAATGTACGCTGACGTAAAGCAGCAGGAGGATGACGTAAGCAAATGTATAGTAGCAGTATATACTTGGAATAAATTACAGAGCTTCTAAAACGTTATTTTATGCATGGCTTATATTCAAATCATACTCAAGTCTAGTAATCACTTTATACCTGATATATTACTTCACATGGCTAAACAAAATCTGCATTTTTATTGCATTATTTTAAATCTCCGTAAGCCGACTTTTTGTAATCTGTTGTTGTTATCGATTGCTCACAATAAAAGACAATGCCCAGAAGCATTTATAACAGATTCAAAATGTGGACTATCGATTCTTAACATGCTTAACGTAACCGCAACGGTAACTTACTTCCATTTGGCGTCAAATTTGAAAAATTGAACTGAAAAAAATCTTATAACATATATGTATTCAAAACGAACATTTAGAGGAAATAATAAACGTGCGCGCATTTTATTCTCAGGATAGGTACTTGTATATTTTTTTTAAATGGTTTTGTATTGTTTTGTTTTGTTTTTTTTTTTTTTTTTTTTTTTTTTTGTTTATATTAATTTTGTTAATAACATTGATAATCTTTGTTTTTATTTTGCATTCACTTAAGGTTAAAACTTGTCTGCATTTGTTCATTATGCCATTTGTAAATTAATTTGTTCTTCTCCTTCTTCTTCTTCATCATTTTCTCTGGATTGCATACAATTTATCATTTCTCACAACGGCGCAGTTCGCATTTTGGCAAATTTGGCAAATTTATTTGCATTTGCCAGCCAGCTGCCCCTATCATTTGTTTTTCTGTTTTTCTTGCTTTGTTTGTTTGTTTGAAATACATTTATAAATTTATAATATAATAATGCTTTCACTGTTTAAATTTGTTAATTTACTTATTTTCGGTTTTATAATAAAATTGAAAATTTTTAAGAGAATTATCTAGATGTGATGTTTGTTTTTTTGTTTCTTATTTATTTTTGTTTCTTATATATATATATATATATTGTTTTAAATATTAATTTGTTTTAATCTTGCTTTAATATTATTTGTTGTTGTTTGTATTTGTTTAAATATAAGTATATAAACTTTTTGCTTTGACTCTGACAAAGTTGCTTCAACTTATTATTTATATTATTATATTACTTGTTATGTATATGCATTTATATATATATATATATATATATATATATATATATATATATATATATATATGTATGTACATATATAGGCATATAAATAAATGTTTAAATATATATAAAATATGCATTTAAATTGATTTATCCAAAAGGTAAAGTTTTAATTCTTTTCATAATTATATATATATATATATATATATATATATATATATATATATATATATATATATATATATATATACATATACATACATATTTATTTATATATATATATATATATATTTAAGTTTTTCTTGTGTAAAGTTTTTTGTTTTTTTTTTTTTTTTTTTTTTTTGTTTAAAGCATTCGAGGGCAGGAAGTAGATGTTGAAAAATACACGTATCAAAAAATTAGAGTTAAAATATATAAACAGTACAAATATTAAATATATAAAAGGGGATTTATCCTTTCTTAGTTTTTGTTGTTGTTTTTGTTTTCTTGTTGTTGCAATGAAGACTTTTGTTAATTGGAAATAAAAGTTTACTTGAGAAACCAATGTTCTACTAAATAAATAAATAAATAAAAAAAAAAATAGGTACAGTAAAGTACAGAGGCACACACCCGCAATCACACATTCTCACAAACACTCACACACACACATACTCGCACACACAGACAGAGTCACTAAGTTCAAAGCATTTGTTTATTTGCATTTATTCAATGTAAACAGAAACAAAAATGAAAATTTTATTTTCACTTAAAAAAAAATTAAACTAAATTTGTTTAAAACAATGTGATTGTACATATATATGTATATGTTTATATGTATGTATGTGTTTCAAATATTTATGCTAATTTACAACAAATTCTTTTTCACTTATTTTTGCTTCTCCATGGTTTTGTTTTCTTCTAATTATAACTATTGCAGTAAAAATAATTAAAAAGCGTAAAATTAAAACAAATTATTTGTAACACAATTCTCTCGCATCTCTCTCTCTCTCTCTCTCTCTCTCATGCTTGCTTAGCTAAGAACAGAGCAAAAATTCAAATGAAATATTAAAAGTGTATAAGTATATGTATATTTATTATAACTGCTTTTTAAATATATATATTTTTGTTAATTTTAACAATTTTAATTTATTTAAAATTTGATATATATATATATATATATACATATTTTTTTTTTTTTTTTTGTTCTTGGGTAAATTGATTATTTATTGTGATTGTAGTAGAAAATGTACCGTTAAAAAGTGTTCTAACTGCTGCGCTTAAAAGGAGATAGAAGCAGTAGAAGTGGAGTGGGAGATGGAAGAAGGAAGAGGAAGAGACGAGCAGAGCGATTGAGTGTGAAAGCCTTAGAAAAAAGATAAGAAAAGTTTTCTTTTTGTTTTTTTTGTTTTTGTTTTTTTTTTTGGTGTATATAGTATAAAAGTATTAGTATCATATTTTGTTAGCTTAGCTTATGTTAGCTTCTTATTGAACGTTATGAATTTGAATAATTCTTTATAGAAGAGCGCGCTAATTTGCATGTGTGTGTGCGTGCGTGTGTGTGTGTGTGTGTCTGTGAGTGTTTGACGCGAAGGGGCGGAAGAAAGTATTCACATGTGTACATGTGAGTGCACATGCATAACATATGCTTGCATGCATGGGTTTCTGGAGCTTAATAAATTCATTAAATTTAAATTTGTTTTTTTTTTTCAAGTGTTATTTAAAACCAATAATATGTATTAAACGTACTGCGTTTGTAATTGTTTTCGCTTCTTTTTTTTTTTTTTTTTTTTTTTGTATTCAATTTAAATTTATGTATATCTATATATAATTTTTTTTGGGGAATTGAAATGCAATAAACTTTTGTAAATTGTTTGCTTTGTTCATATATATATATATGCTGATCTGCTTAGCTTATAAACATTGTTTCATTTGTTAATGTACTTTTAACTATTTGGGGAAATGGGTCTATGTGTGTGTGTTACAACTGCATATGTGGTGCGCACATACACACACACTGTTATACTGCCATACTGCTCTAATGCTCCTGTTAGGTTGGCGAAAGGCATTCGTCTAAAACTGTTGCCTGCTTTCAGGCGTTGTAGTTAATAGCGTACGCTCTTGCTATCTCTCTCTAACTAATGTTCCCAGGCTACTCAGTTTTTATTTGTGATTCGTTTGTTTCGTTTTATATATAATATTATTGGATATTTGTTGTTGTTGTTGCCTATAAATTTAATTCAAATTTGTATGCTTTTGGAGGCAACGATTTATATGATTTGTATTTATCTATATATGTATATATACATATATATAATGTTTGTTGCTCTCTCTCTCGCTCGCTCGCTCCCTCCCTCTCTCTCTCTCTCTCTCCTCCACTTATTCCATCTCTGTCTCACAACTGCAACTGTTTTTTGCTTGTTTTTGGTTTTTGTCAATAAACATGTTCGGCGGATCGCCATTACTTTAAACATATATGTTTGTATATAATTTTCTTATTCATTATATATGTATGTATTTGTTTGTATGTATGTATAATTGTTTATAAAGTACTTCAAATTGCTATAAGTTTGCATTTTGTATTAGATTCATGTCAACTATCAAATGTTTTCACTTTATCATCAAATTTCAATTCATTTGCTAACTCGTCTTCTCCTTTTCATCGTCGCTTCTTTGTCCTCTCTTCTTTGCTCTGCTCTCAACAATAATTATTTTTTTGGTTTTATTTTTTATCGTTTAACATTATATAACTTAAAAATAATGTACATAGGTACTCTTCTTCTTTTGCTTAATTTTTAATAAATGTTTTTGGTTTTCGTATTTTATTTTTTTATAATGTTTTGTTAATATTCATAATAATATATTTGTTAAAGAGAAGTTGCACTCGTTTATATATATATTTGATTTCTTTATTTTTTTCGCATTGTATTTTTATAAATTCATTTGACTTAATTATTTAAGGTGTAGAAAACAATAAATGTATGTAAATATACAATAGGTAAAAACAAAAGTAGAAACAACAATTTAATTTAAAATTCGTATGCATAAATATTACATTTGTTTATAATAAATATATATATATATATATAAATAGGCAATAGGTAAACGAAAAAAAAAAAAAAATCCTAGTAACAGCTAACAACAAAACCCAATTAAACTATGCCCACTTCTTCACATTTTTTTTCAGTTTGCTTTGTTTCTTTCTTGATGTTTTGTATTGATTTCAATTAATTTTTACTTTCGCTTTTAATTAACAAATAACTAAAATTCGATTAAGTATAAAAAAGAATCGACGCTTACGTCGACGCAGACGCAAATGTAAGGCTGCCGCGCAAAGGAGACGCCATTTGCAAACGCATTGTGTTGTTCTTGTTGTTTCTGTTTTCAGTTTCTGCGCACATTGCATTTGTATTGCATAGTTAACAGGCGCAAGGCGCTCGCAATTAATTTCGTCTGTTTTGCATGCATCTTCTGCTGACTGCTTTGCCGCTTGATTGTTTTTGTTTGTATGTAACAGATAACATATATATGTTTATGCATATATACATATGTAAATACAAAGAAAGAGAGGGAGTAAGAGTAAGTTAAGGAGGGTGAGAGTTTACAGCAAAGAGTGCATAAGTTCATAAAGCTTAGCTTATGCGCATATATGTATGTGTGTGTGTGTATGTTTTTAATACCGTTTAATACCGGCAATTCGCTTTTGCGTTGCTTTTTGTTGGAGGCTGCTGCTTCTGCTGCTGCTGCACATTTGACATCTGCTGCGCTGCAGCCGATCCGTTTTAATCATATATTTTTTGTATATGTATGCATATACATATATACATATATTTATATTCCGCTAATGACTACGATAAAGATGGCACGTATATAAAGACCACATACACAATCACCAGATGAGAGAGTGTGAGGCGACAATGGCGACAACAAATGTACTCATAAACTTTGAGTTTATTTTTTGAGTGTGTGTGTGTATGTGTGTATGTAAGTGTGTATGTATGTATGTGTATATATGTGTGTATTTAAGGTGATTCGACAGTAATAAACAAAGAGAAAAAGGGAGTGTGTGTGAGAAAGAGAGATAGAGATAGAGAGAGAGAGAGAGAGAGAGAGAGTATTAGCTATAGAGAGAGATTCAGTCGTTTTGTTTTGGTTTTTCAGGTTGTTTTATGTTGTGTGTTGTTCCTGTCGTTTCTTCGTGTTTCTGTAATAAAAGATTGTAGTAAAATATTGCTGTTGTTTGTTTTTGTTTTTGTTGTAGGAAGTAGTTAAGCGTTAGCTTCTTCTTGGTGTTTAGCTTTAAAGTCGCCCTCGGCGCCACACAACGAAAGTAGTATAATTTCTTAGCGTTTAGCGTTTTTCTTTAGTTTTTTTTCCATTTTTTTTTTCTTTTTGTTAATTAATTTTCTTTTCTTTTCTTTTTTTGTTTAAAAGGTTGATTCTTTCAATATCTTTTTTTTTGGGAAGGTTATATATTGATTTATATGTTTTTTTTTGTTTTTTTTTTTGTTTTTTCTTTAAATTTATTTATTTTATTCAGAAACGAGTTAGTTTTTTTATAAAGTCGATTTTTTATAACTTGATTTTGCATTCTTGTAGCATTGCAAATAATTAAATTTACCTAATTTACAGCTTTACAGCTGCTGCTGTTGCTACTGCGACGTCAACGTCAGCGTCAGCAGCGGCGCGCCCGTTAACTTCGCTTCGTATATTGTTTTGCTCTTTTGATATAATGTTGCACAAAATTTTGATGATTTATGCATAGAATTACATACATATATATAATAAATATATATATGTATATATATTTATATACGCATATACATACATACATATATAGTATTTGCATATGTATATGTATGCATGTATATATGTACATATAACTATTTATACAGTTCTGTATTGTTTTAACTGCAATTTATGATGATTTGCTTCTGTATTTTTCCCACACTGAAATTTGTATTTCTGTGTGTTTGTTTTTGCTTTTGTTTATGATTTTTATCTGTAATACCAATAAGTTAAACGCTTGCATTTCATTTACTTTTATGCTTTCGACTCGTTCTGTTGCGTGTTTTGTTTTTATTATTATTAATTTGTATGTGTTTTGCATTTTGGTTTTGTTTTCTTCTATTTTATGTTACTTTTCAAATTCATTTCAGCTGCGGCTGCGCAGCGATGCCTGTCTGCATGTGTGTGTGTGTGTGTGTGTGTGTGTTCTGCACTGCCGCAGCTCGAAATTACATATAACTATTTGATTTGCTTATTCCCTCCCACTCGCACGCACTGCCACCGTTTGGTTTGCTGTTCACTTAATTGTCGATATCTAAAACTGACTTAACAGCGCCGCTGCTGCGCTGCTTTGCTGCTGTAGAGCGCTCTTCTACGCTTCTGTTACGCTTCTGTTACTCTTCTACTTTGCTGCTCTGCTACTCTGTTACTGACTTAGAATTATCCGCTGATTGAATTCGCACTCGCATTGGCCGCTGCTGCTGCCGCCGCCGACAGTGACTTCTGGCCCTCCTCCGCCGGCGAGGGCGTGGCATCGCGTCGGGGCGGCATCCGCTCGTTGACCGCATCGAGTCCCTTGGCCTCCGCAAATGAGGTAATCTTGTGGTTGGGCGAGAAGCCCTGCATGGCATTCTTGAGGGACTGCTTGCCGCCGGACAGAGCGCCCAGGGGCAGGGCGCCCGTGGGCGTCAGCCCCTTCAGCTGCAGCACGGACTCGGACTCCTCGCGCAGCACTGAGAAGACGCGCGCCATTTTGCCAATGGCGCGTATCTTGTTGCGGATGACCTCCTTGCGCAGCGCCGCCTCGTCGTCCGACAGCGGCTCCTCGCTCTCCTCGGTCATGAGCTCGTCGTCGGAGCAGATGTTCAGCACATTCACCAGCATCTCGGTGACCTTCTCGCCGACGAAGGGCAGCGACCAGGTGAACACGTCCATGAAGTTGGGAAGCCAGTAGGGATGCGGCGAGCAATTGAACTGTCGGATGTTCATCACGTTGTTCTCGTACTTGAGTACCGCCGCCTTGTTGTTGTACACGTCGAGATAGTTGGGCGCCGAGAAGATGGTGATCAGCGAGGGGAAACCGGTGGTCTGGCTCTTGCGGTACATGCGGTAGCCGGCGTCCTGCGCCTCGTGCGCCCGTATGATCGACAGCAGATTGTTGTTCTGCAGGAAGTCGCAGCAGGCGGCGTAGCTGTAGAAATACGAACAGCCGCGCACCGAGTTGTGCGTGTAGAAGTCCGAGTTCTTCTCGTTGCCAAAGTCCTCGAGCGGATCGGACCACAGCAGGTCGCACATGGGGCCAAAGGCGGGCGGCTCCTTGAATCTATCCAGCCGCCTAATGTCCTCCAGCTCGTGTATCTCCGGCGACAGTCCGCCGTGCACGCAGAGGAACTGCTGGTTCATCAACGCCGCCAACGGCAGGCAGTCGAACGCATCCATGCACGCGTCGTACACGCGCTCCGAGTATTTGATCTTGCACTCCTGCTTGAAGGTGAAGTACTCGGTCAGATGCCGGCACTCGTGATTGCCGCGCAGCAGGAACAGCGTCTGCGGATACGTGATCTTCAGCGACCACAAATAGAGGACGCACTCAATGCTGAAGTAGCCCCGGTCCACATAGTCGCCCAGGAACAGATACTTTGTTGTTGCCGGCGATCCGCCAATTTCGAATAGCTTCATAAGATCATAGAACTGGCCGTGGATGTCGCCGCAGACGGTGACCGGCGCCTCAATATCAATCATTGTCTTCTCCTGGCGCAGCAGCGTGGCGCCCTCCTGGATGATGCGCAGGGCGGCGCTCTCCTCGATCCGGCCCTCCAGTATGAAATGCTGCTTAAGTACATCGTGGTGCGGCTTGCCGGTGCGCGCATCGAAGACATCGGCGCAGGTTAGCTTTCGGCTGGGTGGGAACGGCACGCTGTCGATCACACGCTCCTTTGTGGATATTGTGCTACGTTTTGTGGGGCTCTGTGGCGTGCCGCCGGACGATCCCGAGCCAGCTGCAGCTCCAGTTCCAGCGCCAGCGCCAGCACCCGCTGCACCACCCGCTGTCGTCCCCGTCGCTCCGCTCGCATTCTTTTCATGTGTATTGTTAACGCTGCTGGCAGCTGATGAATTTGATTTTTGATTTTGCTGCTGTGCAGCAGCCGCTGCCGCTGCCGCTGCTGCCGCTGCTGCTGCTGCTGCTGATGACTGCGACTGGCTGCTGTTGCTGTTGTTGCTCTGCGCTAATGGCGAAGACATTTTCCTAGACTTCGACTTTGACTTCGACTTCGACTCCGACTCCGACGACGACGACGACGAACGACGACTACAAGTTGGACCAGGCCGTCGCTGCTCCGCCCCCCACGCGCCACGCACAAACGACGCTCCTCAGCTCTGCGGAATGTCCGGCCGGTCAACTGGCTAACGGGGCTAGCGGGCAATACAGTTGACGGGAAACAGCTGACGGCTAACGGTGAGCGGCTAACGTTTGCGTCTTTATCGCAGTCCTTGTGCTTGGCCTTGTCCGTCTCCTTATCCAAATGGCCTGCAATGGAAGTAATGCAAGAAATGTCATTATATATAAAGGTATATATGCGCACAGGTGTACAGCTGTGCACCTGTTTATATTATATATATATTTATATATATAAGTCTTTATATATCCCACAAAATCCCATTTATCAAATTGCAATTGCATTTCAAAGTCGTCGTATCAAAATTCAATTAAAATATTTTTACGATGCAAAAACATTCGATTTGATTGCAATTCTCCAATAGGCCAATAACAATTACGTTAGCCCACAGCCGCATCAAACCCCCTCCCTCCACCTCCCACCCATCCTCTTCCCCAGTCCCTTTGACATGCCAATTTATATTTATAAGTTTGTAGCTTCAAAAGAGCTATTCAATTGAATTTCATTCACTTAAATTTGATGTAAATGCATTTCCCATTTTACCCAACGAAAATAGTTCATTGAAGCTGTAAGACTTTATAATTTGATTTAGCAATTATATAAATAGAGTTCATCAAATACTGTATACAGCTGTGTTCATGATAATAGAAGCACTACGAAGCCATCAAGCATTATATTCATGAGCCAATCTACAGTTGTATTCCCTATATAGTAGCAATGCACTATAATTAAACTTATTCACACTTTGTCTACATCGATTGCCTCCGTGATATTAAATCTTTATGTGCGGCGTGCGTCGTTGATGTCTGTAAAGTTCCCTTTGGGCAGAGATAGTTTATGGTGTTTTTTTTTTATGGAATGAGAACGGAACTAATCGGCTATTACAGATCTGATGGGCTATTTATATATTCTGCTTTTTTTTTAATTAAAATTTTTTTGTTAATTTAAAAAAAATGTTTTTCTATATTTGTTTGTAATTTATTTTATTTTGTTTATTTTTCTGCTTGCGTTTTTATGAATGTATTTTTTATTTATACTTTTAATAAAATTTAATTAAATTAAAAAAAATTATTTATTTAATTTTATTTATTTAATTTTTTTTATTTAATTTTATTTATTTAATTGTATTTATTTAAATTTTTTATTATTTTTGTTTTTTCTTTTTTATTTTATTATTATTTTTTTATTTTTGTTTTTTTAATTGTTACTTTAATTTTTTTTATTATTTCTTTATTTTGTATTTATTGTTTTTTTTTTTTTTTTTTTTTTTTTTTTTTATTAATTTCTAAATATATTTTTATTTTATTAATTTTTTTAATTTCATTTTTTTATTTTTTTTTTTGCTCTTTTTATTTATTAATTTTTTCTGTATTTGATTATTTTTTATAATATCTATATTTTTATTATTTTTGTTATTTTACGTTAGGGCTTGAGCTCTCTTAGCAAGAGCTGTCAGCATAGAATTCTCACAGCTAGAATTAAAGCTCTAAGCTCTACCTCTAGAATGTCTTGCTATTCGATGATCGATTCTTCGATAGTGTATCATTAATCGATAAACACAAACCCTATTAATAGAGCTGACAATAAATTTGATAAATATCTCAACAATTATCAAGAATAAAGAATACTATAAAAAAAAACAAAAGAGAGCAATCTTTATAAGAATCGTATGAAGTCAATTATACCAATCAATATACTAGGTCAATTACATTATTAACCTATATAGATATATACCAGACTAAAATCAATATACATATGTATATAAACATACATTATAAATAATTACATTACAGGTAATTGGTTAGTATCCGTGAGACTGTTCGATATATATATATGTATGTATATTGACTGCAGAGCACTCGGAATTGAGCTACAAGCAGATACCCTGAGCCGTGAGCAGAACTGCAATTCTATTCATGCGACGCTGCCCTTATATGGAAAGGCCCTGGCTGTATATCTTGCCTTAGATGAACAGATATAAATCATCTCATCGTCCTTATCATGAATATACATGTGTATATACTTGAAGGTGTTTGCCACGACTCCTGCCAACACTGAATTCTTTCCAATAAGCATTTAAGGATATTAGTTCAGTTGACAACTTGAATAAATAAAGCATTGTAATTGTTTAAAATTGATTCAAGGCACAATTTCTCAATAAATATTTAAACAATGTCCAGGCACAGCCTTGTGTGTGTGTGTCTGTGTGTGTCAGCAATGCAGAAATGCAAGAAATGTGCAGGTAAATACTTAATATGCTATCAAACAGCAATCACCGCATTCAATCACACAGCGCTACGCTCACGCTGAGTGTAACACGATAAGCAAGTAAGTGACGTGCATATGTCACATACATGCACACACACACCCACAGACAGAGACACAGGCACACGCACAGAGACTAACTCACTGCTTTCCCTCTCTCACTCACTCACGCTGTCAGTCAGCTGACAAGCAGTGCAATAGCAATTCTGATTGGAAGTGACCGAGTCACTTGACGCCCCCCACAGGCAACAGAGATGAGCGTTCTATGAAACAGTAAACTCTACTGCTTACACTCGCAGCAGTGCAACTACACTGCCAAAAAAAGCTATTGTCTGTAATTTTAAGGATTATTCAAAAATAAATAAATAAACTAAAATAATAAGAATAAAATAATAATACAGCCTCTGCTGTATATTTAAATTTTTAAATTATGTTTATTTTAATATCTTAGTTATTTTAATTATTATTTTTTTTAAATTTACATTTTCTTTTAATTTATTTTATTTTTATTTTTAATTTATTTCAGTTTTATTTTTAAATATTTTTTTAATGCATTTTTGTATTAACGCTACAGACATGATGATTTAAAATATACATATATATTTAATTTATTTTCTTACATATTTTTTTGCTTTAATTTATATATATTCTATTTAATTATTATTATTATTTCTTTTTCCCTACAGGCATGATAAGTTGTATATATTATTAGCTAATCCCGTTAAACTTAAAGTCTACAGATATCTATACTGTAAACTCTATCGGCTATCTCAAGTATTTATTTGACCTGCCAATGACGAATTGATGACTTTCGTCTAGGCATAATGCATTTTAAATTATCTTTAGCTATTTTTTTTTTCTCTTTAAGCTAGCCTAGCAATAATAGCAATTATATATTTGAAATATGCATATTAAGTTTTTGTTTAATGTACATACAGCTCCACGATGGCAATATTATGAATATATTATACGTATATATGTATATTTATATATACATTTTTAGTATACCTTGAAGCCATTAAAATGTGAGATCAGTGTATAATGGTTTTGTTAAAATATTTATATATTTTTTCATATAATTTCACAAACATTTTATGACTAATTTTTACTGAATTTAAAGAGAAAACTGTTTTAAATTTTCAAGGCAATTTCTTGCAGTGTAGGCGAGCTAACGTATGTGTGTCTAAGAACTTTTTTCATACTGTTTTAATTTTTCAAAGAATGCTGCTTAAATTCCAATGCAATTTCTTGCAGTGTAGTCGAGCTACCGTATGTGTGTATTTATTTAAATAAATGCATGTATATTTACATACATTAATTAGGTGCAAACAAAGTTCGCCTACCTCATTGTAAATAATCAAGTCGCCGTGTTCGGGTGTGTATGTGCGAGTGCGACTGTGTATGTGTGTGTGTGTATGTGGGTATGTGGGTATGTGTATTGGTATGTAAACAAATAAGTCGCGTTGGGCTTTTGCGGTTGGATCGCGTCGCGTCGCGCCGCGTAACAATCGCAAATTGTTGGTTCTAGCTGAATGTGGAACCACATGTGTTTACCGTTAGCAGTTGCAGATAGTCCCGTTATGCACACCATGCTAAATTGATGAGCTGCATCAAGTTGAGCGAGCCGAATTGTTTAGCTGTAAAAATGACTGAAACAGTTTACAAACTGTTTCAAGTTGGTTAAGCGACATAGTCGCAATGGGTGGGGCCCAAGAGGGCGGAACGGACAGGGGAGGAGGGCTAGCTGCAAGTGTTAATATGCAAATAGGTAGTTCCTTTGGAAGGGGCCAGCAGCTCTGCCAGTTAGGAAACTTAATTAAAGTTTGCACTCAGCTGGATAATTGAAAAAGTTGCCAGGCACTTTATCCACATGGATAGAATTAGTAGAACAAGCAACTTAAAACATAAAACTGAAAACTTTGCCAACTTTTTTACCAGACGATTATCATCAAAATAGTAGTTGCAAGGCTAACAAAATATAGATTAGAGCGTTTCGTACCAGATAGTTTTAATAGTTCCATGCGAATAATTATTCAATTTGCGCAACAATTGCCAGGCACTTTACAATCGAATTTGATAGCTACGAAAGTTAGCCGATGTCAGAGTAAACTTCGACAAAAGCCATAATCTGGTAATTAATAGTTCGGTTTAAATTGAAATGAATTCGTTTAAGCAAATCTAACTTATATAAGACTAAATCGATTGAAATTTAGTTCAGTTTTACTTTATCTGAGTAGTAGCTATTCATAGTTAGAAAAGTTTATCAAGGTATTATTTGTTTTGTCCGTTCTTATTAATTCTATTTTGTATTTATATAATTTTGTCTTTTCTTAATAATTCTATTGTTTTAATATACAAAATCATCATTTGTTTTATCTGCTCATAATCATTCTATCATGAACTTTACAATGATGTTAATAATATTATTAACATTTGTGTAAATTCCTTTATTTTTGCCTTTTTCTCTACTCTTTATCGTTGTCTCTTTCTTTTGCTGCCTCTGCCCTCCTCTATCTTTCTAAGTATCCCTCTCCCTATCTCTTTGTTTCTGTCTCTCTCCTTCCTTCGTTGCCTTTCATTTCATCTCTTCATTCCTCTTTCATATTAAACTTATCTGCATCTTTTCTCTTTCTCTCTCAATCTCCTTTTTTTATTCTCAATCAATCTCTTATTCTTGTCTCGCTATCAATCTCTTACTTTGCTCGCTCTATCAATCCCATACTTTTCTCTCTCAATCAATCTCTTATTCTTCTCTCGCTATCAATCTCTTACTTTGCTCTCTCTATCAATCCCTTACTTTTTCTCTCTCAATCAATCTTTTACCTCTCTCTCTATCAATCCCTTACGTTTGTCCCTCTATCAATCTCCTACCTCTCTCTCTATCAGCCTCTCACATTTCTCTCTCTCTCTCTCTCCCTCTCTCTATAAATATCTGTCTCTTTACCTTTTGCTCTTCATCTTCCTCCAGATCTCTGCTTTAATTGAAATGCATTACAAAGCATTTGGTTTTAATGTCTTCTCGTTTTTTGTTTTTTATTATTTCACTGTATCTGTTTCTCTGTCCGTTCTGATACAAGATAATTGTATACAAACTGGTTCAAGTCGGGTGCAAAACGCTAAAACCAAACTGGTTAATGATTTGTGTCAGCTGCTGTCCAAAAACAGTTGACAAACATTAAACATTAATAAAAGCTCGAACCGGCTTCTTCTCATCACATGGCCTGTGCTTGGAATTACTCAGCAATATATCGATTCAAATGCACATATCTGTATATATACACATATATACATATGTACATATGTAATTATGGAGATATAAGATTCATATATATGGTGGAATGTTTCCATGCACACATTTTCCATACATGCCATTATTTTCAATAATTTCAATTCTTGATTTCTCTCTTTGATTACACCTGATAAATATCAAAGAAAATTTAATGGAATTTGTATGTGTGTGTGAGTGTGCACATATACTTATTTATATATACACAATTAGCCCACATCATGTCAACTAATATGCCCGATATGGCTTTGTGAAGAAGCATAACTAGCACTGTAATATTATAGAGCATATGCTGTGTGTGTGTGTGTTACAACAGTCACACACACACGTACACGCACACCTGCGTACAGGTGCCATCAGAAGGCACAGGTTAAGTTTCTACATAAATTTGACAAGATATTAAATTGGCGCATGCAAATTAATATGCCTCGCATCAACATTGTGACCAGGTGGTATACGTGTGTGCATGTGTGTGAGTGTGTGCGTGTGCGTATGTGCGTATGTGTGTATGTGTGTGTGTGCGGTGATATTTGAATTATTAAACAAGTTTCAGTACCAAAGTGAAAACAACAACATTTTATCAGGGCCTACACGGGGCTAATTTCCATGCATATATTCCATTTGTTTGTTCATTGTTAACTTTTCTTTTTTTTTATTGCCGTGCGCATATTTTTGCGTTTACACGATCGCACAAGCTATATATATATATACACATACATATACCTATATATATATAGGTATATAGTACATACATATATATATATATGTGTGTGCACATTACCTGCACTCACTCAGATAATTTATATACCCTATAATCATATGTACATATTCGCTTTGCACTCTCTTTAGACTCAAATGAAAATTGAACTAGTTCCAAAATGAACTCATAAACTACGAACGAACTTGCGGCTGATTGAACAGTAACAGCTGCATCATTTAGCTGACTTTAATGGATTTTTAAATATTTCAAGCATTTATTTAAAATAAATAATTTCCCAATAAATTAAAATAAAATATATATGAAAAATTAACAAAAATTAATAGTAAAATATATATGAACAAGATACATATTTTTATTATTATTTAATATATATATATATATAAAATATGAAAAATATATATTTATGTAATATTAAATATGTATATTGTGTATATATATAAAATAATAAATACAATATATTATATTTTTCAAATTACTAAAGATATAAAAATAAAAAAATAATATTTTTAAAATTATAAAAATTATAAGAGCAATAAAAAATGTGTATACTATTAACTATTAATTTGTACTTTTTGCCCTGAACCCATTAAAAATGAGAAATTCAAATGTTATTGTTTCATATTTGATTTATTTTTTATTTATTAATTTATTTTATTTATTAATTAATTTATTTAATTTATTTATTTAATTAATTTATTTGATTTATTTATTATTATTTAATTATTATTATTATTTAATTTATTTATTTATCAATTTATTTATTTTATTTATTTATTTTTTTTTTTGTGATTTTTGTGACTTTTGATATTTTCAGAAATTTGCAGTGAACGTCAATTTCTATTTATATTTAGGCGCAACAAATTCTTTAGAAATTTAAAAACTAATATTTATAATTAGTATTTATGAACCAATTTTGAAAAACAAGCTCTTAATTGAAATATACAGCTTTGCAAACTTATACATAATTTTGAAATAATATTTTGTAATAAATTTTGAATTTTTATTTTATTATTTTTAAGCTATTCTATTTCTATAAAACTCACTGGGAAATGTATATAATGAATAAATTTTTTACTTTCTTCTATATAATTATTATTTGATTCCCTTTATGAACGAAAATCATGACAATAAATGAAAATTGTTACACTTTAATGTTAATAATAAATATAATTTCAATTCAAAATATATATATATTTTTTTTTTTTTTTTTTTTTAATTAGAATAAAAATAAATTTATTGATATTTTTCTGAATAAATATATATATGTATTTATTTAATTTTAAGAACCAATCAATCCAATAACAATAAGCAGCGACAATTGATCAATTCGATAATAATTCCAAGCCATGTCAATTATTTTAGAACGTTCGCTTGTTTTGCTTTCATTACTTCATTAAGCATGAAGTATTTGCAATGTAAGACAGACATTTCAGAACAAGAAAACAACTACGCCTTTCGCCCACCTAGTGGGGTTGCTGGGTGCGTCTGGGTGGTGGGCTGTGGGTGGTGTGTGTTGGGGCAGAGCATGCTTTTGCGGTGTTGCGTTGCTTCAATAGAATGAAAAACGTGTAGTTCGTCTTTGTTGTTGTTGTTGTTGTAGTAGTTTTGTTTTGTTTTGTTTAGTTTATTTTCGCAACGCTTGCTCGCCTGCTCTTTTTGCCTAACAAGTATTCCATACATGCGTGTGTGTGTGTGTGTGTGTGTGTGTGTGTGTGTATGCCTGTACATTAGCTGAGGCTCGTTTGGTAATTTAAAAGCAATTATGCATACGATTCGAAAACGTGGTGCACTTTTCTATTTTACTTTTTCATTATTCTCTTCTTATTTTTTTTGCGTTCTTTTTTTTTTTTTTTTTTGTCATGCCATAAAGCAGTGAACTTGACTAACAGCGCGTGTGGGGGGCGGGGGCGAGGCGGCAATAGGTTTCGTTATGTTAGCTTTGTCCCCAGCGTGCAATTTTTACAAGGCAGTTAACACACACACACACACACACAGACGAACACACACACAGACAAGCCCACCTGTGCCATATAGTATACTTGAATACAGCTTTCATGTCGACGCAATTCCATCAGCACTTGTTATTAAATCTCATGTGGTATAATGGTCGACGTGTCGTAAGCCCAACTAGAGCACGAAACGTGGCCTACACACGTCCAACACGTCCAAAATGAACTGATGCCAATCGACGTAAGCAGTCACACACCTCCTCACTCACTCTCTCTCTCTCTCCGTCTCGCTCTCGCTTGACTTATCGGTATTTCTCTTTCTATTCGTGAAGTTTTCTCTCTCTCTCTCTCCCTGCCGTTTCCATTTCTCCTTCACTCTCTCCATCGCTTTCACTCTTTCACTCTTCACTTTTCAGTATCTCTCCTTATATTTATGTAATTCCCTCTCGTTCTCTCTGTTTTTGCCTCTCTCTATTCTTTTTCCCAAATCTGTGATTCCCTTTCACTCTGCCAATCGCTTTCTCTCTGTTGCTCTATCCCTGTTTCTCTTCATCTGTTTCTATATTTCTCAAACTCCCTCAGATGATATGTCTTTGCCTTTCTCTCTCTCTCTCTCTCTCTGTAAGCATCTCTGATGCCTTTAATTTCGCTGCCTCTCTGTCACTTCTGCATCTTTAACTTTCTCTCTTTTTATTTGTACTACTTCTCAATCTCTCCCGCTCCGCTCTCTCTCTCTTTCTCTCTATCTCTTTCTCTTAGTGTCACTCTATATTTCAATTTTCATTTAAATTCTCACTCTCTCGCTTTTTGTTTCACCCTTTCTTCATTTCCATCTTTCTCTCTCCCTCTCTATTAAATCTAACTGTCTCCACCATATTAATTTTATGGACCAATAGAGATTAGGGCTCTTACTTATTTTTGAATATTTTGTTTGATGTTCCTCGTATAAATCTTCACTTAAACTAGAGCTGTAACTGTCATTTACCGAGTACTCAAATCCCTAAATGTTTGCAATATTAATAAATCTTAATGCATATTGGCGTTACACAAACATTTGCGCACTTCGAATGGAATGGAAAAACTATATATACTGTATGCACATTATATATGGTATATGTATATGTACATATATATAAATTAAACATCAGCTTTGCAGCCGGACGATTGGATTGTGGCTCGTGTGTTTGACGCCAAATGGGTCCACGAATCGCGACCCGCGAGGCACCACCTTCACCATCAACCGGTCGAAACTAATTAAATGCAATTTGAACATTAATATAAAGGCCAAACGGCAAATTACATGTGCTTCAATTTAGCTCTATGTGTGTGTGTGTGTATGTGTGTGTGTAGTGCAGAATACTTAGCTACTACTTGTCAATAATCTATGGCGGATTATAAAACTAAAAGATATCCTGTAATGTGCGTTCTGAGGGTCTAAGCTAGTAGAAACTCACAGAGAAATAGAGATAGAGAGAGAGAGAGAGGCAGAGAGAGAGGGAGAGAGAGAGGGAGAGGTAGAGAGACACTGAGGGAGTGCAGAGAGAATCGAACAGAAGCAAAGGGAGAGGCAATGAAGAGGATGGGCAGATATTAAGAGAGATAGGGATAAAGAGAAAGTGAGAGAAAAAACAAAGAATGAGAGATATATAGGAGGAAGGAAAAGAAAGACAGATGGAGAGAGATATAGTGAGATAAAACAAGAGAAAGTCAAAGGCAGAGTGAGGGTGAGTGCAAAAAGGGAAAGCCATGAGAAACCCGAGAGATAAGAAGAAGGGAAGGGGAACACAAGAGAGAGAGAGACAGAGAGTGAGAAAGATAGAGATAGAGAGAGAAAGAGAAAGGTAGAGATAGAGGGAGAGAGAGAGAGCGAGAAAAAGGTTGAGCTAGAGAGAGAGAGAGAGAGAGAGAGAGAAACGTAAAGCTAGAGAGAGAGAGAGAGCGAGAAAAAGGTAGAGCTAGAGAGAGAGAGAGAGAGAGAAACGTAGAGCTAGAGAGAGAGAGAGAGCGAGAAAAAGGTAGAGCTAGAGAAAGAGAGAGAGAGAGAAAGGTAGAGCTAGAGAGAGAGAGAGAGAGAGAGAGAGAAACGTAGAGCTTTTCTTCTTCTTAATCTCCACACCCATACTAACAGCAAGCTGTTGAGAAATTACCTAAATGTCGCCAGAAACAACAAAAATCTTATAATTTCTACATACCCTACATATTTTCCCAATTGATCATCAATAACCTCTCATAATGTCTCATGTGTCTAAAATGATTTTATTGATATTCCGCAATATGAAAACCCTATTGAACAAGCTAACTCAAGCATTTCGTATTTGTAGGTATAGAAAACCGATTCTAGACTGTTAAGTGCCATAAACTAGTTATAGTAATAACTATTCATTAGTTGTTTCTCGTCTTAGCTAGTTAGAGAGTCAGACAGGCATTCGAATCGGCAGTATCAAAGAGTTAGATCATCCACTATGTTCTTCTTGTGACTAATTCTTTCAAATCAAATTCAAATAAAGCACCAACTCGTCTCACATTTAACTAATCCCATCCAACATAAATCATTTCGATCATTCGATTCTTTCGGCTGGCAACGCTTTGATGAACGGTAAATACCTAGCCACAGCCAACTTAACGCACAAACGAATTCGTTCGTCTAGTTGTCGCAATGTCAACTCGGCACAAATAGGCTATGAATTAAGTACAAATTCAATTAATGAGGCATTACAACGAAATTTCGACATGCCTTAGGCAGACGAAGAGACAAAGAATTCGCAAATTTGTGAACAATAAAACATATATATGTGGGTGTGCTGCGCACGTGTGTGTGTGTGTGTGTGTACTAGACGCCTTGGTATGTGTAATTAGCTGCATACCGAGACCAAGAAGAGCTACAAAATATTGCAAATATTTCACGGCGTTTTTTTCATTCATTTGTAGTTGTTAAATTTCTAAATCATAGCCGCAGGCAAGCAACAAATTAAATAATTAAAAACCACAAAATATATATATATAGAATATATATAGTATATATATATAAATAAAGTCTCAACATGATTTAGGCTGTACGACAAGCAAACTGTTTAGAGTTTTTCATAATAATCGATACTAATAATCGATAATAATCGATACTTTTCTCGCTTTTTTTAAGTATGCATAAAGCAAAAAATCTTGATTTGTATTTTTCTATATATGTATGGATGTTATTAGATATCCATTGGAATATCCCCATTTCCCCCCCAAATTTGAAGAAAAAATATGTTTCATAGAGCAAAGACTTGTACTTTGGTAAAAAAAAATCTATAACAGGCTCTGAAATCCATTAACTACTCAATACACATCCAGGAGCCGCAATCAACTTGAATACTCAACTTTCGATATTTATCGAAATTGATAATAACAATATACAAATGGAATGGAAGCGCCTACACTTCCGCTTGCCTCTGACTGAGGCCCTATATATACGTCCATTGAAAAGTGTGCTCAAGGCATAAATAATTAAAGAAAGAAAAAGCATAATGCAAATATTTACAGTTAATAATAAGGCAAATGAAGCAACAGCAGCCGCAGCCGCAGCCGTGCTTAATTAAAGTGCACAAATTTATCTGCTGTTCAACTATTTGCGAAATGTGGCAAACTAATTAAAACAGTGTCGAATGCCAATGGCAAGAACAAAAGACGACGACCGACAGCAGCAGCAGCAGCAGCAGAAGCAGCAGCAGCAGCAGAAGCAGAAGCAGAAGCAGCAACACCTCTGTCTGTCTGTCTAGCGTGTCTGTGTCTGTGTGGGTGTGGGTGTAGGTGTGGATGGGGCTGTGTGTAAAGTCGGTTAACAAAAACGCAAGCAACAATAACAACAAACAAACAGCTGCAGTCACACTTGTTGCCATAAGAAAACGAAAAGCTCGCTGCACCGAACTCTAAATACCCTCACCAGCTGTAAGACGAGAGAGAGAGAGAGAGAGAGAGAGAGAGAGAGAGAGAGAGAGAGAGAGAGAGCGAGAGAAAGAGAGAGTGAAACAGAACTTTAGACATTCATATGCTGCTATATACCTATGTTAATATCGTAAATCTTGCTAAAATATAATTATAATATATTTATATATATCAAAAAAATTTAATATAATTAAATAAATAAAAAAAATATTTTTACAATATATAATTATAAAATATACACTAATTAATATAATATATATAATATAATTAATATATAATATAATTAAATAAATAAAAAAAATATTTTTACAATATATAATTATAAAATATACACTAATTAATTGAAGTAATAATTTTGCAAACTAGTTCATTGCTCATAGTTCATCTATGTATGCCTTTTTCTCAGCATTGAGTCAGTTTTGCTGTAGCCCCAAAAGAACTACACATCATCTTAGTGAACTAGTTCATAGATCATACAAAAAACTTCTTCAATATGAATACATTGCTCTCGCTAACCTCTTCTATGTGTAGGTCAGTAGAGCTCCAGAATCATGAACTACTTCACTCATGAGTCATGACTAACGGCCAAGAAATTGCTCAAAGCCATTCAGTTCAAGCGAACGTTACAAGTTTGGTATGTAAATGATTATGCCCTCAACAAAGATATTATAAAACAATGCAAAGAATATATAAATATATGCATTCATAAATGTATGTATGTATGCATATAATACATGTGTTTTCTTGTGATACGAAACAATGCGAGACATGACAATATATTGTATTGTATTGTGCATTGTGTATTCCCAACTTATTTATGTGCGCTTAAACATTCCCACTCGCAGCTAAATATATGAAATAATTCCGACATACCCATGTAGAGAAGACCTATAAAAATATTTCAAATGTATATGCATATCTATATGTATAAATATACTTATATATATTGACAAGGTGGCAACACCTTCAAAACTCTGCCCGCACTCCTAATATAACTCCAGTTCTAGATAGACAATATCAACGACATTTTCAGTCGATATGGATAAGATAAAATGTATCCAAACACAATTTTTTTATTGTTTTTAATTTTGTTTAAATTTATTTATTATTATTTATTTGTATATTATTCATTGAAATATTTTACCACATTTTCACTTATTAATTTTTTCCTTTTACTTTATTTTTTATATTTAGTTCAATTTTTTTTACAAATTTTATTTTCATTTAATAATTTTTATTTTATTTTTTAAAACCTTTTTATATATTCTTTTTTTTAATTTATTTTATTTTATTCCGTATTTATTTATTTTTATTTATTTATTTTTATTTATTTATTTTTATTTAATTTTTTCAACTTTTCAACATTTCAGGTTATTTCAATGATCGGTTATCTATGTATCTATAAAATATGTATAAAATCGTCAAAAACAAAATCAATCTGATCGAAAGCATTGCGTTTTTTTCACAATTCCCTTAGCATTCTATTCTAAACAAAACGTCGGCATTTTTCCGTCTTTCAATGGAAAAAGTATCATCATACAATGTTCATAAACACACACACACATTCAAAATATATACAATTTATAGCTTAGAAGTTATGTTAAGTTTTATTTGATGAATGTTGATCTATTTTGAGCAAATGGAATGAATCAAAACTAGCTATCTATACGCAGTATACTATAGGGTATATCATATCTAATTTCTCTAGATGGATATGGGTGGAGAGTTGTATTTGTATTTGTGTTTGTTAAATATTCACATTTGCATAATTCCCATTGTATAAATATGAGAATTATATCTTAACAGCTTTACTAGCTTGTATACCCTGTATATTTTGTAGATTAATTGAAGGCAAACTTGAATGGAACCTTAATAATGAGTAAATAGATACATAAATACATTCAGGTTGTACCAGAGAAGAAAAAAAAATACAAAATTTATAATGATTATAAATATTGTACAGAGGAAGAATTATATATCTTAACTACTTTAAAAATGTGTCCATATATATATATATATATGTATATACAGGATATCTTCTAGTCAGTACACTTATTCAAGCTCAAGCTTTGGCCTTTGTTGCATTGTTTTTGTAACTGTTGCTATTTTCTCTTTGTTGGCTCAAACGTTTCTGACTTTGGCTTTGGCACACATGTAAGGGCCGCATTACATGTGGCTAGAAAAAACAATACTTGAAGGGGAAAAAGCAACAGCAGCAGAGAAACAGCAACAGCAACAACAACTACTACTACAACTCAAACCGTTTTAAATTGCAAATTATTCACGACTGAAGCCAAGCGAGTGGCCTTTTCGGCTCCAGTGAGCGAGCAGCTCTGGTCCAAGGCTTGCGTCATCGATGGATGAAAGGGAAGCGCAGCGTGTGGCACTCACTGTCTGTGACAGGCGACAGCCAGCAGCCGACGTAAGTCACTTGCCGAATGTACACGCAATTGTGCGAATAACACTGTCTAACAAAGTTACGCCCAGGCAGCGTGAGCTGGGATTATGCTAAATGCATTGAGTGTGTATAAGTGTCTCTTTTGCTTTGTTTGATCAGCTTGTTTCACATTTCTATTGCGAAATTTTTCCATGTTGTGCAGTGTACATAGGCACAGTTTTCATTATGCGTCACATGCAAAGCAGGTGTATTGACTTACGTCTTTACCCAAAAATACAAAATAAATCAATTCCAACCTTTTCAACTCTTTAGCATTCTAAGCCATTGGCTTTATTGCTGGCGTTGCCATATCGATAAGAGGCAATGTCTTTTAAAGCCGGAGCCCTTTGAAATTGTGTATTGGTTTTGAGCGGGTGTATGTAACAGCTAGAAGAAGGCGTTGCATAATGTTTATATGTATGCCTGAACAATCAATTTAGCTATATACGTCTGTCAAACTAATAGAGCTAGCTTTTTCGATAACTCAATCCATTCTATAATTATCGATAACAAATCGATCATTAGTTTTGGTTTATTTAGCGTAGCTTGGCTATTACAGGCTGAGCAGGTTGCCGCATTCAAATGCACAGATTTATCAAATATTGTATACCTCTAGTTTTCCGACATCCTTACCATTTAATTTCAATAAAAACCCACTTCACAGAGTAGAGACCTGAGAAAACTTTTCACACATCTGCATATCATAAAGAAAATCCATCTAAACTGAAAATTATTCAGAAATTACCTTTCGTTCAGGGTATTTCCTAGTCGAACACTGTCGACTTAAGCGTCCCTTAGTTCTGCTCCTTTCAAATCTCTTTTTGGGTCAAGCCCATTTAGCATCATATTTTCGTGAGAATTTCGACCCAATTTGCAAACCAAATGAAATCAAAATTTTGTCTTCTTATTGAAATTTGAGGGTCCGAAAATATATGATTACATTTATCCAATTAGCAATGTTTGTTTGCGACTCTCTTTCGCTTATCTGGCTTATCACAAATTGTAACTTTTCGCGTGAAGATCCGGTTGTCAATCAAGTCAAAAGTTAGCCAAGTTCGCTGGCAACTTGTTGAAAAATGGGCAAGAAGAAGGAGAAGAACAAGAAGAGAGCAAAACTAATTAAAACTGTTATTGTTATTGTTGTTGTTGTTGTTGTTGTTTGAAGAGCGCAGCCTGTTGAATTGGCTGGCGCTTTGGAACCACTGTGCGACATGCCGCGTGTTGCGTGTCAAAGAAGCTTTGCCTTTTTTCTATATAATATATAGACATATATATATGTATATATATTTATATATATATACATAATAATTTAACTTTTTTTTTTTTTGCTTTGGTTTCAGTTTTGGCAGGGTTTCTTGTTGTTGCTGCTGTTGTTGTCATCAGCGTCGCTTCTTGCCAATTATAATAATTGAGTTTGAAATGCGTTGCGACTAGGCAGCAACAACAACAACAACAACAACAATAACAATGAGCAAACAAACAAACAACAGCACGCAACGCAATTTTTTGGGCAACCCTTTTTACGCTGTCTAACAAGGAGACCCCAAAGCGACTACATATGAACTGTATATAGAGAGAGAGAGATATACATAATGTACTCGCTAAAGCGCAGGCCACCATTCACAGTACTATCATCTATGTATCTGATGACGTAACTGTGCAACAAGATAAAAATCCTCTACTACTATTTCTAGGAACACCACTGTAGAATTTATGTATTCAAATTAACACTATCTAGGGAGGCCAGATTCTCCTCTAGTCAGACAATCCAAGAGAGAACGGAGGGCGCCTAGATTCTTTAGTTTATATTCGGGTGAAACTAAGTTTTGAGCTAATTGCTAAAAAATCCTTTATATTTCTTATTTTATTCCATATTTTACATCATTCTAATTGGATCTATAAATTATAATATATTACATTTCTAACTAAAACTATATAACTAAAACTATATAAATATATAGTTTGTACATTCTAATGCTTATTTCAACTCTATATTATCTAGCTTCAATCATTTAAGAAGCTCCTAATTGAAACAAATTTCAATAGTTTACCTAGGCGTATACTTGATATTGATAAAGTTAAGGAAATATGTACATACTAAAAGAGAATGTACAATTTTTTTTGTTTACTTATGCAGCGATATGAAATTTTGATCTTTAAAATTGTTTTCAGACGAATCCAAAGTCAGGGAAATCAGAGTTTTATGGTTTTCTTGTTATAATACAAATTTATTTCGATTAAAAGGAGTTTCTTCTTTTCAAGCTTTTTTTTTTTTTTTTTTTTTTTATATCACAAATAAACTCAAGAAATATAAGATTCCAATGGGGTTTTCTTTAAAAAGTCGCTGTTACTATATATAGTAATGCAATTCTGCGTAATATGACTAACAATACACAGTTGCCCTTACCCCCCTTGCCGTGCCCTCTTGACCTAATATTGAGTATAAAATACAAATATGAAAAGCCATTAAAAATTCCCAATATATTCCCCATAATTAAATTACTTAAACAGGACACAATAAATATTTTTAAATATAATAATAATAAGAAATTTTAATCTCTTTTTTTTTATAACAAAGTAACATAAAAATTGTTGAAACATGTGTGATACATTAATATTTATGGGCATTATTTTTGTTTTTTATGTGTTTTTAAGCACAATCTATAAAAATGAAAAATAACATTTCGATAATTAAAATTTTAACCATTTGCACATATCATTAAATATGGCAAAATAATAATAAAAATACAAAATACAAAATGGCGACATGTGTGTGTCCCACATTCGCAATGATTAAATTTAATGTTGTGTTTGTTGAGGATGGTGATGAAATCTTTCGTGGCCAATAATAATAAAATTGCTCCACATGTCAAACCCAAACCCAAACAACGACAACAACATCAACAAAACAACTCCCTCATACGCTGCTCAGGTTCACTTGAGCCCACACATGAGCTCACACGTACATACACATACACGCACACACACATATACGAAGCACACGAAAATGTAGTCGAAATTTGAAGCGAATTCAACTTCTTATCTGTTCGTCCCTCGCCCTCTCTCCCTTTCTCTCTCTCTCTCTCTCTCTCTCTCTCTCTCTCTCTCTCTCTCTCTCTCTCTCTCTCTCTCTCTCTTTCTCCCACTTTGGCAGCCCTTGGACTGGCTACAGCGTAAATTAGTCGCAGCAGTCCGTATACAGTTACAGCAAGTGCGCCAACAATTCATAAATATGTATGTATTTATTTTGTTCATTCTACATTTAATATACAGCATTCGAAAATTTAAATTTGAATCCTCAACAAATTTTTATGCGCAAAGAAGTAGCAAGCAATATAATTCCCACAGTTTCCTTTCGTAATTATTCTTTGCAGCTTGTATTTATTTATTATACCCTGAACCCATTTTCAATGGGAAATCAGGGTATAATGGTTTTGTTGAAATGTATGTAACAGGCAGAAGGAGGCGTGGCAGACCCCACAAAGTATATATATTCTTGATCAGGGCGACGAGCTGAGTTGATTTGGCCCTGTCCGTCTGTCTGTCCGTCTGTCCGTCTGTCCGTCTGTCCGTCCGTCCGTCTGTCCGTCTGTCCGTCTGTCCGTATGTATGAACGCGTCGATTTCAGAAGATATAAGAGCTAGAGACTTCAAATTTTTTTTAAAATGTTCGTAATTACAGCGCGCATATCAAGTTTATCATTAAAAATCGAAAATTCATCCCGATCTTTTTTTATCGATAAAAAACCTTATCGAAAACCAGTTATAAAATTATATCTTCTACACCTTTATTGCTAGAGTCTCCAAAATTTTAATGTATGCCTATATGCAATTTATACAATTTCGGTTTTTGTTAAAATTTACCCCCCACCCTTAAATTCACCCCCTCACCCTCACTTTTGTAAAAAGCGTATTTCAAATACTAGAGACTTGTGCTTTGGCAATTACATGCATATCCATGTCATAATCATAATCTAAAAGTTTCATGAAGATCGTACGTCCATGAAAAAAGTTATTAAGCAATTAAGTTCTCATACTAAGCGCTCACTGCCGCCAAAAATTATTGAAATAGCTATTACTCCAAGGGTTCAGGGGATCTCGTAGTCGAGTAGTCTCGACTAGAACTTTCTTACTTGTTTTTATTTCTTTTTGTTTTATTTCGTTTTTATTGTGCTTTGGTGTCGCTGTGAGTGACAGTTTGGACGCTGGCGACTGCGCTGCTGTCTGCTCCAATAAGTCAAATAGTTTTTCACTTTACGCGATTTCTCATCATGTGTATGCGGGCATTTTATTTATTCTCTGCTTTATTTTATTTTAATTTTTTTTTTGTCGCACAGTGAAATTATTTTTGGCAATTGTATTTTACTTGCCGCCGCAGGTGCTGGGCTATAGCTGTGTGTGTGTGTGTGCGACCGCGAGGGTGTGCGCGGATATGTATATGTGTATGTGTGTGTGTGTGTATGTAGCAGGCGATTGCGACCTAATTTCGGTTTCTATTTCACAGTTTTGTATGTTTGATTGTTGTTATTTTTGTTGCAGCTTCAGCAATTAGCATACAGTCACAGGCACACACACACACACATACATGCATATTTTGATGTATGTTGGAATGGCGTGGGCCGTTTTAGCTTTAGGCCAAAGCATATGCGAAATTGCTTTTAAAACAAAAACGAAATGTATACACTGTTCATGCAATACAGGCGAACCAAAAAATACAAAAAAAAAAAAAAAAAAAAGCAAACAGCTGATTTGTGAGTCAAATGCGCCCACACAGTCAAACAACCACAATCGTGCGCATACACACACGCACACATGCATACATATGAATATGACAATATTTATGTAAAGTAAATCCTTTAAACTGGTCCATATACCATACAGAACGGGATGTTTAAACAGATTAACTGTAACATATTTGTACGCTTGTGCATGCATGCGCATGCATTCAGCCAGACACCCGCATAGAACCGTTACATGCAAAGCTGTTACCCAGTTGTGCGTAACAAAACTGCAGAATCTCGCACACACGCACCGCAGCACATATTCACAAAACTCTGCAACAAAGAGATGAGAAGACTGAAAAAATATATAAAGATAGATAGAGACAGAGAGCGGGCGGGCGACCGAGAAAGACAGAGAGAGAGAGAGAGACAGAGAGAGGGAGAGAGACTCAGCGAGGCTGTCCGTGCCAAGGCAAATAACGTTGCAGAGCACAAAATGTAACAAGCATAAAACTCGCCGCTCATCCAACAGCAAATACAAACATACATACACAGACGTACACACAAATACACGCACGCAGGCAGGCAGGCAGGCAAATCGCTTGTGGCGCAACTTTGCACTCGTTACACTGGCGACCAGAAAAAAAAGCGCAACAGGAAACATTTTCGTGCTGTTGTCAAAATTTTCGCAAAAGCACTTTTGTTTCTTCTAAGTGCGTTTGCAACAGCAAGAACAGTGAGAGAGCGAGAGATCCAGTAAAACCAACTTCAGTCGATAATGGCCAAAAAGCACAAAAAATGATTGGTCCTTGACCAAAAAGTTTACAGCATCAAATGGAACAGTAAAAAATGTTTGTGCTAAATTTTGCGTGCTGCTGGCAAAATAATAATAATAATAATAATAATAATAATAATAATAATAATAATAATAATAATAATAATAATAATAATAATAATAATAATACAAAAAAAAAAAACTTTTTACAGATACAACAAGGATACTCTTAGTTTTTTATTTCATTCCATTAAAAATGTCGCAAAGTTTTGGGATTTTCTAAAAGTATGCCACTGTTACATTTTTCTTCGGCCACCAGTGTAGTATATGCGTAAAGTAACAGTAACGAGCTGGGTGGTCGAATGGGCAGAAGAGGAAAGTGGCAGCCGCTGAGCAGCTGTTTAAAGCGCGAGCTGAAAGCGAAAGGGCGCAACAAAAGCAAATGTTGGATAGGTGATGGATGCCTGTTGCGGGGCCATGGAAGGGTTTATGTATGAATATAAAGGAATGGTACAAAGGACTCGCTTTTGAATTTTTAATATTTATAACTTGAGCAACGAACCGAGAGATGATTTGTATCCCCACCGGAAGCTAATCTCGAGTTGAACTGGCACACTCACCAACGTACACACACACACACACACATACACAGACATAGTTGAATGCACAGAGCTTTAGTACAAACATACATACATATAAACACATACAAATACACTTGCTAAGAGAAAAGCGACTGTGACTGTGTGCGAACTCTGGCAACGATGTTTATACATATATACATATGTACATATGTATTGTAGATATGTATATGTGTATACATTATATGAAAAACAAAATACATTCATAAGTACACATTTTAAAGCATGTTGCACCAAAAGTGCAAATAAGTATGCTTTATCGATTCCAAGCACACGCACGCATACACATAAACATTCTTAAATATACATGTACACACACACCCGCACACATACATGCATATGAATGCCCGTCCATGCTTATGCTTAAGCATATCCATATAAATATTCATACACAGTCATATATCCATACACACATTCACGCACACACACACACACACACACACACACAAACATACATATGACAGACTTCTTCTCACAGAAGGAAACTCAATAAGGAGGATAAAAACGAAGTAACGGCACGCGGTCCGCTGAAGCCCAAGCCTCAACTGAGTTCGCCTCGGCGCACTTAATTTTGTTGTTGCTTTTAGCAAGAGGAGGCAAAACAAATGCAAGGCAAGAAGAGAGTTACCAGGCTGACAGGCAGAGAGAGAGGGGCTCCGAGTACATTCCTGGTTTGGGCTCCTGCAAAAGTCAACCCTGACCGCTGGTTTGGCAGCCTGGCGAGGCGCATGCACGAACACGCACACACACACATACCTACATATACATATTAATGTATATATAAATACATACATATTTACAATATACATATATTATATACATACGCACACACACTCACACACATACATTTGTAGGCTGGCATACATACGAACTTAGTCAGTTAGTCGGTCATTATAACGGAGCTGCTGTTGCTGTTGCTTTTCATGGTGTTGTTAGTGCGTGCCGAGTGTCCTGTTGCTGGCGCAACAACACCAATAAAACCAACAACAATAACTCGTGCAAATGACGGAAATGAAAACACGGCGACGTCTTCTTTGGATCCCGTCGCGTTTTTGGGCTTTTCCCTAACAGCAACAAATATTGGTCTAGTTTTATATGTGGGTGTGTGTGCATAGTGGGTTTCTATGTTTGTATGCAACTATGTACCTATGCATACATATATGTATGTATGCATTGATGTAAGTGTGTTCCTGTGTGTGTGTTTGTGTGGTGTGCATACGCGAAATGGCCGGTTGCATCTGCAGCAGCAACAATAGAGCAAGTCACACAGGATGCTGATGTCATACAGAAATTAAATGATTTATGTGCATGTTTAACAACACATACACACATACACTCATCTGCATATGTATGTCAGAGTCCATGAAAGTGTAAATAAACACAGCAAACCATTAAAAATCAAAATTAATGTAAATGACAATTAAATACTTGAATGCAAATAAATCATCATAATAGGAATGAGAATTAGCTGCCAATATCTATCGATATATGTACTTCGAGATCGATTGCAATGAGAAAATGTATTAAATAAGGCGATCTAGAAATACTGTTCAGCTTTAAAGACTTCAAGATTTCTGTGTATATACTAAAAAATTATTAATATATATATGTACATATGTACATATGTGCATATATTTATGTATATGTATGCATTTAT
This sequence comes from Drosophila mojavensis, assembly GCF_018153725.1. Taxonomy (NCBI): domain Eukaryota; kingdom Metazoa; phylum Arthropoda; class Insecta; order Diptera; family Drosophilidae; genus Drosophila; species Drosophila mojavensis. Next base: position 15,621,803 of record NW_025318667.1, read on the forward strand.
ATTAAATGGCATTTTACTTGTCGCTGCTTTGGGATATTTTCCAATCGCTTCAGGACGAGCTTTCTAATCACATATAAAGTTGCAGCTGCTAAAGGCGCATACCAACGAATTTGCATAAGTACATACATACATAAGCATGCAAGCAACACGAATGCAAATGCACATAAATATTGCTCGTTAAATGCTCTGCAAACGTAATTTATATATTAAAAAAAAAAAAAAAGGAAACAGAATAGAAAAGAAAACTGGCTTTAAAACCACTGTGCGGTGACGAAGCATCGACCAATGTGTGTTTGTTTGAGTTTGGGGAGGGAGATGTGGGTTTGGTGAGTTAAGCAAGACGCGAAAGCACAAGCGCCCGCATTCTCTCGGCTGCCTTTCGTGTCCGTATCTATGTGTGTATGTATGGATGTTTGCGTGCACATGCCTGTATGTGTGTGTGCCTGTGGTGAGCTTAGGCTTGCCTTGGCTAAGGCGAATTGTTGCGTGCGACGCCGACGCGAACAGAGTCCTGATACTGCTGCTGTTGTTGTTGCTGCTACGCTGCTGCTGCTTTTTGTGAGCTTTTTTCCTTAGTCTGCCGTTGTATGGGTGCACGCAACACTAAAAGTCAATTGACCCGAAACTGTTGTATATGTAAATATGTACATACCTACATACATACATACATTCGCTATGTATATGTAAACAACGAATGCAGCACTGCTGGCAGATTTTCATTCTTTTTTTATATATTTTAAATTCACTTACAGGCACATAGACAAGTACATATGTATGTATGTATGTGTGCGTGTGCATGTACTCTCAGAGTTTGTTTTTTTTTTTTTTTTTTGCTTACTTTTTTTTTTAGATCCGTACAAATCACACACAAAAATCTGTGTTGCCTTTACCAATTTTTTTTTTTTTTTTGTGTTTTGCTTTAACATATGTGCGTGTGTGTGTGTGTGTGTGTGTTTATATGCATGTATGTGTGTACGAAATGTATTTCTTAAACGAATTCAGTACTTTTAGTTGGTGGTCGTTGTTGTTGTAGCAGTTGCTCCCGCTATTATTAGCGCAATGTGAGTACAAAAACAAAAGAAAGCAACAACAACAACAGCAGTCGCCGTTTCGTATTTTTTGTTTTTTTTTTTTTTTTTTTGTTCTCTATTGTGTTTGATATTCCGCAATTGTTGCTGTTGCCGTTATTTTTGTTGTTTTTGCTGTTGCTGCTGCGGTTGTTGTTGTTGTTGGTGCGCTGTGTCATGCTTTACTTTTCAATCTATTTATGCTTTATTTTCATTTTCATTTTTCTTTCAATTATTTTGCTCACACAATATATCGTTCGCTCTCTCTTTTGCACTCGCCCACTCTTCTTCTTCCTCTCTGTTAAGCTCCCACGCATGAATTCATTAAGCAGCAACGGCATCAGCTGCACCATGCACTCTGCATTTGCCGCTAGTGTCAGCAATTGTCAGCAAAGAGCGTAAATTGCTAATTGTTGTAATATGCATATAATTAACTTATGTGCAATTTTCACCTGCAAACTGGCAAAGTGCGCTCTCTCTCTCTATCTCGCTTTTTGTTTATTTTGCAAATGCAATTTACATCAAATTCTATGCATAACTGTTGCGACCTCTGCCCTGACTCGACTCGACTCGACTCGACTCGTATATCAAATTTACATCGGACTAAACTTGACTAAAGTTCCATTTGTTGCGTACACAAACTAAGGCAGTAAAGCTCAGACGGCAAATCGGTTAATAGGTTAATCGGTTAACCGTTTGCATTAAGCAAACAATGAATGTAGTCTGCAGCACAATTGAGTGAATGGAGAAATGAAAAGAATGATTTTAATGTTCGAAACATGAATTATAATAATTAAAATTTGATAAATCCTTTAATGATTTTTTTCTTTGACAATTATTATTACTTTGTAAATGTTACCAATATTTATTGTGTGGTTACTTTAAGCCATTCATACATTCTGATTGGAGATTCGAATTCTAATTTGTCAAGGCGAACTCCTACATATTTCAATTATATGTACCAAATAGCTAGACAGCTCTATAACATTATTCCAATCAACAATCAGCAGAGCTAGTGGATTGGCATACACATATGTATATTATAGCTATATATTCATTTATATTTTGATAGTTTGTCAATTATCAGAAACACTTAGTCAGCGCAAAGATCTGGTAGAGCTGATATGGGGACAGCTTTTAGTAAATTAATGGGGAACGTTTAAAAAAAAAATAATTGAATTTTTACTAGATAATTCAAGATAGTGCTAACATTTATTGTTTATTGTATATCGAAATCGAGTCTAGGGAATGAATATTGTAAGCTACGATAGAGAGAGAGAGAGAAAGAGTGCCTTTCTGCTGATACTATATTCTTCATTAATAATGAATAATGACAAATTTAAGTGTGTAAGACACTCGAATATAGCAAAATATCTATTGTCGATATTTATCGATTTACTAAATATTAACGTATACGTTACTTTTGATTTATGTGAAACATAAAAGCCGTTTAAATATAGCAAGATATCGAACAGCGATACTAATCTATTAGCCAAATACCCAAGTTTTCGTGTATTTTATGAACCAAACAGATGCTCGAAATTTATCGATTTACGCGAAAAATTTGAAAAAAAAAAGTATGAAATAAGAATAAGCTCGCTCTGACGTTTTGACATCGAATTCAGCTTCAAAATACCCAGTAATGTGCATTCAGATTTTATAGGCCTACCATACTACAAATACCTTCAATGCCAAGCGGCAATTCGATTCTGATTCCATGACTTTTATTTGAGTTTTAATCAAATTGAATTACAGATTTCGGAGTGCATTTAAAATTTTTGAAAGTTGATTCGAAGCCACTGATGCAATGTGCATATGTCTTTATGTACATATGCATGTTAGAACTACGTACAATTAAAAACAACAAAAAATAAAAATAAAAATAAATAAAAAATACATTTAGCTAACCGGGTCATCAGCTAGCGTTGATGCGGGCCAGCGATTGTGTGTCGCATTAGCGATTAAAGCCAACGGGAATTATAAAAATGCATCACACATCAAAATGCATTTTTCTCGAGAGAAAGCATACAAACAGAAAGGAAAAATGAAGAAAAGGAAAACCTTGAAGAGATGTCCATGCAAATACACACACACACACACAAAAAGAAAGAGAGAGAGAGACAGAGAGAGGCGCGCGCGCGACCCTGGATGGAGTTTGGAGTCGAGGCTGTACCGCTCAAGGACAACCAGTGAGCTGACTCCTTGCAACTTGCATCAATTTCTTTTTTTTCCATTTTTGCTTCCCATCTTCTTTTTTTTTTTTTAATGTTTTGAGTTGTGCTTGACAGCAACAAATAGAAATAAAAAAGTAGGAGAAAAAAAAACAAAACTAGTGCACAGGCTGCGACGCTGGCAGCGTTAGCGACTGCGCAGCAACAGCGATAACAGCGTCAGCTAAAAAAAGTTATGCCCCATCATCAGCCTCCTGCCCGCAGGAGGCCACCCAGTCAGCTATCCTCCCCAACTTCTATAGCATGAAAATTTTCGTTGTTGCTTTTGCTTGGTGTCCTGTCCCGCACACACATACACATACACGCACACACACACGCATACACAACGTCGCAGTCGCAAGCACCGTAATTTACGTGCGGCTCTGCTCTCTTTCACAGAAAATCTCTTGCTTGTTTGCACACACGCACGCACACATGCACGAGTATATACTCGTGCACAAATACATGAGCTTTTCGTCTTTATGAATTTTACTGTTATTCTGGAATCTCTCTTGCCCATTGCCTTTGATGTATACAGCATCTACAGTTATTATTATTTTTGTGTTACATTTGTTTATTGTTATTTGGATTTGACTTTATTTTTAACACACACAAGCACACGGTTGAGACGTTAGAATTTACAACATTTTTGCATGGTTTATTTGTAGAGATGTTGAATAATTAAATACATACATACATACATATTTATATGTAATAGTATGCTAACTTTAAATGCATACATACATACATATATATTTTTACATGGACATACATACATGTACTTATATACATATATAAATATGTACGTATGTATGAAATGGGCACACTGTTATTTCTCACTCGTTGCACTTTTTGGCGTATGTGGTTTGGGGCGGGGGCGCGTGTATCTTTCAGCTTTTATGTTCTGCCATTTGGCCAATTGGAAAATCGAAATGAAAAAGAATGCAAAAAAAAAAAAAAAAAAAAGAAACTAACACCGCGGTCATTGAGCCGATTTTGTTTTTTGTTTTTGTTATTATGATTTTTCTTTTAAATATGTACCTTGAGTATGTTCCTCATTTACATACATGTACTTATGTGGGAAAAAAAAAAAAAAACAAAAAATTCGTTTTCATACACACACGCACATCAGAGCACGTCTTAGTTCAGTCATATTGGAATTATACATATGTACTTCGCAGTATGTATGCATACGTGTGTGTGTGCTTCCAATTGGCGTTTGTTGCTAGTCCGTTCGTTGCTCAGCTTTGAGGCTGCTGAGAATTTGGTGCTTGCTGAGCCGTCGCAGCAGTAGCGTTTGGCGTCGCCCCCTCTATGTAGTTATGTATGTTGTGTGTGTGGGCTTTATTAATAACGCACAATTTCAGAAGAAAAAAAAACAACAAAAAAAATCATTTTTCTTGCAATTTACCTTTTGAATATTATTGCTACACTTTTTTGTTCACACAACGACGCAGACGCACGATAAATTGATTCGAAGCAAATTTCTAACGCGCTCCCGCATACACGTCCGGCTGAAGTTTCAACGCAAAAGTAGTGCTGCAGAAACAGTCGAAGCGACTATCGATATTGATAGGGGGTCGATTTTAATTCGATAAGAGTCCGCACCGATAACTAATCGATTTCTGAAAGCTCAACTGTAATACAGCTTAATATTCTGCGCCAACAAATTCATCAACCACTTTATTTCATTTCTTAACAACAGAAATAAATTGAATGGCAAAAGAGTAAAATAATATTTTATGTTAACAGTAACAGTTGTTGCCGTGCAGTACGTTAGAAAGCGCAAAGCTGAGAGGGGTAACTCGTAACGCATATGAATTAACAACGTAATGCATATTGTTGCGACGTAAGCGCAATTGGGAGCAACATGTGTGTGCAAAAGTGAGTCTATGCAACCTGGCGACGCAATGTAAACAGAATGTTATGTTATGTTATCGGCATGCAAACTGTTATGTCGAACTCGTTCACAACAGAGCGACACAGTGGCAAAGTGATGATGTTTGCGGCGAATGGGGGGTGAGAAAAACGCACAAAGTCAGAGCAGAAAGCAGAGTGGGAGAGAAGGTAACAAAATTACAAAGTTAAAATTCGTATGTTAAACAACAAATGTATATTTCGCGATTGTGATAAAATTTAGTCGTTTATTGCCTTCGCCAACGCACAGTTCAAAGTTAGTGGAAATATACATAGAAATATATATAAATATATATGCATATATATTTATATATATAAATACATATACCCGTTGCATATCCCTGCCCAAAATCACACAAAGCAGCAGCAACAACAACAATAGCAGCTACAACAACAATAACAGCTACAAATTGACCATGAACAACGGATTCAGCACCGGCGAGGAGGACTCGCGCGGTGGCCTCACGGACCAAACATGCTGCCTGATCGACGACATGGAAAGGTGCCGAAATCAGGCCGGCTACGCCAGCTACAGCAAACGGATACAGAAGACGGTGGCCCAGAAGCGCCTCAAGCTGAGCAGCGATCCCAGTGCGCAGCACATTTACATCTGCGACTATCACAAGGAGCGCATCCAATCGGTGCGAACGAAGCGACGACGCAAGGACAGCGAGGACGATAGCAACGAAACGGACACCGATTTACCAAACTTTCCCGATCTCTATCAGCTGAATCTGTCCGCGCTGCGTCGCTACAAGCGCCACTTCAAGGTGCAGACGCGGCAGGGCATGAAGCGGGCCCAATTAGCGGATGTGAGTGCGATTGATCAAAGACAATATATAATACTAATTAAAAGAAAAACTGTATTTATTGCAAATATTAAATAATGCCCATTGCTCATTTCAGACCATCATGAAACACTTCAAGACAATACCCATCAAGGAGGAGTCGGAGATCATTACGTACTTTGTGTATATGGTTAAAATGGGATCCAATAAATTGGATCAGAAGAATGGCATTGGCAATGATACCACCTGAACGCAACTCTGTCGGCTGCCGCGGTATCGCTATCGCCCTCGTTATCGTTATCGCTATCGTTATTAACGCCGGCTGCTGAATAACAGCGCTAGCTATCCCACTCACACTCCCACTCACAGACACACAGACACAAGCTATGCGTACAGTGAAATCGAATTAGGCGCAATTGTTATTAAAACTAGGTTTTCCTTTTTTTGCGCATCATTATGATTAATATTATTATTATTGCGAAGAGTATTTTTTCAAATTTTTTTTTCCAAAATATAATTACTTTTATACACAGAAGTGTTTGGCATGAGATTTATGCCGCCCAGGGCCGGCCCTGTTTATTGAGTAGGAAAAATGCCACATTATTTGGATAATTTAGAGCAAAGTAAAAAATTTCAATTTTTATAATGAACTTTCAAACGATTTTTCAAAATTATGCTTTAAGTTAAAATCAATATGCAATTATTTTGCGACCCTTTAGCTTCACTGTACTTCGTTAGCTGCGCCTGACCCAAATATCCCCTGCCTAAGCACTGATACACACATACACACACACAGGAACAACAAAACACTGCTGGTGCTCCCAAAATAGTATAAACGGAAACTGTTGCAATGGAAAAAACAAAAGAAAAAACATTGAATAGTAATAGTAGCGTTTGTTGTTAATAGCTCATTATACAGAAAGAAAAGAAAATCATACAAATTTTACATAGTTGTTAATGCTATGTATATATGCATATGTATATAGATATATATATATATATGAAGGATGACCCAGTTTTGGGGCCAAACGCAACTAATACATTTACCTAAGCCTTTCATTACATGCTGTTTGTCAACAATTTAGCCAAAAGCAATCAAATAAAATTCTAAATCTGCCAACGTGAAATGTAAATGAATAATAAGAACCACAATCAAGTACTTCAGAACATTCTACGTAAAAATTACAAAATTGTAAAGAAAAGAAAAAAAAAAAAAAAATCGAAGAGAAAAGCTAAGCAGAATACCTGTTTATTAATATACAATTATTAAAATAATTATAACTAAATTGTAAATGTAATTTTAACATATTGAATTTTAAGAACTAATTTCTAATGTAAAAAAAAAAAAAAAAAAAAAAAAAAAAAAAACTGAAACTAAAAAACATTTTGAAATTTGATCAAAATCTGCCGTCTTCGGCTCTATGCTCGTTCGCTCGCTCGCAAACAAAAAATTCAGAAAATAAAAATCGAAAAACCCTTGCAGAATTGTTATATACACATATATTCTACCAAATGCAGATATTATTATAGATTATATAGAAGTAGTTTGATCTCTTCGGCTGTTGTTCCCTAAGAGCCTTAAAACTGCCTGACTATTTGGTAAATGCTTATAAACGAGATTGGTTATACGTTAATTATCATCTGCAAGGGTCTAAACAAATGTGCGTGTGGCAATAAAAAGCAAAATGTTTTTTCATTTCATTTACAAATTGAAAGCACTTCTCGTTTTATTCGGGTAGCAATTAATAATAATGAACCTTAGTAGAAAATATACATGAGAATATTGTTTTAAAAAAATGAAACGTGTATTTTACTTACTACTGGAATATAATTGTAAGGAACTAACAACTATCCGCTAAATTCAGAATGAAAAGAAAAAAAAAATGAAAGGGAAATAAATGGAAATGAAGGGTTCGCCATGCCATTCAATCGAATGCGCGGGTTTTTGAAGTCAGATCTTTTTAATCGATATTTATTTCGTTCTGAAACATAATTCTGAGTAATCGATGTATAGTGTGTTATTTGAGTAACTCACGGAATGTAAACACTCGTTGATTGGCACCACTGGTATTTGTTATTTAAATAATTATCGATATTTTAGTCGATAAGCTCTCACACCTCTAGCTTAGTTCATTTTTTGTGGTGGTTAACATACAAATGTGCTGCGTGCTGATTTTTAACTGGTGTCAATCGTATTCATATTTAATATCTAAATTGCTCCGACGCAGTAGATTCTATTAGGCAACTGGATCGTATCTTAATTGTCTTGGCGGACCGTCGCAACGCCAAGAAAGAGGGACTCGGCACACAGATTAACCAACGCTACATACAAAGACCCACACACACACGAAGAAGCGTGCGTGCTAGTGTGTGTGTGTCTACGTACGTGTGTATGTTTCAGTGTATTTGTATGTGTCAGTGCGTGCTGCTGTCGTCGTTGTCGCTGCTAAGAGGAAGCAGAATCAGCAGCAGCAGTCAAAGGCCGTCGGTGGACTCGAAAAAGGAGTCCAAAAAGTTTTAGGGAATCGCAAACGACTTGACGGAATGCCGCACCAATAATATAATTGCAATAATCGTATCAACAATAACAACAAACACAACAACAATAGCCAGCGATCGATCCCGTGCCCTCCATCCCACAACCCACACATAGACACACAGAATGCAGCAACAAGAATCCGGTGGCGAGGAGAGCTGGTTCGAGGAGCAATGCCATCGAGAAATAGCCGGCCAGAACGATGAATACGAGCGCGAGTTTGTGCGTCAGAGCGATAACAATTTGAGCACCGTCTGGGGCGCATTCCAGGACTCGGCCACTGCAGTGGCGCAGCTCTATCGCGGTAAGTGGCCCCAAGCGTCCAGTGCATCCTTGTGGCAAAGTTCTTTTCCCTCTTCGCCTCTCCGAGTCAATTTTGTTTATGATATACTCTGCTACATTTCTATTCGACGTATAATATCACATGCATACACATACATATATACACATGCATGTACACATCCGATGTGTGTGTGTGTGTGTGTGTGTGTGTGCATAAAAATAGTTTGGATGAGCATATTAATAGCGACCGTGCAGCCTGCCTGTCAGGCAACAACAATAATAATAACAACAACAACAAGTGCATGTATACAACAGGCCCGGCTTTTAAGCTCTAACCCAACGCTTGTGTATGTGTTTGAAAGTTTGTTGGTGGCGCTGCTGCTGCTCTTGCAGGCATTATTCACACGCCTTAAAATTCTCCACATTTTCTATTCTCCCCATATTCGTTTGCAATCTACGCATTATCAAACTGCAGCAAAAGGGCCTGCAATGCAATAGATGTGTGTCTCTGTCATGAGTTCGGTTTTTGGTGTTCCTCTTTGAATGTAGGAAAGAAAAAAATAAAAAACACGAACGAAGGGAAAGCAGAAACGTAATAACATTTGCGCTGCGCAGCGCAGAGCAACAAAAAACATCATTTGATTGTCCTTAGGAATTGACATGATACTCTCTAGATTTTCCATTTATTTATTATTATTTTTGTTTAACATAGCTAAATGTTATTTGTAAAGTATCTCTGTGCATGAGTGTGTATATACATATATGTATGCATGTGTGTGTGTGTATGCATAAATATAGTGCGTCATTTACGAAAAAAAAAAAATATAGCATTTGACAAACAGCTGTTTTGACAATCGATGCTGAGAGTGGAAGCTGATGCTGCGGCTGCTGACGTCGCAGTCGCCGCCTCCGCCCTAGCGGCATATGTATATGTATTGTCTTTGCCTCTTCTCTTCATTCTCATTTTTGTTATTGTTGTAGCTGCTGCTGCTAGCTGAACCCAAACGTTTCTAATGCTCCTTATTTCCGTTTCTTTTGATTACAATACATATGTATATGTACTTTGTATATGTATATGTATATATAATCTGGTTTCTACTGCTATCTCGCTTGCACTCGCTCACTTGCCCGCCGCATTGTCGTCATTTGCTATTGCCGTATGCACTGCGGATCAATAACGGCAAGTTGCTTTTTGGTCCTTTTCCCTGTGCCTTTTGTACATGCAGCAGCAGCAGGTGCTGTCCATTGCACCGAGAGTGATAGAGAGATAGATAGAGTGAGACAAGAGAACAATTTCCCTAGGCGATCTTTCTGTCTGCATTATTTTCGCTGTTATTTGATATTCAATAAATAACCAGCTGATCTAAACGAAAACAATTGATAAACTGAATAGCTGGCAAATTTACAAGCCACTGTTTATATATGAATATAAGCAAAGATAGTATGGTATATATATATATATGATGTTTCATATATAAACAACTGAACTAATTGTGCGTAAAAAAAAAATTATACTTTGATTTTTTGTTGGTATTTTTGGAGAATCAATGCCTAAAAAATACTTACGAATTTAGAATAAACTGAAAATATTATTTTAATGGATTTAAATTACTAAGGAAGTAATTAAACTATTTAGAGCATAAAATAATTATAATAGTCGATTTTACTATTTATTTAGTTTATTAACTTTAATTCGCATTAATTGAAAATATTTTAGGCTATGAGATTTTAATTATTGTAGAAGTTAATTAAACAATTTAGAGCATGTGGAATGATGAATTTAATATTAATAATAGCATTACCTACGCATTCAGCATAATACTCAATAATAATGCAGTTTCCTGGATTCATTTTTTTTATTATTATCTGCAGAGCGCTCTTCCAACACATTTTCTTCAGAGACTGGGGCACTGTGGCTGCCCTTTCAGACCGCAGCTGGCACTGTGACAACACTCTACAAAGGTGAGCAGCGAACCTACCGACTGACGACTGATTTGACTGCTGCCCTCTCAGGCTTGCATATAATATAATAATATATGTATATATTCTAGAATCATGTGATGGTCTCAAACGCACCAGCGACGCTGCCATACAATGCGGCTACCAAAGACGCACACGCGAATTGGCCGATTGGGCGCGCAGCAAAAAACGACGCATGATAAGGCGAGAGGATCTGCTGGCGTATTTAGCCGGAAAGCCGCTGCCAACACAACCAACGAATCCACATGCCAATCGTCGGTGAGTCCGACATCTAGGGCCGCCGAGCACATCCATTGAACTAATTTTTACTCTCACTCTCCCTTTCTCTCTCTCTCTCTCTCTCTCTCTCTCTCTCTCTCTCTCTCTCTCTCTCTCTCTCTGTCTCTGTCTCTCCCTTACTCTGGCTGTCTCTATCGCACAGGTCGCCTAAGCCAGAGCACCATCAATGCGGTGGACTGCATCACCATCAAGTGAACAGTAGCAGCAATAGCGTCACTGGCCCGGCGATAGGCTTTGCCAGCAACGGACTGAACATGATGCCACCCACCGTCGGCGGACAGCCAACGCATTTGCTTAGCGCCGCCGGGGCTCAGGCCTCAGTGGGCTCCACTGGCGGCATCGGAGATGATCTGCACACTTTCAAGGAGGCCTTGGTTTTGCGTCCACGGTAATTATTACCAAATACGTTGAATAGAGGCGTGCCCAGACTGTAGAAGAAGCCTTCAGTTTGTCATGCATCAATGCAGATTACTTTCCAAGTATATAATCACTTGTATAGTCAAGAGAGCATTGCTTATCAATTAGTTTATATAATATTTTTATATTATTTATTAATTTTATAAGCTTTGCCAACTAGTTAATAGTTGATTATTTGATATGTTACTATTTAACAATATGCTAGATTGAATAGCTTAGCCTAGCCTAGATTGCTCGATTTTAGTGGTTTTGTATTAGGTTTATGTGTGCGTTGAATAGAATATAGATTGAATTAGAATACATCGTCAAATCTCATATTAATTAGTAAACCAAATTATGAGAACCGATCTTATTTAAATCCATTGAAAATAAGTAGAGTTAAATGATTAATGAGATGGAAGGGTTTGACCGACTCTATAATGTTTACATGTACATATTTATAGATATATGTATATTTATATGATATCAATTTTTCTACCTGCTCACAAAAGTTCATTTAAGTTCGATTGAACTTATCGGAAAATAGCCGATGATAATAACCATGATATCGGAAAATAACCATGATATCGTTTAAAATCTATAGTGCATGATACTAGCATACATTTATTTATTTATTTATTTATATATATATATATCAATATCAATTTCTCTGCCCGCATTCGAGCATTTAGACAGATTTAATTATTATTAGCATACTCGTTCATGAAGTTAAAAGGAGTATATTGGCTTTGTGAAATGTTCGCCCGTCTGTCATACTAAAGACTTGATAGTCATACACCGCTGTAGCTTTGCCCTATAAGGTGTTAAATTCTCTCCAATACACACACTTGGAGCGAAATAAATCCGAAATTACTATAGTTCGTATAGAACGTACAGAATATAGATTTTTCAGGTGTTACATGGTATTGAATTTTGAAATGTGAAAGCCACAAATATAAAAATCCTTCACAGTTTTTGGGGCAGACCCATTAAATTGTGCAACTCTTGATGTTCCGATTCTGTATATATGGGAGTTATTACCATAGAGCTCGACCTAAAGTTAATTTATTATAGACCTTCACTTGAGATTCCCGAACATTATTGAACTGTTTTCGAAGTGTGAACGAGTGTTATGAAGTCGGTAGTGCACGATTGTAACATTCTTACTTGTTTTTCTTTTTAGTATGAATGACCTGTGACTCATATATTTGTTTTTATATGCACAGTATTTCGTATAGATCATCGATAGATCATCAATCCAGATGCAGCTTGAGTTAGGTTTGAGGTGAACAGTGGATTTAATTTGCGCTTGATGATTTATAAAGCTCATAAATATGAAATTATATATACATGCATACATATATAAATACATATTATATTAGTATACTAATTGCATTTGCCTTCTCTTTCTCTACAGAGGACCGGAGCTATTTGCATTTGTTGCCAACGAAATCGCGCGCCATTGCAAGCGTCCCGGCAGTCCCATCGATGACAAAATGGACATTTGCCACTACACCAGTAAACGTCAGCGCTTTATGTAATCAGCATCCAGCGTCAATCAGCGCCACACACACACACAAAACCACACACACACACACATGGATTGATCCACGCTTGTACACACCGAAAAATGAAATGCAACAACACAAGTCAGGGGAGTTGGGGAGAACAGATAACTGTTGATGGTAGCAGTTACCGTTACACACAGTGTGTGCACGTGAGTTTGTGTGTAATGGATGTATGTGCGTGTGTATATATATATATATATATATATATGTGTGTGTGTGTGTGGCAGTTAGCCGCGAAATAGGATAAATAGTTTCAGTACTATTATAATGTTAAATTTTGTTTATATTTATGCCGTAAATTTCTTGTTACTGCGTTTAGCTGCCACAAGCACCACAGACACAGATACACACACACATACACAAATGCATGCACACACTCATACACAGACACAGAGCAGCATAAGTTAGCTTTAGTTTATGATTAAGCATAAAACGCTTTTGTTGTACATTTTTCAAGTCAAGAGGTGGTCCAAAAAACATAGCGAAAATATTATGTTAACACACATACACACACATACACACACATACACACACACACACACATAAACGCGAGTTATATGTAGCGTAGTATAACATATACATACGCGCACACACACAATCACATACTGTTCAAAGCCAAAAATTGTATATATAAGTTGTTGTAATTGTATATATAAGGCAGATGAATAGAACGCATAAAACATTTTCAAAGGGAAACCTTATGTATGTACGTACTACAATTATCGCTATATATTTATTTGTGTGTGTGTATAAATCATCTGAATAATACAAATTCGTAACGCTTCCCCAAAACTCTGAACACCCAAAAATCCACTAAAAGGCTAGCTGAAAAAATACAACAAAAGCAAACAAAATTCAAAGTAAAAATTATTAACATTTAGACGAGACGATGATCCGATGATGGTACGATGTTTGATCTTGGCGGCAAATTGACCGCATTGTGTAGTTAGCCAGATAAAATACATCTATATTTATTCGTATAGAACCCGCCCCATGCATCTATGTATATGAGTAATGAGAAAACGATGTTGAACTTGAGTGTATGTAAAAAAAAAAAAAATAAAAATAAAAAAAAAAAAAAAAAAAAAAAAAAAAAAAATCAAGAAACGAGAACAGAAGGAAAACATGAACATAGCAGAAACACGTACTAAAATTTCATGTATTAAAAAAAGTCCTATGCAAATATTTGAGTTGTAATAAATTTAACAAATATGCTTAACAATTATACCTTAAAGAAAAGAAAAAAAAAAAACATAAGTACGAAAAAAAATTATAAATAAATAAAAGCAATTAAAATGAGAAAAATTATTATACAAGATTAAGAAGAAACCCACTATAAGTTAAATAAAAACTTAAAATTAAAAAAAAAAAAAACCTTGATATACTTTTATTTTTTGTTGGTTTGGTTTATATATATATATAAATAAAATAGTTGCTAAAAAAAACTATAGGTTAAAGTAGATATGAACAAAAATAGTACATTGCTGGAGCTTAAAAATTACTATAAATTATAATTCACAAATAATTTAAATATTTTTTCATATATATTTTAATTATTTCGTTTCTTTTACAATTTAGAGCGCATAAAGATATGTTGAACAGAAAGAGACAGCTAGATCGTCCAATTGGGTAACGTTCGTGCCAATTGGACTTTCCAATTGGAAAGTACTTTTTACATATGGGAAATTTAGTTGAAAAGAAAAACTCAAGAGATTGTACATTGAAATTCATTGCTATTTTTTATTTTCATATTCATTATATATATTTTTATTTTTTGTATATTTATATTAATAGATGTGTACATATATTTTTTATTATTTTGTAAACTGCACAGCTGGCAATTAATTACATGTACATTAATTCGGGGGGAATTAATTAACTAATACAAAACAAGACGATTGCAACGTAGCGAGGCTGTCAAACTGTGCAGCAGGCCCACTGGTGGCCCCGCGAGCAGTGGCTGTCCAACTGTAACAGAACTGCAAGCTTAAATGTGTTTTTGTTTTTCTCTTTTCTCTCTTTCTTCATCGATTAACAGAATATAAGATTTGCATTACGGAAATAGTACAACTGTGCCAGTTACAGCTATATATATATTAATGTATATATAAATATTATTTGAACAGAATTTATTAAACCGCATCTAGTATTTTATCAACAGCAACAAAATAAACGCAGCAACAGTTTGAAATGCTGCGTAGCAAAACACAATTTAATTTGATTTTTGTTTATGTTCGTTCTTTGTTTTGTTTTTTTTTTTTTTTAACTAGAGCTATCAACAAAATTGTTAAAAAGGTTTTCTGCATTTTTTGTTTGTTGCAATTTCTAGCACACTTAAATAAATTGAGTTATAATTATGTTATGTTATTTTTTTCCTTTCTTCATTTTAATTCTATTTTTCATTTCATTTTAGACGTGTGATTGTTTGCGTGGTAGTATGTGTGTGTGTAAAACAATGTGAAAAATAAAATTTGTAAAGAAATTTATAATCGACTGTTTAACGATAACGATAACGATACTTTTTTTGTTTGTTTTGTTTTTTGAACTAATTACAATGCCTTGCCCTAAACGGAATGTTTTAGTGCTACATTTCCAACTCGAACACAAACTGTTCTCTCCCATTCTTTCTCCATCTCCCTCTCGCCTGTATATATATGTGTGTGTGGGTGTTTCATGCCACTCTCTGTTCATGCTTTACATTCCTCAAAAGAAACACTTAAGTTGAAATACCTTGAAAGTCGTACGTTGGAACATATATATGTATATATATATATGTGAGTATATATGTGTACATATATATTATATATATGAAATGTAATGTGAACCTATATATATGTATATAAAGTGCTCATTATGTCGATGAACAAAAAGATTTTTAAATTTAACGTTAACGGACTTAATTCTGTTATATATATATATATACACATATATATCAAATCGTAATAGTGGGGTTAAGTTGTGTGTGTGTGTGTGTATTTCCGTGCGTGCGTGTGTATGGGTGTGCAAAAAAAAAGAAGACGAAGAAGAAGCATTTAAGAGCCTTTACACAAAACCGGTGCGTGACGCATTGCGCTGGTCCCAGCCTAAAACTGAACCCAATTGGCATTTGCCGAATTCTGTTGACCTTGATTGCCGCTGGAAAGAAGAGGAGAGTAATGAAAAAGCTGAATGCAATTTGGGTATATCATGGTGCTGGCAGCTTACCCAGCGGATGCGTAATCGGTCCATTCCGTTCCGGCGCCGCCGCCGCCGCTCGTCCTGTGTGCCGGCGACGCGGCCGGACTCTGGCGCAGTGTCGCTGCAGCCGGCGCTGCCGGCGGTGGTGCGATCTTTGCCAAGCCACCAGGTGGCGGTGGCAGCACACCACCAGTACTCTTGCCCTTGCCAGTACGCGAGCTGCCCTCCGAGCCATCCTTTTTCTGTAAGTAAAGCAAGGCAAGTGGAGATTGGGTCAGATATGAGTGAGCTTAATATTTGATAATAAATATTGTTAGCAGAAGGTCAACTATCATATAGATTATACTGAGAAATCACTATTATATTATATTAAACACTTATCTATATACTATATATATGAAGAAGAAGGTTCGAAGATCAGAAAGTATTATAGATATTATAATACAAGATATATAGCTACAAGATAAACGAGAACAGTTAAACTCAAGCCCCAATAATTTCGGATGTATGATAGTACAAATGGATCAATCAGAATAAGAATTTGCAGCATTTTAAATTCAAAATTTGCTTCTCTGCAAAGATATACGATGACCACGACATCCATTCATATGCTTGGATGAAATACATATGTCCCAATTCTTACTGCCGTCCTTAAAAGATTTCTTTACCCTAGCACAACATATTCGAGGACATTTAGAGAACTGAAAAAGGTGATCACGCGGTATCTTCCAGTAGTTCATAAGGAAGTCGAACACTGTATTGGGAAGACATTCAGCCATCCATTAGCTTCATTTATATACAATATTATCGCCCTTTTTTTTAAGGTTTTAAAGGACTCTAACTAAAAAGTTGAGTGCGTGATCTCGTCTTATCGGTTAGTCGAAAATTTTACTGAGCTGCTATCCATCTATTCATTCATCTATGCAATATCCTCATATATATTAGCGCCGTTCCTTAAAGCAGCTATAAATATCGGATAAGTATCTCATTATTTTTATCCTGCATTAAACTAAAGAGCTGACTACGCGGTATTTGCTAGTCGGCTACACATATAAGTCGAACATTTTGCATAGCATTTTTAGTGGGTGTCCATGTGATTCTTCAAATCACTTACCGTTATCCGCATATTGATTTTAATGGTCTCGCCCTCCTTGAAGCCCAGATCCAGCTCCTGTTTGGGTTCGGTTTTCTCCTTTTCGATTTGCTCCTGATTTTTTACCCATTTGAAGTGATCCTGTAACGCCACATTCAAATCGAACGAATCGGAACGATCACCAAAGCCCAAACCCAAAAACGCCGATCGTCCATTGTCGTCCTGGACGCGTATAACAAAGTAGCGTGAGCTGTCCGAGACCGCTTCGATGGCCACGCCGGGATATGTATCGATGGGGCAATTGGCAAAGAGAGCGCCGCTCGTCTTATCCTCCAGCTTCAGTATGCAAGCGGTGCCTTTGGCCACCAAGCGCATTCGTCCGGTCCAGGTGGGCTCTTTGAGGTTCCAGTCCGCTGCTCTGCGGGTTTGAAAACAGTTTTTGTGTTTTTTTTTTTTTTAATTTTTATTTTGCCTCGTTCCGTTAATAAACATTGTTTACTTGAATGGCATGTGCATCTATATGTATGTATGTGTGCGTGTATGTATTTTGTATTTGGTATGTTTCCGCTTAGTGAACGCTTTAAGCGAAAACAAAGAAAGTCAACAAAAGTAACTACAAAAACAATTGTACATATACAAAAGCTTTGGCCACATACACACGCACACACATCTGCATACATACATACATATAGATAGACGAGCGCGCACGCAAATGCATATACATACAAACATTTCACTTGCAAGTGAAATGTACAGCAATTAAGAGAAACTGCAAACTGGCCGCTCAAATAAAAAAAAACACAACTGCATACAAAAACAACAAATTAAAAAAAAAAATCAATTGATATTGAACTTCAAAGGAGGCAGCAGCAATCAACAACAATAGTCAATGGGCTTTTCTTAACCTTGGCTATATTGCTTTTGCTGTGTCTCTTTGCCACATATTTCAATCTCATTTCCGTGCCTTGCGCATTTTTAACATAATTTATGCATTTCTCACGCGCGCACACACAGCCACAAACAATATGTATACACAGTGTGCGTATGTGTGATATGTGGGGGCGTCTCTGCATGAAATCACGAAACTTTCAATTGCACCAGAAAACATAGCAACAACAACTAAGCAAAATTTTGTGTTTTTTTCTTGCAGCAGAATTTCTTGTATAGTAGATGATATCTCACCTGTATCCTCTGTTGCTAGCGCGTGGCGGTATTTTATATATAAATACCTCGGGCTTTACAATCAGAACACTTTCATATTCCATGTTTTATTATTATTTTTGAATTAATACTATTGTTTATTATCCTGCCTACGAGTTCCGTTTATAACTTTAAGCTTACAACTACATATACTGTGGAGCTGTCAAACAATCGATGCCAAATATCGATAATGTGGCTAATCGGGGGCCTCCACAAAAATATGTTTTGAAACAAAATCGGCTGGTATTTTTTTGATATAGCTACCAGAAGAATGTGCAAATATATCGCGGATGATATTATAGCCTTTACCTTTATTATGTTGATTTTCTGATTTCTAGCGATAGAGCTTATCTTACTTAGCTGTTTACTAAATATACACAATATAAATATGTTGACAACGTACGCGCGGCACGATGGCAATGATTTGTAGAGTATCGATACTGTTTGACAGTACATTTATTAGAATTTTTGAGTTGAGGACGCGTATTTTATGTAGATTTCTGATAGCTTATTAAAGTTTTAATTAATTTTTGATTAGACATGCAATTTTTAGATGTTGATAATGACCTCGCAGTACGATTATGATAAAGAATCGATATAAATTACCAACCGATATAAATTCAGTTCGATTCCATTTTATTTCTTTTTCTTGTGAGAAGAGTTTTTCTTGCTGTTATATAATTCATATTTATCAATTCTTCTTCATATATATTAAGTGGCGAAAAGAAATAATTATCAGAGAAGTATCGATAGCACAGTTTCAGTAAATTTTATCGCGAAATATCGATGCTTCAATGAAATATTTCGCTATATCGATAAGTAATATCAGCCTTAGATGACCGCACGTTGTTCTTCTGCAGGCCTTAGTCTACAATAAAGCGAAATGGCACCGGGTGTGCAAATTACAAGCGACAGCGACTTGGATGTGGTATTGGAGGAGTTTAAGATTAAACAGGCTCGTCGCAACAGCACCGGTCCCAAGTACACATGCAGCATAAGCGGTTGCAATGAGAGCTTCAAGCGTCTGGACCAATTGGATCGCCATGAATACCACCATACGGGTATTGTAAGTACAAAAGACCCAAAAATACTTGTCGTTCAATTTATAACAGTTTGGCTCTTATTGTAGAAGAAGCACGCTTGTAGCTACGAAGGCTGTGATAAGACTTATTCAATAGTCACCCACTTGAAGCGCCATCTGCGCAGCACACACGAGCGTCCTGAGGAGCCACAGAAAACAGTAAAATGCAGCTTGCCACAGTGCGACAAGATGTTCATATCGACTAGCAACATGACGCGCCATTTGCGCGAGGCACATGAGTGTCCGCGCGAATACGAGTGCCGCTTCTGCTCGCTCAAGTTCAGGCAAAAAATGAAGTTGCGCCGCCACGAGATCGTACGTCACACACAGCAATTTCCGTTTCGTTGTGAGAAATGCAAGCGCGGCTTCTATCAACAGTGGCAGCAGGAGAGTCACCAGCGTAGCTGCAGACTCTACTCTTGCCCCCAATGCGAACAACAGTTTGAGAAATGGACGCTCTACACAAAGCATTGCCGCGAAACACTACACGGACGCGAGCGCCACAAGTGCGAGCACTGCGACAAAAACTACGACAAACCCAGTGCCTTGAGTGCTCATATTGCTGCCAAACATCCAGCAAATGCGGAATCAACATTCTCATGCACCGAGCCTGGCTGCAATCGCAGCTATTCGTATGAGCGTAATTTGCGTCAGCATATCCTGACCAGTCACACGGGCAGGCGCTTTGAGTGCCTGGCCGTTAATTGCCAGCGCTGTTTTAGCAGTGCCCAAAATCTAAGCAAACATTTGCAGCGCGATCACACAGCCAAAGAGCGCCAGCCAGCTAAAAAGAAGCAAACGCTAGACACAAACGCAAATGGAGTCCCGGCAACAACGCGCAAGCGTCGCCGTGATGCGGGCAAATCCGCCCGATCGCAGCTCTCTAAACTTGCTTGCGTGGTGCTCGACAAGGAGGTTGATAAGCAGGTGCGCCTGCGCCAACCATCGGCGCTAACGAGCGTGGCCAAGGAGTTGCAAGAGAAACAAGACGAAGAAATGGAATTAGAGCGGTTGCTGGAACATACGCTTGAAGACGACTGCTAAATAAACCACAATGAGGCAACAACAACTTGAATTCAAATAAAAGCCTGAATATATATAAGTAGATTTATATATGCATTTTATAGTGGAATTCCTTTTATGATTGGCTCCTTCAATTCATAGCATATAATTTATATAATATATAATACATAAGTTTGTTTGTATGTTTTTGTTCATATATCGGCTTATTTAAAAAGGCATTCTTTAATTGCGATCTTTCATCTTTTCATGAAGAGTTTAACAAATATTCTTAAGCTTTCTTGAAGAAAATTTAATATTTTAGCCTCTCTAATCTTTGCAACTGCCTAGATTATTCGAATATAAAAATTTAATTTTGAAAATTGGATATTCTATAATTCCATAATTTTATATATTACAAGTTTCTTCTAGTCAATAAATAAGCTATATAATAAATTCGGCTCTAGATCTACTATATTAGGCTATACAAATGGAGACAAATACAAAGAATTGAAGTCAGTTTGAGTTATTTTATTTCCAAAGAAATATATTAAAAATGAATAAATACAAAATCTAAAAATAAAACAAAAACGAATAACGAATTTTCGTTAATTTGATTGCCACAGATTTATTCCTCTGACTACATAGATCAGCGAGAAAGATACACTTTAAATTTTCCTATAGATCATAAAAGTTTCATTGCAAAATTTGTTTATGAATTATTATCTTAATTGCTTTAAGTTGATCTATGTTCTATATCGAAGCATCATAACAGTTGCATTGCAAAAATGATTTCATATACATTTCGACAATAATTACTTGAAATTGATCTATGTTCTATATACAAAATCGAATCAGATTTCCAAGTACTAGTTAAAGTCAGTTTCATTTGCATTTTTATTAATAAACGAACGTTTTTGAAAACAACTTCAAATCCGTTTTATGTGGATGAGGCTGTGTACAAGGGCGCAGGCTGTGTATGTGAGTGTGTGTGTGTTTGAGTCTCTACAACGAATTGATGACCTTTCGACTGCGCATCTGCTCCAGCCATTGCTCCAACTGCTGCTCAGGTGTTTGTGGCTCGGGTAGGTAGTAGTGCTGCGGTGGTTCACCCTCCTCTAGCCGCAGGAAGTAGTGACAGTGCTTGTACTCGACGCGTCCAAAGCGACCGCGTGCATGTCGTCGCATTCCCTTGAAGACGCGTCCTTTGCCCACAAAGGATTCAGCTGGTGTGCACGAGTGGAATGGAAATTATTAAAGGCCCATATGGTTAGCACTCATATTTATTTACCAATCCACAAATTGCTCTTGTACTCAACATTGTGCCGCTCAACGGCCATTTGCTGAGCCTCCAGTATCGTCTCCCTGACATCTGTGGCGCCCTTTTTGAGCACAAAATTCAGTTGCTTGAGCGCCTCGTCTACGGACATGCCGCGCACAAAGGCCGCTATATACCACATCTTGTCCGGACTATATTTGATGTTGCTGCGCATATGGCACACATACTATATATAAATAAATGATTTTAATATTGTAATTAACTATTAAAGTTGGTCAAAATAAACGAAATGGTAGCCATTTACCGCTTTGCGTGGCTCCTCGTCCGCTTCCTGTGGCGGATGCACAGTTTTGTTGTATTCCAGCCATTTGCGAGGTCCGTAATTGTGTTTATTCCATTTAGTGCAAAGGCCCCCAGAGGCAGCCGTGTGCACGCCGCAGCAGTCAACGTTTTGCGTGATCACAGGCGGCATGGCTAACAATTTTGCTGCGCTGGTTACGGGGGCGGCCGCAAGCAGCGGCGTTTGCACCGTTAGCTGCGCAATTTGCCTTATCATTTTGTGCATGGTGCTTCAGGTTTGTTTTATAAAGTTGTCAAAAGATTTATAGCAATAAAAAGAACTTGAAGCACCATCGGTCGCGTAATCTGCCAGCAAACAGCTGTGTGGACACTTAAGCCTCGCACATATCGATACCTCGATTGTTCGTGATAGATATATTTGCCGACAAGTGGAATGCTATCGATAGTAAAAGGAAATATAAGCGATCATTAATATCTTTAAAATTTTCATAATATTGAGTTATAAGTTTCAACTTTCTATTTCTTATCATACTCTGTCTGTAAAATCGTAATCTAATTGAGTAAAATATTTGTTATTTGAATACAAACTATTATAATAAATTAAAAACAATACCTTTTATTTAAAAATTTAAAAATGTTAAAAATTAAAAAAAAAAATAACTGTTCACGAACTGAATCGCGTTAGGATCTACTTGAGCCGAACTATCGAGATCATAAATCGGTTCCTTTTGGATAGCCTAAAATTTCTTAAGAAGGGCTTGCAAAGAAATTGCAAATTTATTCGGATTTCGTAGAATGATTTGAAGCAATTCCATTGTGTTTTCAATATATTTGAAAGTATATTATCGCCATTCTCTGTAATATGGAGGAGGCAGCTCGCGTAAAAACCGAAGTCGAATCCACTTACTCAAATATCATATACAAACAATCCCCATCCGAAGATGAAGATAACGCGTGCACCCCGCTGCGTGATGAAGGCGGCCAATCGCCCCTCGGCCAGGAGGCAGTTAATGCTAATGGCGCCACCGGTTGGGAGAGCGATGCTGATGATCAGGCATCAGCGCCGCCGCCACCGTCAATGTTCTTAAAGCGGAGCCCACAAAATGATTATTGCCCGACGCCATTAAGAGTAGTGACCACATTTGAACCAGAGCCGGCAGAAACTCAGTGTGAATCTGAAGAAAATGGAAATTCGGATTTGCCGATCGATGACAATGAAGATTCAAAAGAGCTGATTGTTGTGAAAAAGGAGGAGCGCAGAGAACTGCAGTTGGGCTTTCTTGATATCCTGTCGGAGACAGACTTTCAAGGCGTTTTAGATGAATCTTATAGCCATGTAGATCAACTCGATCAAATGGATCTGGAGCCGCCAAATGCAAATAACGAAGAAGAGCAGGCGCTACAAGACCGTATCGAGCAGCGGCAAAGGGAGCTTGAACGCTTGGAGCGAACAGAAGAAGAGAAAGAGAAGAAAAGAAAAAAACATAAGAAAGAAAAGAAGAACGAAAGCCATAAGAAGCGACGTCGCAGTCGTAGTCGCAGTGGCAGTAATAGCCCAAGTTCACACAAAAGCCGTAAGGAGCGACGATTACAGGAGCCTGATCGACCCAGTGGATCAAGAACGGGTTCCAAGTCCGTCATAAAAACTGAGCCCGATCAACTGGACTATGTGCCAGTGCGGCCCGAGGAGAAGAGCATCAAAGTAATCAACATAAGCAAACTACAGCAAAAAGCACCAGAGGCACCACCAGCTCCGCTAACAGTTCAGGAAAAGCGTCGCCGGGGCGTGGAGCGGGCGAAGAAAGTGCTAGAGTTAATGCAACTCAAGGCATCCAAGGCACCGGAGACCGAGTTTCTGGTGGTCAACACCATTCGGAAAATACCAAAACTAGGTGGGTATATGACCAGTCATACATTCGAGAATCCCTCGCCGTTGTGCAACAATTTCAATGTTAGATATAAGTTCAACTCGACATCGGTATCGAACATCAATTTGAAGAAGTGGGGCCTGGAGCCGTTGCCCAATGCGACAAGGGAGCTGTTGCGTCTAACCGGAATTAATGTGACACGTTTGATGGAGCTACAACAGAACTCGAAGATGACCATTCAGCAGCTCAGATTCTCGCATCAGAAGGAGAACGGCAATTGCAGCAAGATAGAGGATGAATCGCTATCTACCGGTCTGTACAAGAGTGCATCAACCCAGACGGATCCTCGGATGATGAATCTCGGGCGGAATGTTGGTGTCCAGGCTGTTCCGCCATCGCATGAGGGTGTCTATTGGCTAAATCCTCGCTTCAATGATTCGGACCTAACGCAACAGCAAACGAACGTATTGTTGGCACTGAAGGAGCTCACCGCCTCGCCTCCCAGCTCGTCCTTATGGGCCGATCGTATATTCCGGGAACTGCGCAACGCCTTGGCGATCAAGCGCGTCGAGGCCCAACAATTGAAACAATGATCAACTAATTATTGCCAAAGTAATAACCACTTCAAATGCATTATGGAAAAACGATTCCAATTGAAAACTAATTAAGCATATGCTTGGATAAACAGATTTAAGTTTTCCATCATTTACTATCAGTAATATATAAAGTGCAAATACACGTATCCAGACCAAAGAAACGTGAGGCCAAATAAAAAATCAAATAATTAACAAAAATAGAGACGTTTGTAAAATTAAGTATTAGATTAACGTGCCTTATAAATAAAAATAAAAGAATATTTTGTAATTAAATTTAGCTAATGGTTCATGAAACAGATAATTCTGGTTGGAAACTGCCAATTGGGAAGTTGTTAATTCAAATGTTTATCGATAACCGAATGTGGCAGCATTTAACAACACTTAACAGAGATACGGTATTGTCTGGCCACACCGTTACGTCCACGTAGAAAACAAACGGACGACATTGTCGACGTGCATATATTTATTTAAGATTTAAACATACAGCGAGATGCAATAAACAAAGATCAATTGAAAGGACCAGCGGACTGGCGCGCGCAGAGGCAGTGACTCTGTGCCTCTGACACTGACAACGGCTCCTCAATTGAGCAACTACAATAAACACACACCAAGATATTTAAATATGTTGGGTGGTAAACGCACAAGCACCCGTCATGTTGCGGTCGTGCTATTGATGTGTCTCTTCTGGTACGTGATTTCGTCCAGCAACAATGTCATTGGCAAAATGGTGCTCAATGAGTTCCCATTCCCAATGACCGTCACCCTCATCCAGCTATGCAGCATCACCCTATATAGTGGGCCATTCTTTAATTTATGGCGAATACGCAAATACCAGGACATACCGCGCGCCTACTACTTGCGACTAATTGTCCCGCTGGCCATTGGCAAGCTGCTTGCCTCGGTCACCTCGCACATATCGCTGTGGAAGGTGCCCGTCTCCTATGCCCACACAGGTCAGTTGAGCAAAAGTCAATCAAATCGTAATTTACTTCACACGTCACCAAATGCTGAAAACTATTTGCAATTCTTGTTCTTCTTCCCCAACAACTACTGTACAGTTAAAGCGACCATGCCGCTTTTCACCGTCGTACTGACGCGCGTCTTCTTTGGCGAGAAGCAGCCCACACTGGTGTACCTGAGCCTGCTGCCCATCATAACTGGCGTGGCCATTGCCACCGTCACTGAAATCTCATTTGATATGCTCGGCCTAATCAGTGCACTCATTTCGACCATGGGTTTCTCCCTCCAAAACATCTTCTCCAAGAAGGTAAAGCGATCGCTCACTCGCATAATCTCACTTGGCTTTCATTATCAATTCAATCGATTCTCTATGCAGGTGCTCAAGGACACGGGCATACATCACTTGCGACTGCTGCATCTGCTCGGCAAGCTGTCCCTATTCATTTTCCTGCCCCTCTGGCTCTACATGGACAGCATGGCCGTATTTCGGCATTCAGTTATTGTATGGCATTTATCTATAAATTCACCTTTATTGATTTCTAATTATTATTTTCCTGGATTGCAGAAAAATCTGGACTATCGAGTGATTGCGCTGCTCTTCACCGACGGCGTTCTCAACTGGATGCAGAATATAATTGCGTTCAGTGTGCTGTCGCTCGTTACGCCACTTACATACGCCGTGGCCAGCGCCTCGAAGCGGATCTTCGTGATTGCCGTCTCGCTGCTGATATTGGGCAATCCGGTCACGTGGGTGAATTGTCTGGGCATGACGCTAGCCATCATCGGTGTGCTGTGCTACAATCGTGCCAAACAAATCTCGAAGGCCAGAGAGCTGCCGCTGCAGGTGCCAAACAGTCATATTAAGTATACGCCGCTGAATGACAACTACTATCGCAGCTCGCTCAATGGCAACATTGGAAATGGCCTGCACAAGGGCTCTGCGTCCGTACAAATGCCAATGCCAATGCCCATGAGCGCCAACAGCAGCAGCAGCAGCATCAGCAACAGCTTGCTGGTGAACGGCAGCGGGATGCCAAGCGGGAGCACCACGCGCCTGCTGTTCGTATAGTTTTCTAATTAGTGCAATTGTGTTGGAAGGAAGAGCTACAACATTCGTTTACAACTCGTCGTCGCCTCACGTCTAGCATTCATCGATGGTTGAGATAACAATTCTTATCAGACGGAGTTCGCTATCTACGGGCAATCCGAATAATTGAATAGTATTCCCGCATTCAAATCTAACAATATGTAATGTGCTCTCTCTGCTCGTGTGACACATTTCGTTTGTAGTTTTCCCTCCGGTTTCCATTTCATTTCCCTTTCTTACCGTTGCTTTCCTGCCCATCCTTTTTTTTTTGTTTTTAAGTTATCTTGTATAAAATTGTATGATAATGAAATATGCGAGTGAGGCGGTATGTAAATAAGTATATGTATATGATTGAGACTGAATCCGCAACGGATTTGCCTCAGTTGCCGCTGAAAGGAATATTGATATATTGTTTTCTCAGTTCGAATTAGAATGATTATGCCTTAAAATTGTATGTATGTATGTATTTACAAAATCGAAATGCGAAATGCGTGCGTATTCAAAATTGTTGACCGTGTACATAGGCAATAAACACATGTATCTACTACGTTTTACTGCGTACTATGTAAACCAGTCAGTTTTGGCCTTCACTTGGAACCGGCCCAGTGTTTATCCACTACCGCAACCAAATCCCAATCCAAATCCAAATCTAGGATGCGCCGGCTAGGCGGGCAGCAGCTTTATCCACTCGTTCACAACTGCCTTTTTGTAGCCAATGCGTTTGAGCAGCGCCTCCGACCGCCAATTGTTGGATACAATCCACGCGGTTAGCGTCACCTCCTCCTTTTTGGCAATCAATTTGCTCATAACGGCAGCCAGCAGCCCGCCAAGGCCACGGCGCTCCGCCTTGGGCAGCACCTGTAGCATACTATGCAAAAGAAAATCGAGACCTTAGCTACGACTGCACTTGATCCTCGCTCTCGCCTCTCTCTCTCTCTCTCTCTCTCTCTCTCTCACTCTATCGCTACTTACCCGAGGCCAGAGAAGTCATTCTGGAATATCCAGGCAATCAATTCGCCTGTGTCACTGCGACAGACACCCACGGTTCGATTGAACTTGATCAGTGCACGGATGTATGCTAGTGATCCTTCGCCCTTGTTGGGCCATATCCCGTGCACTATCTCGGCATCCTCGTCCGTTAGCTGGCGCAGCTCGAAGTCCGTTAGCAACTCGGGCACTGTGACCACTTTGGCCTCGGCATGGGGCAATACCATGCCGTAGCACTGGCGTGCCTGTATTCCCGTTGCGCCCTTCTTCAGGGCCAGCTCTTTGACGCGTTCGCAAAAGTCCAGGTCGACATTGGTAAGCAGCGCACCGTTCGCCCATTGAATAAGCCGGGTCTGCTCCAGGCAGGCGAACAGCTCCACGCCACCTGTTTGCCAGCTGTAGAAGGAGACGCTCTGCACTACATCCTCATGCAGGCTCACATACGTGCCGTACTGCCTGAAATCGCCAGCTCGGTGCGTGTAGAAACGTTTGCGCAACGAAATGTATTTGAGATCGGTTAGGGGAACGCCTGCTGCCTCAAGCTGGCGATCCCATTTACGCTGATTGTACATTAATAGATAGTGAAAGTTAAGCTCTCCATATTTCGCCTTATAGAGCGCCATCAGCTCATCCACTTCGATATCGCTGAGTGGCCGCAAGATGTCCAAATCCTTATCGCCCATATTGATCGATGCCAACTGCTGATTACGCTTTCAAAGTTACAAATTGTCTGGCTTCGGCTCGCGTTGGCGTTCTTTAATTCAGCGAGCAAACCAGAAGCAATTGCATACAGGAGCGGATTCATAGTCAAGCAAAAACTATGATGTAAATATATTAGAATACATTTGCCACATGTTTCAATTCTCGAAATTTAGGTTTAATTAGTTATAAACTAAGCCTACGGTTAAATCATGCTAAGGATCTGGTTCACTTAGCGATCACCATGATCGGCCTAACGGTTTATCATTGGTGTACATTGATTTAGTTTGTTTTTGTTTTTTTCTTACAATACATATAAATATAACAACTATAACTATTTGTATCTTTTCACCGCAGTGCGGCCCTGTAATCAAGCACTTTAGACGTGTTAGACTAACTAATTCAACTGATTAGATTTCCCGCAATACAAAATAAGCAGGGCACCGGACGTCGATGACGTTGCCTACATGCAAA
The DNA here is from genome assembly GCF_018153725.1 of Drosophila mojavensis. Lineage (NCBI taxonomy): Eukaryota > Metazoa > Arthropoda > Insecta > Diptera > Drosophilidae > Drosophila > Drosophila mojavensis. Next base: position 15,650,626 of record NW_025318667.1, read on the forward strand.
TCGATATGTTAATTTCGATAGGTTCAATCGGTCGGTCGGTGGCTTGCTCACCCGCCGATGACACAAAACATAAATTGAATTTCGAGCGCCAACAACAGCAACAAAGTAACAACGGTACAGGAAACGATTAAACCTAGCAACGCAGTGACCTTTGTTTGTTTATAATTTGAATTAGTTGAATCCAGACTTACACATAGACATCATTAATATTTATACTATTTCAGCAATTATGGTGCGCAGTAAGTGTAACAACAACAGCGATAACATACGAATTCTTGACTTTGTAATCAAATTGAGCAACGCCTGCAGTTACAGAGGAGCTAGTTCGCAAAAAGTCGGAGCATAATGAGCGACTAATTAGCACGCTGGAGGAGCTGTCGCTGCATCAAGAGGACATTGAACGCATTGAACACATACAGAACTGGTGTCGCGATCTCAAGATATTGCTGCTGCAGTCCAATCTCATAGGCCGGCTGGAAAATCTGTTCAAGCTGAAGCGTCTGGAGTATCTCAATGTGGCGGTTAACAATATTGAGCGCATTGAGAACTTGGAGAGTCTCGAGTCGCTCAACAAGCTCGATCTGACGCTCAACTTCATTGGCGAGCTAACCAGCATTGAATCGCTAATTGGCAATTACAATTTACGCGAACTGATTCTGATTGGGAATCCGTGTGTCGAATATCCCCATTATCGTGACTATGTGGTGGGCACCTTGCTGCAGCTGCACAGCTTCGACTGCAAGGAGATATTGCCCACAGAGCGTCTGCAAGCGCAACGTCACGTCCAACAGCATCGGGCTGTCATTGTCCAGTGCCAGGCGGCACAGGCCATCGAGCGGGATGAGCAAAGGATTCGCGTGGCCGAGCAGCAGCAGCAACTGGCCAAACAGTGCGCCGACATGGAGGACGAGGAGGAGCGTCGACGCACCTTCTGGAATTCCAAAAGCGAGCACTGCCCCGAAATACGCACGGAGATAGCGCGCCAGCACAGGCTTGGCCGCGAAAAGCACGAGCCGGCACCAAATCCATTGACAACCAATCTCAAGCGAAAGCCGAATCTGTTTGCGCCCTGCGGACGACCCTATAACATAAACCAGGGCAAGTTGCCGTTTAATTTCCAAGATGAGGCCGATCACTATAGCCTGCTATTGGAAGTTTACAAGTTTGTATTCACAATTCGATATTGCTGCATCTCTCACTATATTTGATCAATGACAGGCATCTGGACACATCTCTGATCGATGTGGACGTCGAGACAAACTATGTGCGCGTCACGGTCAAGGGGAAGATCTTTCAAATCGCCTACAACGAGGAGGTCAAGCCGGATGAGTCGATTGTGCAGCGTTCCCAAATCACTGGCCATTTGCAGATAACACTCAAGAAGCTCAAGGCCAACGAGCTGCTCGTCATCAAATCCGTGCGTACGCCGAAGAAAAGGTGAGTCAATAGATTCAGATCCGTGCCGGAAATAATATAAACTTGACAACTTGCAGTGCTCCTGCTCCTGGCGCTGCTGCTGCTGCAAAAGAGCCCAGCGGCACAGTCGATATTGGCAATATATGTCCTCCGCCCGATTTGCCCGACTTGATCTAAGTGAAGCACACAAGAATTTATTAGATTTTTTTTATTTAAAAATTGTTTATTTAAATATTTTGTTTTTTGTATTTTTTTTTTCTTTTTTTGGGATTTTCTGTTTCGTTGCTGCGCCTCTCGTATTCCTGCTGCCTTCTAGTATTCATAACTCCGCGCTGACCCAGCATAGTACCAGATGTCTATATACATATATATACACAAATGTATATATATGTAATTGCTTATATTGTATATGTAGTTACAATTCATGATGTACGTTCGTGTGTGTGTGTGTGTGTGTGTGTTAGTGTGTGAGGTGGATATAAAAAATGATGCAAACGCATAGTAAAAATTAAAATTATTGTTTGCTTTTTTTTTGTGATCTAAACGGGAATAATGTTGCTAAGTTATAGAAACCGTTTGCCAAAAAATCCTTACTCATGCTACGCAGTATATATTAATATATATGTATCAAAATGAGCTTTGGTTGATTAGTTTTTATATACTTATATATATGTTTCGAGTCGGATTAAAAAAAAAAAAAAACAACACAAGAAAACCCAAAAGTCATTAAAAAAAATACGTGTGGTACGCTTTTTCTTTTTCCTGAATGATCAGTTTTATATAGATATATATACACATATATATGTTAGCATTTGAAGTTTGAACAGTTCATTCTGAGCCAACGGAAAGGCATCTCAGCTAAAGGGATTTCTCGTTTATTTCAGTCTCAGAGCGGCGCACTATAGTTTCGACCATAGAAAATGGATTGTATTTGGTATATGTCTAGTTTGTGGATCGGGAAGGAGGAAGGCTAGTATTATATTGTAATTTTCATTTTGTTTGTTTGTTTTTTTTTTTTTTTTTTTTTGCATTTTGTTTTTGCGTTTAGTGCTTACAAGTTTATACTGCGGGAGTAAGGATCGTATGATCATTCCTGGGCCTGGCATTATTTCGTGAAGTTAATGGTAATCATATATATGCAGTCAATATTTTATATGTTCCTTTCGGTTTTTTGTTTTTTTTTTTTTTTTTTTTTTTGGATAGCAACAATCTTGTATTCTCTCTCGCTCAATATAATATTTCGGTTTTTTTTTTTTTTTTTTGTTTTAGTTGTATTTTAAATAGTAAGTATTGTATTTAGCTGTGGTTGTGCATTGTATTTTGTTTTTGTTTTTTTTTTAGTTCTTTTCTGTTTTCTAAATACAAGTATTTTTGTTTTTTACTTTGCATTTGCGTTTTATTTTTGCTTTGTTATTTTGTTTGCTTAAGTCCTTTTGTTGTTTGTTTTGGTTTGTGGTTCCCATAGAAAACGTATAATAAAAAAATGTGAACAAACAATAAAAGATATTTCGAAAAAAAGCGTTTTTGCGTCTTTTTGGTTACATTTTCATCTGGTTTTTCTTTCTCTCCTTTTTGTTTTTGTTGTTTGTTGTCTGTTGTTCTTGTAAGCGTGTAGTTGTGTTGTTGTTGTTCTTGTTGTTCTTACTGCGGTTAGACACAAAAATTTTAACAACATTTCACATGTTGGAAAACGAGGTAGGACATTGTTTTTGCTTCGATCATCATTTGTTTTTGTTTGTTTTGTTCTGTTCCTTATGTTGTTTCTTCTTCTTCTTTTGCGTAATTGATTTGGTTATTTCAAAACAGAAAACACACACAATGGTTATTAAAAGCAGATAATTCAATAAATATATAACTAAGCGTCCGAATCAAGCGTCCGTCCTTTCAGCGTAACGTTGCGAAACGAGTCAAATAAATTACAAATAGCAATACATATTTTGGTTATACCTTGAGACTTATATATCATAACGTTATGTACCAACTAAGCTAAGGTGCTAACTGTGCCTGACCCGGCCACAGGGAGCACGGATGAACTAAAATCTAATAGAATTGCCCGGCTGCTTCGCCCTATGCGCCACACATGTTCGTTGACCCACAGTCACAGACGACCAAACACCAATGATAGCTAGGCGGTTGTGGGATACAAATCGGCGTCCGAATATAAAACCATATATAAATATATATAATATATATTTATATTTATATATATGTATATATGATATAAAACTAAAACGCGTTTCTTCCGCTTCGCCTACAAAACCTACAACTACATTACGTTCGTATCCGCATGTGTGTATGTATATCTATATATATGGTAATATATATAAGTGTGTGTGTGTGTCTTTGAGTGTCCTTGTGTGGTGTTGGTGTGCTGTTGCTGCTGCTGCTGCTTCTGTTGTTCTTGCTGATGATGTTGTTGCTGTTGTTTTTGTTGTTGCTGTTGTTGGGTGCGTATTGAGGATTGTGACAGCAACCAATTTCCTCACATCACAGTCACACAGGCAGAGCAGTGTGGGTCGGAAAGGGGGCACGTGGCATGGGTGGTAAGAAAAAATTGACTCTTAGACCCGCAGGATCTCGCACGCTTTGTTATAGCAAATGGCTATCCAATCGGGTTGCGTGGCACCCCATTGTATTTGATTGACTTCGCCTTCAGCAGCTGTATAGGCTAAAATTGGATCCTCGATTGCGCGTGGCATTTGTTGTATATCCCAGATCAGTGCTTGGTGATCATCACCGGCAGTGCAAATGTGACAGGAACTGCAAGCAAAGAAATAATATATATCCGTCTTCTCTTTCATATCCTTATTTTGATTTAGTTTCGCTCACCTATGCGGCGCCCACGCAATACCGTTGACGCACGCTCTGTGATTGCTCAGTCTTGCAACAGGTGTACAAGGAACACGAACATCTAAAATAATAACTTCACATGAATCCATGGCAACTGTGGCTAAGTAATTCGGATCCTGTTTGTTCCAGGCTAAACGCAACAGGGCGGTATGCGCAGGATCCTAATCAATTAAGAATAGTTCATTATTTATATAAAATAGCAATAGGTATGGCATGTCGCAGCTCACCTCATAGATAATGGTTGAGTGCTCGAGATGACGCAAATCAAACATGCGCACTGAGCCATCGGCACCAACAGAGGCAAACATGTCCCGTCCTCCGCCGGCACGTGAAAATGCAATGTCATAGACCTCCTTGTCGTGTGCTATCAGCTGCGTCTTAACATGCCCAGCCACATAGACGCGAGCGTGCGGCTGCCCAGTTTCCAGGCCCCATATTGTGCATGTGGTGTCGATGGATGAGGTGCCGACCAAATTTGGATCCACCTCGTTCCAGTCGAACGATGTGAGCGGCGCACAGAAATCACTGTTTTTGTTGTTATTTAAAACACACTCCAAATGGGTATCCGGTTCACCGGCGCGCCAAACACGCAGATAATCACCGCTGGTGGCCAACAGATCGGGATAGATGCCCTTCGAGTCTGGTATCCACATGATTTTTGTAGTCGGATATGGATGGTCAAAGGTGCTGCAAATGAGATTACAAATTATTACATTTAAATATTTATTTGCATAAGCTCTCAGAGGATCTTGATATAGTTAAACCTGACTCTTAAAACCTCTTTTTTCTTCTGCTGGCAGCTAATCTCTGACTATATTGGGTGGAAGGATCGACTAAAGATTGTAAGCATAGTAAATAACAATTTACCTAGAAGGTAATCTGAGCTATAGTTATACAGACAACTCAAACTAAATATACACACTATAGTATCCAATATTTTCATTCAAGATCTATCGAGTTAAGATTGTCTTCCTGCGTAGGTCAACTCAATGAATAGAAATTTAATTTATAATCTCAGCTCCTAATACAATATTTTCATTCAAGATATATATCTATCGACTTTAGATTGTCTTGCTATGTATGTATGAATATATACATAACTTAATATATAATATTTTCATTCTGCTCCATGATTTCCTCACCTTTTAGCACTAAATTCGCTGGTATCCTCGTCCAGGCTTATGATTTGCACTTTGTTGTTGTACTCCTCGATGAAGCTACCCAAGGCAAGGCGGAAACGTTTGTCTGGCCGGACGCTCCAGTTCATGGAGTAGAGTGGCCATGGCGCCAGGTATTTGTATATTTCCTTACGTTTCCCCGCGGTCGATGACATAACTGTTGAGCATATGATGTTAATTAGCCGACAATTAGAAAAAAGTGGGAGGTAATACAGCATCTAGCAGCACTTACCTAAATATTTATGTGTTTGTGTTCGTTAGGGATATGAAGAATGTCAAACGACAAAGTTCCTGTGCGCAATTAAAATGATCCAGTAACCGAACTTGTATACAAGGTTTCTCACAAAAGCTAGCTGGGCGGGCGGGCTGGCGGTTGATGGGTGGTAATAAGACAAACCTGCTAAAAATTACGATGGCAATGCGGATGATGATAATGACGAGACAAATTGAAACTTCAGAAAATTAACAAAAAACCGCTGTGCCTTTTGGTTTACTGTACACGGAGAAAATAGGAAGGGAAAACCGAAAATGAGATGTTATTATTGTAAAAATTATTTCGTTTTAGTTTTGAATTATATGTAATTGCATTTATTTTATTTGTTTTGTAGCTCACTTCATTTTGTGTGACGACTTTGGCGGCGGCGCAGGCTAAAGTGGTGCCCACTCAGCCTTTTCCGGTTAGATTTAGCTGTTTAATATCCAGATTCACAAAAAATTCTTGTAAGCTATATTGGTACGGCGGTGACACGCAGTCTAGCTGAAAAATAGTCGTTTAATAACAATGAATAACAAATTTCTATATTTCAATATGTGATGTTGCATACGTTGAGTTTAACTCTTTGCTTAGCAATATCAAAATTGTAATGCACATAATGGTGAAGATATGCGAATTTCGCCAAAATAGCTTTTTGCGAATACAAAAGTTGGCAACACTGTATGTAATGCGACGCGACAGTTTGCGGCTGCAGTGTATTATTAGTAATTAAGTAAATACGGCTTAACGTGCCGCATGGGCACTAGCAATAGCAGTAGCCGTAGTTTACTTATTTAAGTATTTATTTGCATTACGATTTCATTAATTTTTAAGCGATATTTAAATGTAAGAACTTTTCACACCTGAACAAAATTTTCTCTCAAAATGTATATACACGGCGGTGTTGCCACTTTATCTGTTGTTTGTGATGACCACTAAGTCGATCATTAATGGTTTGATTTCTGGTGCGATACAAAATCATTTATCGATACTTGTATGGACGCAACTCTGGATTTCGGTAGTTCGCTTGCAAAACTGACTCGCTCTTAAGTGAGTTCTGCGTGCTGTGGGCTGAAAATTGCATATAAAAGCCAATAATATTAGTTATTACCATGTAAAGAAGCTCAGTCAGTGCACTTTTTATGTATTTTTATGTGTGTGTGTGTGTCAATAGCTGATACAATTAAACGTATACAACATTTTTTTTTTCAAACGTCGTGAGTAGATTGTGCGTGAATGATGAATTTTATAAATAAATATACTGCTTGCCAAGGAGCTATGTCCCCATAATTAAACATATATATTAAAGTGTTCGAGTTCTAAGCGAAATTCACAATTATAGTCGTCACTTTTCCACTTTCCATTTTTGAGAAAGATATTTCACTTTGCGTAATTCGTACGTTGCTTGCTTGGCCGCGTATATATATATATATATATGTACATACATGTGTATATGAATGTGTTTGTTTCGTCGCCTTTTGGTGTGTGGTTGTGTTTAGTGTGTCGCTGTCGCCAATATCAATATTGCTATTTCATTTGCACATATGGCGCTTATAGGCCAGGCACAGCAGCGCAGTTTTACTACTGCTGCCACCGCCGCACCACCCAACCAACGGGAACGTGGCCGCCAGCGCCAGCCAGCTGTGTGTGTGTGTGTATGTGCTTTTAAGCGCTTTTATAAATAGATTTGCCTTTTTTCAATTTTTGTTGTTGCTTTAATTATAATAATTTCGATTTTTGACATGATTTTCGGCATCGCTGCTTCACAAAGGCGAATTGGAATGTGTGAATCTGAAACGGTGTAGTGATGTTTATAGTTGTAGTTGTAACAGTAGTTGTATTTATGAACGCGAGATCGATATGATAGTGACCATGTGTCCGTCTGTTTGTTTACGTGTGTGTGAAAGAGAGAGACGGATAGGGGCAGAGCGAGAGAGAGAGAGAGAGAGAGAGAGAGGCTGTGGCGCCCTACCCCACATATATTCGAGCACACGCATTAACGCACACTATGAAAGCCGAGCAACGGTTTCCTCGGTTACAATGACATTGCGCGCCGTATAGGGCCGTAGACAGCCTGGCGGCATCTTATACACATACAAACAGACATACAACTTCACTATTACCGCATAGCTACCCCACTCACTCATTCACGACCAACATGCACACACGCACACACACACACAAACCGGCAGTTGCATTGAGTTGTTGTTATGACAAGTTGCAGCGCCGTGAAATTTCAAGTATTGTGATTTGTTATTGTTGTCGTTGTGTTATTTTGTAAACAAGTGTGACATGACGAAATGACGAAGTGGGCGATGTTGATAGCGCTGTTAAACTTGTGATACGTTTATGAAATTATTAATCAACTGTAATTGTTAGTCAGCGCATATCTATATGTATATGTATATATATATATATTTATTTATTTATTAATATATATGTATATATACATGCCTATGCTTAAGTATTTATGTATGTGTATTATTCGAAGGTCAATTCTGATAAATTCTTCTTCATTTACAGTTTGCCTATTCTCCACTGCAACAGTAACGGGTCTTTAATGTAGCATAAGCAACAACATTAAATAAATAACAATTAAAAGCTTTGTAAATAATCAGTTAACCTAAAGGAAAAAGCAACTGCAAGCCAAATTCAAGGTGAGTGAGTGAGCGAATGAGCGAGTGCATCTCGCCGCGCGTTGCCATTTTGAAAGTTACTCTCACTCACGCATCTACTTTCACTCTCACTCTTGCAGCAATAATACCAGAGCAACAATTACAGAATTATATTAAAAGCCAGAAGCACCAATAACAACAACAACAACAGCTAAGGACAGAACGCTCTGCCAAATCCGTAACAACGCCAGCCATCCAGCAGTAGCCGCAGTAACAACCGCAATAATATCAACAACAACAACAACGATAATAACAACAACACCATCATCATCCACAGCAACAATTGGAATTCATAACGGCTCATCAAAACGGCAAACTGGTCCGATTGAAGCGGTAGAACGCTGCTGCCACTAATATGCGTGTGATTTCGCCGCGTAGATCGTCAACGTCAGCAGCGGGCAGTGGCAGTCTCTACGGCACAACGTCGACCAGTGGCGCTGGCAGCTCGGCCAGCACTAGCGGCACAAGCAGCGGCAGCGTCAGCGGCGGCGGCGGCGGCACAAGTAACGGCTACTCGCGCTACTCCGGCAGCTACTACGATAATCGCGGCAGCAGTCTATCCAAATACCTGCCCTCGTCAGCTGGTTCGGGTACATCAGCAGCCGGCTCCTCATCCACATCCACATCCGCCTACAATCATCACAGCAGCAGCAGCGCGAGCAACTACTATCCCAGCTCCTATTCAACCTATTCGAGTACGCCGCGCGTCAGCACACAGCGGAATAGCATCGCATCTCCATTGTATCTGAGCGGAGGAACTGGCTCTGTTCTCAATTCTGGATATCGGACTAGTTCATCGTATTTGAGCAACTATGATACAATTTCGTATGGCCGATGCGGAGTGAGTGTTTTTGATGATTATCGCTTTAGCCACACCTACCACCTACCTACACCTCCACCCCAAACCCCCGATCCCATTTAAATTCCGTCGATTAATTTTTAATGTACATGCATATCTATCATATTTATCTATACATATGTGTGATATTCCATTGATGGCTGAACAGAGCTCTCTCTCTATATATCTATATATATATATAGTGATCTGTATGTGTATGATGCTGGGCATAAGTACACCCATTAGAGTAGATCTCTATTCACCTTTGAAAGCCCCCCAACTGCTTTACTCTCGTACTTGAAACTCCTTACTGGGCTTGGAACAAATTTACAAAACTCATTCATATGCACAATCACACACACACACACACACACACACATGCATAGACAGACACCTACACACACATTCAAAGCATTTGGTGAGTTCTCTATTTAAAGTAGTGTTGTTATTGTATTGGTCAAGGAGTATTGGTGTGTGTCGTATTTGTATATGTTTGTGTATATGTAACTAGCATACATTGTAATACATATACATACATTAATATGTATGTTAAAGCACTCTTGGCATATATGAGGACTGTTCCGATTAATATTAATAATATTGAATTTAAGCGAAATGTAGGATTATAAAGTATATAATTTTACGAAGATCTATCGTCGAGTGTTTAACTAGGAGCTAGAATCTCTACAGATCGTACAGAGCTCACATCTCTATATATTGTCCGATTTTCGTATATTTCAAAGCCACAGATGTAGATTTGACCTTACTTGGGTCCAAAAGAATGTTGTATAAACTTGATCTATATATTTAAATAATAAGATTGTGATTTTATTACTAAATATTCTACTGATCATAGGAATAAGATATTTAAGAAACGAACTCGATTCAATTGAAAAATACGGAACAGTCCTTTTTAAATCTGTGTGTGTGTGTATGTCTCTGTTTGTTTGTATGTATGTAGGGCTTGGAAATTGATTGTTGCTTAACATGTCACACATACATGCATACGCATATTTATCACTGCCTGTTGTATGTGTAGAATAAGAGGAAGAATGACGAATTTTAATCAGCTTTGGCAGCGCATTTCATGTTGTGCATTATCCAAAAGTCACAAGTAGCCTATGACATACACCCACCTGGTCGCCAAACCCCGAATCCACTTAACACTCCCACCTGTCCACATACATACACACATGTGTGTATGGTTATAAATGTATGTGTCATAGCTAGTATGCGATTCAGCCAGGCACGCCCATGTTGGCTCTGCTTAGAAGCATGCCAGTACGCCCTATTCCCTCCATATACAAACACACATACACATAAAATATATATGTATGTGTAAAATATGTATATGTATATGTATATGTATGTATGTGTACACACCGTCTAGAGCTTTAACTGTGTATTTACCGTTCTTTTTGTGACACTCGTTTGACAGTTGGCGGCATTTTGAAGTTACCTTTTCAGTTTTTGCTAACTTGTCATTTGTTTGCGCTCTGATGTTGTTGTTGCGCCGCAATATGCGTGTATGTGTGCGTGCGTTTGTGCTGAAAGCTGCGATAAGGCGGCGTATGCGTCATGACCACAAACATAGACCCACCCGCCGCGCCATGGCAATGGAATGTGTTTGCCAAGTCAAACCACTTGTTGGCACCGTTCCAATGGGACCAACGGCAGCAACAACAATAAGAACAGCAGCAACACCAATTGCAACAAAAGACCCCATTACAACAAAAACAACAACAATTGTAGTACGCCCTTGTGCTATCTGCATATGAAAACGTTTCTTGGCGGCATAAAATATACAAAATTCGCAATATGTTTAATATGGCAAAGATGCATTGTGTTGGTGCATCTGTGTGTGTGTGTGTGTGGTGTAAGAGTGTGTGTGAATCATGTAAACATATTCATATGCACAGAATAAGCATGTGTTTGAAAATTTGAAAAAGCCCATCACTTGATCTGCACATGACTTATCGATAGCGATAGCGATAACAAATGGACTGTCTATTTTTGAATTGTGCATGTCATCAACGGTATTTGTCGACATCATCAATCATTTACATGCATACATGCATGTACATATGTGCGTGTGTATGTCTGCATTCTATTTTGATTATGAACACGAAAATAAATAAATACGAGAATTATTTGAAATCAGCTAAAAATATATAAAACAAACAATTCCGTTCGAATTGCTGTTAAATTTGTGAATAATTTTTAATTCTAGCAGATGTTTCTCGCAATATCTCTGTCTCGCTCTTTATATAAAAAACAACGAAATTGATGTTTGCCAAATATTATATTTTATATTTAATGATTTCGTACATTTTGCAAATGTGTTTCTTTTTTTTTTTTTATTCAAATATATGTATATTGTGGATTGTATATGTAAATCGAGGCCCAAAATAGAACCCAAATGACGAATAATTGCAAATTACGTTTCCAATTTTTGCGACAGTTGACAATCGCTGAAAATATGAATCTGGAACGATTCTACATGATAGATATTATACATTTATATATGTAAACATCTTCATAGTTGTTGGCATTTCGAAAATTAAAACAAAAAGCTGGCAACAGCATATCGATAAGTTGCTTAGCTATGGTTTGCAAAGTGCATGACAGCTTTTGTCATGCAGTTGCTCAAGTGCTAAGTGCATGTTAAATTTGGCCGGAACATGTGAATGCGACCTAAAACGAGAGCAACTTTTTTACGGAATATTCGATTTTTTGTCATTGATAGTAATTGTTCTTTCTGGGTTTCTTTTTTTTTTTTAAATATATAATTTTCTTTTTTTCTTATCTTCATTTGGAGTTTATTATATACTTATTTTTCTTTTGTTTTGTTCTTTGTTATAAACAAATTTGATTTTGGTTTGTGTGTTGCTGCCCATCATGAAAACGCATACAAATTATTATGATCGTTAACCGTTACCGTTACCGTTAACCGTTACCGTTGCCGTCATATCACAACCAACTAAATCGCATTCAAATGTCATACATCTGTATAAATGTTTCAACCACGACACAAAAAAAAACATGCAAAAAAAAAAAAAAAAACGTTCAGTTGCCGCGTCGAGCAAAGGGCACACTATCGAATGGCGATGGCGGAGCAGCTGGATCAGCAGCAAGCTCGACAAGCACAGCAGCAGGAACAAAGAATGACGATTGGTCAAAGTATCGTCGAGATTCTGCCATTGATAAGAAGCGTGCAGATGGCAATGATGCGACATCTAATGGCAGCAGAACGAAACGTTTGTCCAGCTCATGCTCATCATCATCCCTAGAACATTTCGTTGCCACATCCGCCCTGGACATGTACGAAAAGTACAGTCCGGCCAACTATAAACCCAACTGTGAACTGTCACGTTCCAGATCGGCGGTCAACGAAGCCGACACTGACAACCGCAACAACAGCAATAGCAATAGCAACAGCAACAGCAACAGCAACAGCAGCAGCAGCAATGATAACAGCACCACCTGCACCGTAACCGTGGACAGGCCGCGCAGCAGCCGCTACAGCCGCCTGTATAGCAGCAGCAGCGATGCCGGCGGCGATACGGGCGCAAGCGAAACAACACACACAACCAGGCAACGCAGTGGCTCCGGGCGATACACGATAACCTCCAGCAGCAGCAACGGGGATGTGCCAACGGCCACGTTCACGCTGCGCAACAATCGAACACGCCGCAATGGCACACATGATTTGACAGCTGCCCCAAAAGCGACAGCGTCAACCATCATCACCAATGGCCACGCGACGGCGGAGGACAGCAGCAGCAATGGGCTGGACGCCAAGCTCAACGGACTCTCGCTGCTGTCGACGTCGCCCAAGCGCAATGCAATCTATGATAGCTCCAACGCTGCGGCAGCGGATACCACAGACGATGTGGCGGCATCGACGGCGTCTGATGTTAATTGTCTGACCGCAACGGTCACAGTGGCCAAGGCTAGGGCCAATGCCAATGCGAATACCAATGGTGATGTCAACGGCGACGCTGATGGCGATGGTGATGTCAGTGCGACGGCGACGCTGACGCTGGCAGAGGGCGCCACTGCGCGCAGCAAGGTAAACAATGATGAAAGTTAAACAAAAATAAAAACCGAACCAGGATATCTAAGCACCTGCCACAGGCATTCAGAAAATTGCAAATGCTAACAAATTGAAATTACTAATCGCATGCCAGGGCTGCCACCCAGGACGAGCAGCTGACAATCGATAATGCGATAACATACTGCTCCACTAACTATCGATATTTGAATATTTGCGCGTCTTTTGCTTGTGTGTGCGTGTGTATGTGATTTTATGCATTGTTGCTTCTGCCATGCTTTCAAGATGAAAAGAAATACATAATAATTAAAACCCACCCAGCCTCAAACCCGATCTCATTCCTGGACCTTTTGTGTTAGGATAAATTAGTATTCATACTGCGGCTACGGTCGGTCGGCCACGCAATCAACAATCATTACAAGCACATGTATGTCTATATATATAATTATATATAATTATAATTATTAACAATTTATAAAAAAAAAACGAAAACAAATCGTGTACATACATGTACATATGTATCTGTATAGACATATATTGGAATCTCACTTGGCATTTATATTGTTTCTTTTGAATCCATGTTTCTTTGTTGTTTCATTTTGATATGATCTGACTTTCTCTTTATGTGATTCGTTTTGTGGCTAAACACCTTTACACGCATCTCTCAAATATTCAAACTACATCTATATATATATATATATATATGTGTGTATTTCTATATATTTTTAGCTATACTCTCGCAGTGCGCGTCCCTTTTAACTAACCAAACTAACTCACTTGATTATTAACTGTCAATACCTGACGAGGGCAAAAATCATATAACTATTCAATCCAGAGCAATCGAAACCAAAAACCAAAAACAAACATACTATGTATGTATATATATACATATAAATATATATAGTTATATATGTATATTTATATATATGTATATATATGTGTGTATATATATGTATATATATATTGTATATATATTATCGATAACGCAACTGCAGCTGTAATTAGTAGAACTGATCGAATCGATAATAATCTAGGCAGGCGCTCCATCAAAGTTCAAAGCATCCATATTTGAAAAATTTTAGTTTAACGCAGTAGTTTGTATTTACAAACAGTCCAAATGTGTGTATAAGGTAGTTTTGAGAGTATGTATTTTTGGTAAGCACAACACACCTTTTCAAATTTGATGAAATTAAATTGAACAAACACAAATAACAAGAAGAACATCAAGAACCCGTATAATAATAATAATAACTACAATAATAATCACAATCACAATCACGCAAATAATAGTAAAAATAATAATAATAAAAAGACCATCAAGGCGGATTAAATAAAATCATTATCAATATATATAGAAAGCAATAATTGAATAAAAAAAAAAAAAAGAAAAACAACAACAACAAGACCAAAAACTAGGAAGAAAGGAAATTAAGTCCAAATTTACATTGCATCGTGTGTAACCGCCAGCCGCAGCAGCAGCAGCAGCAGCAGCAGCAGTAATAGCAGCAGCAGCAGCAACAGCAGCGACCGCACGATAAGGAGCTGTTGAATAATGTTAGACATTAAGAAAACCAGAGGATTCCATAAGATTCCAGCGTCCAAACTGCAGCGCGAGGCAAACACTGCGGCATCAGCAGCAGCTGCAACGGCAACTGACGAACACCAGCAGCACCACCACCACCATCACCACCACCACCAGCAGCAGCAGCAGCAGCAGAAGTCCCAACAAAGAGGCAACAGTAGCAACAGTCATAGCCATAGTCATAGCCAGCAGCAATTAGCCCAGGCCCATCAGAGTCAGAGTCAGCACCAGGGTACGTCACGGCACGCCAAGTCATTGAAAACTAGTGCTAACAGCGGGCCTGGAGTCGGCGTCACTGTCCAGAAACCGGTGACTTCACTCAAATACGCCGCCAGCAACGGGCCAAACGGCAGCAGTGGGCGGGCGGCGGCGGCGGCGGCGGTTGGCAACGTGAATCCGGTGCGGGCGGCTAATCAGCGCTATTTTTTGGTATCCAGCTACAAAGATCCCAGCTTCTTGAAGGCCGAGTGCGATTTGGCGCATGCCCAGGTAACGCTGAAGCAGGCGCCAGCTGGTGGCAAGACGCACAAGCGTAACAAGGCGCTCGACGATCACAAGAATAATAACAGCAGCAACAAATCAGCAACAGCCGTGATAGCTAACGGCACTGGCAACGGGACTTCAGTTAGTGAGATGCGTCGAACGACGACGCTTAATGGCAATAAAGCGGGCGGCACCAGCAGCAACAGCACCAACAACACCAACAGTGGCGCCAACTCGTCGAACAGAGCAACTACAACAACAACAACGACGACGACGACGACAGCATCAACAGGAGCTGGCAACTCAGCCGTCCACAGGATTGATATCAAGTATAGCCATAGCCAGAGCCAGAGCCAGAGCCATAGCCATAGCAGCAAACAGCAGCTGACATTGGGCCAAAAGACAACTGTTGCAGGAGGAACAACGGCAACATCCTCATCCGCTGGAATTGGAGCAGGACGACTTGTGGCTGGTAAACTGAAGCCTCTATTGCTGCACTGCAACAACAATCACAGTGCGATGAACAGTCATAGCAGCTATAATAATAATAACAACAACAACAGCAGCGCCACCAACAATAGCAACAGCAACAACAATATGCAACGCCAGCAGCAGCAGCAGCAGCAACAACATGACGACATTAGCTATATTGATAGCGACGATATACCGACCAGCACAGCAGCAGCAGGAGCAGCAGCGGCGACAGCGGCAACAACAACCACTGGATCATCAGCAGCAATAATAACAACAACAACCGCATCGGGCGCCATATCATCTAGCCAAAAGATGACAAACATTTGCTACTTCAAGCCCATAACGCCGCCACTGCAGCTGCGCAACCAGCAGCTGGGCGGAGATAAATCCAATGGTGGTCAGCGCTCGATCCGGCCCAAGTCGACGATAGTCTCGTTCACCAATTCGAACTTTGCGGCCAGCTACGAGAAGTTTAACAACTACAAGCACACAAATGGCGAACAGCGGCCCAAGGAGCGGGAGCGTGAACGGGATCGTGTGGAGCGGGACAATAGCGCCGGCAGCAGCAGCAATGCGCGACGCTATGGCATCGATTCGGTCAGCATTAAGGCGTCCATTGAGAAGTTTAACAATCTGAGCGAACAGAAGCGACAACCGGGACCGTTGCGCAGTAATGCAACAACATCTGCGTCTGGCTCGACAGCAGCAGCAGCGGCAGCGGCAGCAGTTGCAACAGCAGCGGCAGCAGCAGCAGCTGCGGAAGGCACCTCAAACAATGCTGGCGGCAGCAGCAGCAATCTGCAGCAGCGCTTCAGCGGCGATATGGAACATACACGCATTGCGGCTGGCTATAGCAGCTCCTTGACGCGTGCCGCTTATCGCACCGGCAGCAGCAACAGCAATACAGCAACGGCAACAGCAGCGACAGCAGCGGCAACGGCAGCATCATCATCAGCTGTGGCGCCCATGAGCAAGTCGGCCAGCCGGATTGCCCACGGCCTGTTGGCGAAGGCGGCCAACTCGGAAAATGCTGGCACAGCGATGGCAACAACAGCAGCAGCAGCAGCAGCCGCGGCAATGACGCCAACAACAACGGCCAATGCAGCGGCCAACAACAGCCACAAGGTAAATGTGCACCTTCATCACAACAACGACACAGCGGGAGCAGCAGCAGCGGCAGCAGCTGCTGCTAACTCGACCAGCGCCTACACTTACTCTGCCGCCGCCGCAGTCAGCAGCGTCGCAGCCAACGACAGCGTAAGTGGCGCTCAAATAGCACTTGGGGCAGGCGCCCAGTGCCCAATTTCTCTTTCTCTATCTCTTCCTGCTCTCTCTCTCTTTCTCTTTATCTCACATTATGTGTTTTAGTTTATGGTTTCTTCAACTTTGTAAAGTCTTGAGCAATAGCTGAAGGGGCTGCTGTCCTAGCGTTCATGTCCATCCTTATCACAAGCACAGACCACAACACCGTTATTCGTTTTAATTTTGCAGCCAACCAACAAACAAACAAACAAATATATATCAATCATCATTTTGTGTCTGTCTGTGTGTGAGTGTTTGATTTTATTGTAGATTTCTTTTTACATACATATATATAGTATATATACTTTCGTGTAGGTTTGGAGGAACAATGCGTCTTGATTTCTAATTGGATTTTGGTTTCGTTTTGCCTTTGTTGTTATCGATATAGTTATACGAAAAATAATCCCTTGTTTTGTTTTAGCTAACCCTCGCTTGCTTAAACCGCCATGTTATTATTCGTTAAGTTACGTTATGTTTGCATGCCACAATTTGTTTATATCCTTTTTTATTGTTATCCGCCATACACGTACACACGCTCATGCTCACACCCACATACTCACACTCACTTGCTCGCTAAAACATCGATACCAACGCCAGCCAATATCGATAGATGCATCCATTTCTAATGATCGATTGCTCGCTGCTTTTGAATAACTAACTGTAATTTTATCATTGCATTTATTTTATTTTTATATTTTTCGTTTTACTTATGCCCACTTTTCGTGTTACGTATCACTAAATTGAAATTGTGTTTCGTGCAGGGATCGCGCAATGTCGCAAGCAGCGTTCGCTCAGTGCTGCCGCCAGTGTCGCCAACGTCGAGCCGTTACTGGGACCGGGATCGGGACAGCGGACGGAACAGTACCAACGCCACAACCTCTTCCATTGGCTCATCGTCGCTGAGCACGAAGCATAATAGCCTGGACGAGGGCTACAAAAGCAGCCGAGACGAAAAGTTCGAAGGTGAGTAACGATCCATCTAGCCCTAATATACCCCAAGTCCAATGAGACTAACTACATCCCCTGATATGAAGAGAAGTTGTGTATGCGTTCGATATATATCGATCACGAGTCTTCTTATGAGCATAGATATATTATACCATTATTCATTGTAGTAGTATTTACATAAACATATTTTTAAAATTTATTTTGATCACCTATGCCATGCGAAAAGTGTGCTTTGGAGTTCGTTCTACTACAAATTGTAAAACAAATAGGCCTTAACTTTTTTTTCGATGCAAGCAATAGACAGTAATAAATTTTGTTCGTGTAACATAAACAAATATATTTATATATATGTATATATAAATAATATAAAATATATAAACAATATCACATGCGCATACATACAGATATTTGCATATAGCAAGAGAGCGAGAGAGATAGAAGACACAGCATTTGGGAAGAACAAGAAGAGGTATATGTATAATTTGATAAACAGATAAATATATATACGTATATATATTAAAATTATAATATTCTTACTTTAGTTCGCCCTTAAGTAGGCTGTGCTCGGCCCGTTGGTAATAGATGTCAGTTAGATTATTTCAGTATGCCAGTTGACATAGTGAGCCAGATATACATACGTAGGAACTTCCGCATAAACTAGATCTCAAATCCATTCACAATGCCGGCCGTCAATCGAACGCGAAGAAGGCCAATCAGTAACACGCCATCCGAATTGGGGAGTGCCTTTTGGGCCACGCCCAGTTAGCTATAATAACTCCATTGGCTTATAATAATTAAAAATTTTGATTGAATCCCATTACCCACAGGTCTATGCGGTCTGAGAAATATTGGAAACACTTGCTTCATGAACTCGGTCATCCAATGCCTGAGTCACACGACTGAGCTGACGCGCTTCTTGCGCGCCCATCACACCAACACGCGCACGGCAACCTCCAAGGATCAGCAAATACTATACGGCAAGTGTTCCATTCAAATAAAAAATGTTTATATTATATACTTACATATATACATATCTGTTGCCTTACAGAATTTGCCAAACTCATACAGGAAATGTGGACGTCAAATGTGCATAGTGTAACGCCGATGGAACTGAAGCGTGCCTTTTCGACAAAGCATCGCATGTATAGCGATTACAATCAGCAGGATGCGCAGGAGTTTCTGCGCTTCTTTCTTGACTCGCTGCACTCGGCACTGAACACCGGTGTCAAAGGTGAAACGCTTAACATTGACGATAATCTCAGGTGAGTGCTCACTTACACAACAAACAACATCGACGAGAAACTAATCTATGTGGATGGTTTTCAATTGCAGTGACAATAAGAAGGCCGATCTGACTTGGGAGTGGTATGCTAGGCATGAGAATTCCCTGATACGAGATTTGTTTGTTGGTCAATTGAAGAGCACACTGAAGTGTACAACGTGTGGCAATACGAGCGTTACCTTTGACCCATTCTGGGATCTGAGTGTGCCACTACCATCGTCATCGCGCTGCAAATTAGAGGCCTGCTTAGATCTGTTCATTAGAGAAGAGGTGCTAGATGGCGACGAGATGCCCACGTGCTCCAAATGCAAGACACGCCGAAAATGTACCAAAAGCTTTACCATACAGCGTTTCCCCAAATACCTGGTGATACGTAAGTGCAACCGACCAACCGGACTATATATAGTATATATAGTATATGTAGACATATGATTTACGTTTCTTTTGCTTATGCTGCTTCTTGCAGATCTAAAACGTTTCTCAGAAACACGCTGGAGCAAGCTCTCGAATATTGTTGAGTTCCCTACGGCGGATCGGGAGCTGAATATGGCCTCATATGGGGCAAACGCAAATTCGAATGTGCATTATTCGCTCTATGCGATCTCCAATCATATGGGTATGTTCCAATCCATTGCAGAGATTGCAGCAAGTGCTAATCATACTTATTGCTTAAACAGGCTCAACGGCTGGCGGTCACTACGTGGCCATCTGTAAGCATCCAGTCTCCCGCAAGTGGCATGAGTTCAATGATAATAGGTAACGTATACGTTCATGCGATACCCTCTGAATTATAATGTTAGTATTGATTGATTAACTGTTCATATTTATCGCATTCATTGTAGCGTTAGCGATGCTATCCCCGAGAACTGTCTCGTTTCATCCAGTGCCTATATCCTATTCTACGAACGAGCGTAAAGCTAACTCTAACTAACTACTCGTCCACAACATCCTGGCAGTTGAATTCAGAAACTATGTTGCGACAGCTACAATACCAACAGCAATAACAACACCATCAACTGCTACAAAGAAAATAGGAAAAAAAAAGAGTAAAACAACAAAACGACTAAAAACAAAAAAAGAGAAAAGAATGTGCAATAAGAACAGCAAGTCAAACCCCTAGTAAATGTTTCGTAGAATTTTGCAAATTGTGCAAACGTGCGTAAATTTAAATTTAAATTTAACTATAAACTAATTCTTAACTCAAGTCCAATTCCAAATAACAACAATGTCGGAATTGGATGGCAAAGCATGTATATGGCGATCATTGGAGGCGAATGATGTAAATAAGAGATGGATAACACCCAAAACAGACACCAAATAAGAACGTAAAACACATCAAGAAGAAACGTAAAATGAAATAATGAACGAACAAAATACAAGAATCAGACAATTTATGTAACACAGCTTTCGGCAAGCCAGAAAAACAAAACAGCAGCAATCGGTCAACAATAGAAAAAAAGCAAAAGCTCTTAACTAAGTATAAACAAATACCTTAAAGCAAATGCAGATGCAGCAGCTAAACAGAATGAAAAGAAAACTTAGGGAAGAACTAATGCAAAGCAACACAGAAACACTAGAACAGAAACAAAATTGTTATTTCTTCAAAATTTTGTCTTGCATTTCTCTGGCATATATATTTATTTAGTTTTCTTAGCGTCTTTATCGGAAATTTTGATCTATCCTTCCAGTCATTGAATATATATATATATATATATATTTATATGTATAGAAACATACCCTCACTCTATGTATGTAGCATATGTACATGTATGTATATATATTTATATATATCATCTATGTGTGTATAATATGTACAGTTGATCGAAGGCTAAATATTAAAGCAAGAGTGGTTTGCCGAAAGTCCTGTCAAGTGGTTGTGTAAAAAAGAAACTAAATTAATAACAAACGCAAAGAGAAACAAACAAACGAAAGATAAAAAGCAAATAACAGCAAGAAACCAAACAACACAATTGCTTAAGAACTTTCAAGAAAACGAATTGCAATCAACTAGTAATTTGCGAATTCACCTAAACTTGTGCAATGTATATCAGTATATATTTCATAAAAAAAGCAACAACAGCAAAAAAAAAAAAACAAACAAAAAAAAAAAAAGCAAATTGATCATTAATCAATAATAATAAAAGGAGCAAACACAAATGCAGTAAATAGGGGGAAAATTAGGGGCGCTTAGCAGCGCAGCTCCATAAAAAAAAAAAAAAAACACAAAAAACACACACACAACATAGCACACACACATTTACACACTCAACATAACTAGCAAAAACAAAAAGCTTTTAGCAAATGATTAGTTTATTAATAAAAAATAACAACAACAAAACCTGAGAGACAAGAAAGGTCATTTCTGCGCGAAGTGCAAAATTTATATATACATATATATAAAGAAAAGAAAAAACCAAATGACAAAGTAAAACTAACTGAAGCTGCATTGTGAAACGTACTTATGATAAATGCTAGCAGCTAATTATATATTATATAATTATAATGATGAGCATAGCACGAAACAAAAACAACAACAAGAACACCAACTATCAAACATAAAACAAACAAACACACACACACACCACAAAGCAAATAATTTAATTAATAATTAATATTTACATTTTGTTCCAATCAAATTCAAATCAATTGAAATCAATCCAATCGTCCGCCGCGTTCAACGTTCGATCTGAACATCAAACTAGTCTCAAAGTTATGGACATTGTATCTGGCGATACAGAGAAGGAGAACCTTGTTATGCATATAATATGAGTATATATAGTTTGTTTTGTATGTACTTTAGTTGATATTTTGCCCCATTTAGCCCCGATGATCCATCCCTCATACACGCACATACATTAATAAACATATATATATATATATATATATATATATATATATATATATATATATATATATATATATATATATATATATATGTTTGAGATATATATATATATATATATATATATATATATATATACATATATATTTTTAAATTAAATTTTTTTTATTTTTTTGCTATTGCTACCTTATTTGTTGCCTATTTAATTTATTTATTTATTGTATTGTATTTTGTATTTATGTAAATGATACACGAAGTGCAACCGAAATACATATGTATGTATGTATGTGTACATAATATTGCTTGTGCCCCAAAACAAGCAAGATTCAAACAATAAATACACTTACTTGCCCCACACACATAACGAGCTACTATAACTTAACAAACACACACACACCGAGCATAAACACTAAAACAAACAACAAAAACAAGACACATTATTTATTTATTTGTAAAAGAATGAAACAACAACTACTACTATATATATTTTTTCTGGCTTAACTATTAGTTAAAATTATAATTGTTGGATATTTTACTAACGTTACAAACAAAAAAATGAAAAATAAAAAAAAGTCTAAAAAAGATAACGAAATATAAAATGCAAAAAACAAAATCCAATTTAATTGGTTTTATTGGTTTGAAAATTAAGATCTAACTGAAATAGAGGCGCTATAGCGTCTTTCTCTCATTGTCTTTTACTTTGAGACATATTGTTTTGGGGTAATTTTACGATCGTGAGTGAGAAAGCTATACATGTGTATATAGCTTTCATTTGTATATCAGGTCGTCTGGCAGCTGCGAATCTCTTCTGATTGGACTTTGAAAGAAGAATCGATGTGCGTAATGGGTAATTAACGTAAAGGAAGAGACAAATCTTTACGTTTTATACCACTTCGGTTTTTTATCGATAGCTTTTTCAATACATTTACAAAATATACATTCCCTTTTGGTTTGTATCGGAGGCTGCCGCACCGTGATGTTTTCTATTGTGTGTCCGTTAATGTGAATGTGTGTGAGTACGTGTGAGTATTCGTGACAGTGAATGTGCGCGTGTCTGCTTGTTTATATTTATGTTTGATTGAGTCTGCTGTGTGCATGCGAGATCGCATGTGTGTGTGTGAGTATGGCTCTCCTTTACATACGGCAATAGCCAATGATTTCATAACGAACAAAAAACTATGCAAAACTGTTATTACAAAATATATATATATATATATACGAAATATTCATTCATGTGTAATCCTCTCAAACGTATGCAGCGGCGTTAAAAAATATGTTATCCGATTGTATGTTTTCAGATGCGTCTGGGCGGGAAGATAATATCCAGAAACAACATTTTCCTTAATGAGCGTGAAAAAGCTTAACATAAAAATACAACTAGCCAACTGAACGCCGAATGGCAAGTGACAACGACAAAAGGCGACGATGAAGGCGCCTTATAACCGTCGATCATTTGCGATTCTCATCCTTGCTAGCCTTGGCACTGGCGCGCGTAGCCTTCGTATCCTCGTACATCTTTATCAACTGGCTCTTGGTTGGCATCGGCTTGATATGACCCCACTGCACCAGATATTTGATAGATAACGTGGTTCCACCTATAAAAAAGAAACACAAAATATATGCAATATGATTCTTCTATTATTTTTCGATAGCCCTTACCCAGTGTCAATGCATAACGCACTGGTGTAGCCACCTTATAGCACAGATAGGCGATCGCGTAGTGGCCCATATCAGAGCCTTGCACCTTCTCAATGATGTTCTCGCTCAGGTGTAAGTACTGAAGCACGGCAGGTACGTCGACGCCGCTGTTGACCAAATATAAAGTTACCATATGAAAAATTGTGGGTGTTAGATGAAGGTGCTGCCAGTCGCTCACCTTTTTGATAGGTAGTAAAAGCCGCCGAACCATCCAATCGATGTTATCACGTGGACAGGTATAAGCACATACCAATATTGCTTATACATGTGCTTGAACTTGGCGAAGAGGCCCATGTTTGCCGCCTCGCCAAACAGTTCGTTAGAGTTGGACACATTGGTGGTGGTGGTGCTGGTACTGGTGCTGTTGCTGGTACTAGTTGTGGTGGTGGCCGTTGATGAGGATTTGGTGTCCGTCTTGTTGGCGTTTGCACAGTGCGAGTTTGATTTAGTGCTAAGACGCGCATAGCTGCGATATCTGGCGACAAGCAGCGGTGACAATATTGTTGTCGCTGTCGTGGTTGTTGAAGGCAATGTTGATGAGGATAATGATGAGGCTGATGATCTGCCATTTCCCTTATTGATGCTGCCCAAGAAGCTGAGGCAACGTGGATTTAGATTGAGATTTACTCTAGGGCTGGCGATGCGCGCTAGAATGCAGACAACGCCGCTGCCAACACCGCGGCCGCAGAGCAGGCTCGATAAAAGTCCAACCGTTACCATGGCTTATGCTCTGTGGTACACGAATTTATATATTTTTTTTTTTTTGGGATTTTCTGTTTTTATTTTTGACGAATATTATAAATCGCCAGTTGTATATAGGGCTGAAAGGTATTAGAAACGTTTGCTATGTATTTTATATTTCAATATTTTTTCCTACTTTACCACTCAGCTTCGGGCAACCCGGCACAATTTCACCTGCTGATTGGAGATGTGTGCGTGAACATACATATATGTTTGTCGCGGCCCGGACGCAACTACTTTTCAAATTTGAAATATATGGTATAAAATCTAATAGACATTGTCCAGAAAATATTCTAATAAGTAATTTAATGTTGGGATGATGTTCGTGTTTGTTGTGGGTACTTTTGTATTTAAGATTTAGGGAAGTGTCAATTTGTATGAGGAAAACTATTTATGAAAATCACGACATTTATAGTCACGATCTCCAAACTAATTTTATCAGCATTGCCATACTTTACTTAGGTAAATCAGCTGATGTACTAGCAACACGTGTTTTAGATTCGTTGGCAACGCGGTCTTTTGCCAAATTTGTGAATTTCTATATAATGGCATGTAGCGATGTATCGATATTTTTTGTATATAAATATCATTTCAATTCACTTCGAGTGTGTGGCGGATTCGCAAGCTTTATTTATATTTGGTAGTTTTCAGAACATATTATAAATTGAAACTTTTAAGACGTCAAGCGGCATGGCAACTGCAACTGGTGAATTGTCTAAGAAGTAAGTACACGCAATCATTGCTTAAATTGAAGTGTTTATCATCATCAAAAGGCGGCCAATTAGTCAGCAATTGTGAGGTTAAGTCGAACTGTTTCGTTGGTTGAAAGCGGTTGATAGATAGACAATAAATAAAATATCACCTGAAAGTAACGTCTGCAAAATGATTGCACGCACCATGATTAGACACTTGGTATATTCGTCATCAATCAAACAACTAACGGTGACAGCTTCGAGATATTACCATGTGGCCGACATGCAGCTGGCCCCAAGTAAACGTACAAAACTGTTCGTAAAATTAGCTCGGTCTCATGAAATTTATCTGATATGGTGCTTATTTTCAGTGAGCTGAAACGCCGGCTGAAGGCTGAGCAGAAGGCCAAGGAAAAGGCAGAAAAGGAGGCAACTCGCTTAGCTACCGAGACTCCCGATGCCGGTCACAAGAAAAAATCTTCCGCCGAACAGGAAGAAGAGATATCACCCAATGAATACTTTAAGCTGAGATCAGCTGCTGTTGCCGACTTAAAGCAAACATCTGAAAATCATCCGTATCCACACAAATTCCACGTTAGCATCTCACTGGAAAACTTTATTGAACAATATGCTCAGCTCAAAGATGGCGAAACGCTCGACCAGGTCAATTTAAGTGTTGCTGGACGTATTCATGCCATACGCGAGTCCGGTGCCAAGCTCATATTTTACGACTTACGCGGCGAGGGTGTCAAGCTGCAAGTGATGGC
This sequence comes from Drosophila mojavensis, assembly GCF_018153725.1. Lineage (NCBI taxonomy): Eukaryota > Metazoa > Arthropoda > Insecta > Diptera > Drosophilidae > Drosophila > Drosophila mojavensis. The sequence goes on from NW_025318667.1 coordinate 15,676,701, forward strand.
CAGTGCTAAATCATACAAAAGTGAAGCGGCGTTCGAGCAAGACACGGCCAAGTTGCGTCGTGGCGATATCATTGGCGTCAATGGTCATCCCGGCAAGACCAAGAAGGGTGAACTATCCATTATGCCCACTGAGCTGAAACTCCTCTCACCCTGTCTGCACATGCTGCCGCATCTGCATTTCGGACTTAAAGACAAGGAGACTCGCTATCGTCAGCGCTATCTAGATCTAATACTGAACAACAAAGTGCGTGAAAATTTCCAGATTCGCGCAAAGGTACGTGACAAACACATTAACAGTTGTATGTACAATATTATCATTAAATAAATGTAAACCTATAATATCGTGCCTCTTCATACACAGATAATATCATATGTCCGCCAGTTTCTGGATCGCCTGGGCTTCCTTGAGATTGAGACACCAATGATGAATATGATTGCTGGTGGCGCCACTGCCAAGCCCTTCGTCACTCATCACAACGAACTCAAAATGGATCTGTTCATGCGCATAGCACCAGAGCTGTATCACAAAATGGTTGTTGTAGGCGGTCTGGATCGGGTCTATGAGATCGGTCGGCAGTTCCGCAACGAAGGCATCGATTTGACCCACAATCCTGAATTTACCACTTGTGAATTTTATATGGCATATGCTGACTATTACGATCTAATTGAGATTACTGAGCAAATGTTATCTGGCATGGTTATGGCCATTCATGGTTCGTACAAAATTAAATACCATCCGGATGGCCCCGAAGGCGTCGAGCAAGAGATTGACTTTACGCCCCCATTCAAACGTGTCTCTATGATCAAGACTCTCGAAGAGAAGCTGCAGGTCAAGTTTCCATCAGCAGACACATTCAACAGTCCGGCTGCCAACGAGTTTCTGTCCCAACTGTGTGCCAAGCATCAGGTAGAGTGCCCGCCGCCACGCACCACCGCCCGTCTGCTAGACAAACTGGTTGGTGAGTTCATCGAGGAGACATGCATTAATCCGACATTCATTTGCGAGCATCCGCAAATAATGTCGCCACTCGCCAAGTACCATCGCAGTGTGCCCGGCCTAACGGAGCGCTTTGAGCTCTTTGTGGCCAAGAAAGAGGTGTGCAATGCGTACACAGAACTTAACGATCCCGTGGTGCAGCGGGAACGTTTCGAACAGCAGGCTGGCGACAAAGCCGCTGGCGATGACGAGGCTCAAATGGTGGACGAGAACTTCTGTACAGCGCTTGAATACGGCCTGCCACCCACCGGAGGATGGGGTATGGGCATTGATCGACTAGCCATGTTCCTGACCGACTCAAATAACATCAAGGTGCGTACCAAATCAGAAGTTTCCAACAAAACTATTTACTTTCATACCCTAATATATATATGATGTTCTCTTGCAGGAGGTGCTCTTGTTCCCTGCCATGAAACCCGAGGAAGCGAATCGCACACCAGCAGCTAATGCAGCCGATGAAAAGCAGTCCGTCCAATAATAGACGAGCACTCAATTACCCAGTTACAAACCCCCCCACACACACATACAGACAACTGTAATATGTGTCGCTAGAATTCTCTGTGTATTGCTTTAAATTATTAACTGAATTAAAAATGTATTAGCTTCCGACTTCAATTATACAATCCTCGTTTTTCTTTGTATGACATTAGGAATTGCTGCGTTAGCCTAGTGAAGTAGTTGATCAATATTAAAAAAGAAAAGAATAAGCTCCGCATTGAAAAATAAATTTTTTTATTTCATGTTTTGCAACGAGAAAGCTCATAGTCTTTTCTTAGCAATTTGTATTCCGTTAAATTGCTGAAATTAAGTAACTGTATACCCAAACATTGGGTAGAAACATTTTAAAACAAAATTAAAATGAGAAAACATTCGCTGTTCGATTAAAGCTAAACATATGATTAAAGTTACAAAGTGCCTGAGTGGGTCTGATACTGATCATTAATAGTCGGGCTCATCAGCTGGCTTCTGGTACACGGGTCCCTTCTTCCGCATATACTGATTGATAAACTCATATGACTTATTCTTCACCGATTCAGTGCAGGCCAGTTGATTTCCGGTCGAGTCACAGTAGCGCATCTCTTTGGTCGTTATGTGGTGGCTCAGCTGAAATATATGATTCAAAGGATAAGAATATTCACATTAGTCGACTTCTCTTAATACAGGTTTGTATACCCTGTATCCATTGAGGTATGCAGGTCATATTGATTGTCATTGTCAGACCACATAAAGTATATGTATATATTATAGAAGAATTGAGCACTGTTTGTCTGTCTGTCCGTCGGAAATCAGGGCACCCCGATTTAAGTTTTCTGATTTGTTTTTTACTATTACTTACTCGTTTGATGAGAAACTTATAGTCCTCATCGCTGACAATGCGACCCATCGGACAGCTTTCCTTGCGATATGGACGCAGGAACTCCGCCACATGGCCGCTAATCTCAAAGCGAAACTTCTCGACGCTGCTGGATGAGCTGCTCAGTGACCTGAAAGGAATAATTGAATGATTGGGATTCGCTCGATTCTGTTTGTGGAGTTGTTGTGCTTACGTTTGGCGCTTCCTTTCGCGATCATCGCGATGTTTCTTCTTGCTGTCCGTCAGTTGGGGTGGCATGGGCAGTTTACGTTTTGTGTTGAGCGGGGAATCTGCATCGGAGTCGCTCGATGTGAGCCCCAATATGTTGTTCTGGATAGACTCTTCTGATTTACTTGAGTTCTTGCTGGCATTGAGAGCCACAATCTCGTCCACACGCGCATTGTCATTGCCGTTGACAACTATGTCGCTCAATGGCTGGGCGGCACAGGCCGGGTTTGGCTGAGACTCCTCATCGGAGGAGTACAAATAGTCTTGAATGGGCACTACATCACTGGCTTGGTCAGCTCCAGCTGGTTCCGCGTTGTTGGCCTCACTGTTGGTGCGACGAAAGAGTTCCTTGCGGCGGCGTATTTTCTCCTTGTTCTCCTTATACTTGCGCGACTCCTGCTGATTGTGGATACGGTCCTCCTCACGTCGCGGACTGATCATACAGACGGAGACGAGTCGCTTGCGACGTATTTCGCGACGCTCCTGGACCTTTGCCTCGATATACTGACGCAGCGACTTGGGACTGAGGCTGCCCACATAGTCCTCATCAATGTCGACCAGCACGTCGGGATTCACTTCCTTCTTCTCGGCTGGCTTCTCCTTCACTGGTGAATCGTCTATCAGCTTTTCCAGACGTTGCTGTGCATTCGGCGGCTCCCACTGCGGGATTCGATCCCGTAGATTATAATAAAAGATGTCGCCTTCGGGGGTCACATGAAAATGCCAGGATGGCGGCAATGGCTCCACATTGGCGGGCAACTTATACTTCACATCATCACCGTGCTCCGGCGACTGCTCGTCGCTGACATCGTCGCTGTCTTTGCCGCAACGCAGCGGCGCTGCAACCGGCATATCCTCACTGTTGAACCATTCCTTGGTCTCCGTATCCTGGTAGAAGGGCAGCTGCTTCGGATCGGTGCTTAGGTCAGCGCCAAAGTATTCGCAGCGCACCTCATGCTCGCGCCTATCTCTGTTCCACATACGCCTGTCCGCCTTGTCTTTCGCCGCCTAAAAGGGATGGAAGATATAGTATATACATATATATATACAGTCCAGTCGTGATGAGAGTATTCTGGCATTTACATACCTTTTGCTCGAACAATGAACGTCGCATCTTCTTAGTCATGGCGCGACGCAGATTATCGGATTGGCAGCGAGGATCTGAATTGACCATGCCATGGCTGATGCCAGCGGCGCCTTCTCCGCGTCCATTGCGCTCCTTGAGCTGCGGCTTGGGCTTCTCGTAGCGATTGCTGGTGTCGCGCCTGAAGCGATCCTGCCGATAGGGATCGCTGTTTAGGGTGGCGGAGGCGCTGTTGCTGTTACTGTCCTCCAGCGCTGTGGCCGCGTAGGGCGTCTGCTGTTGGCGATCCGCCTCGCGTTCATGCTCCTTCATCTGCTCGATACGCTCACGCTTGGGTATACGAAAGGTTTCGGGCAGGGCACTCCATTTTTGCAGCAGCGCCACCATACGTTGACGCAGTGCATCCAGCTCCGCATTTGGTTTTGATTGTTGCTCCTGTGTAGCTTTTTGCTTCTTAGAACGGCCCTTCGCCAGGCTGGTGCTCCAGAGCTCCACGCTCTGATAGACGCGACTATCGTTGAGCATTGTCTTATTCGGTATGGGCAGCGATTCCAGGGCCTCGATCAGTGCCAGCCGCAGTTGATGGTCGTTGCCACTCTCGCTGATCCAGGCGTGCAGCAGTCGCAGGCCATGGTAGTCAAGGAAGAGCCGACGGCACGGCAGCTCACCATGCGTGAGCACGCCCAACAGCTCCAGGCGTGTCTCCAGCAGCTTGGCGCGCACCATGCAGCGCGAGAAGCTAAGCGTGTTCGCTTGATTCTTGAGGCCGCTGCGATTGAGCTGACGCAGCTGCGCCAGCACATCCGGATCTTCACGCTTGTCGGGTATGCGCGAGGCAAACTTGTCGCCAATGTTGCTGCCGGACGGACGTAGCCAGCGTCCGGCTTTGTACTCGCGATCCTTGGGCTTTGTGGGCTTCTTGCGCGGTGCTGACGCCGCCACCTTCGATGACTTGCTCGCCTTTGGCTTGATGAGCTTGGTTGCTTTGGCTTTGTGGCCCTTCTTGTCTGTTGCTTCCACTCCTTGTGCCTGTTCCGGCTCCAGTTCTGGCTCCTGTTCATCGAGCTCCTCGGATTCACTGCCGCTCTCCGCGTCCAACTGCTCACCTTCATCCGAGTCCGGCTCGCCGCCAATCCAGCCGCGACAATTTTCCGACTCGCAGTAGCAGCGCTGAGCATCACGGCCATAGCGCTGATACTGATAATCGAAGGTGATCTCCTCCCCAGGCAAGATCGTCTTAACGCTGAAGAAACCAATGCGCAGCTCGCCATTCACCGTCCACTTCTGGGTCTCGGCATTCGGATCACAGCTGTGGTTGATGTACCGCGAAATGTTGCCCTTGACGGTCGCATCGATGATCGCCTCGCCCCTCAGCGCCATAAAATAATAGTGGCGATTGCGGATCTGCGAATAGTGATGCTGGCGGCGCTCGAACTCCTCGCTGTCAATGACCTCGCCCACATATTCCATTATGAATTCGCCCGGCGGTATCAACATCTCCGCCGTAATGCCGCACCCCTTCTTCTTGGTGCGGAAGACGCGGCAGGGCCAGCCCTGATGCTGCTGGAACCGTTTGTTCGTGCAACGGTCGCCATAGGTGCACAGCGGACCGCACTCGATCATTAGCATTCGATTGATGCAGCCGGCGCCGCAGCACAAATGCCCCATGGCCTCCTCGTCGCCGGTGAGGAAGCAATCACATTGCATCTCGGCATTCTCCTTGCTCACTTGACGGGCGCAGTGGTAGTAATTGTCCTGCAACAGCTGAAACGAGTTGAGGCCGTGCTGGCGCAGGAACTGCTCGTTGATGGCATCGATGATCGCCAACTCGGCCAGCTGATCCTCCAGGCTAACGGGTACGGTCGACTGATTATTGACGTTGCTGAAGCAGCTCATGCTGCTCAGGCTGGATCTGGGCAACTGCGGCTTCTGCTTGATGCGATGCGAGCGACGCACTGCATTGCCCTTGCCATTGTCATTGCTAGTGTTATTGCCATTATCATTCCCATTACCAGCTGCATCGTCCGTGGCGCTATTGCTGGGCTGCGGCGATGTTGAGGGTGTCGTGATTGGTGTCTCAATATTTGCCACACAGCGTGCAAACTCATCTTCCTTCGACTCCTGCCCATTGTCCGGCTTGTAGTCGCCATCTTCTATGATCTGGGCAAGATCTGTCAGCTCAGCTGTTGGCGTTGGTATGCCACAGCTTGGCACCTTGTTGCCGCCACCGATGGATTCCGAAGACTCGGACGCTTCGCTGATTTTGCATTGCGATGCGCTGGAATCGGAGTCAATGGAATCTTGGCAGCTCAGGCTGTTCGACAGCCGCTTAGACTCTGAGGCGTCTTTGCCGGACACATTCTTCGCATTTGCCTTGGACACGGGATCAAGCTCGGGATTAGCCTGCGCTGCCTTCAATGGAGACTGCAAGTTGCCTTCTTTGTCGGTGGGCAACGTTAGAGAGTCCTCGGCACGATCCTTACAAATGGTACTTTCACAAGAAGATGAGTCGATATTGATATTGGTGGTGGTGGTGCTGTTGGTGGTGTTGGTATCGGTATTGGTATCGGTATTGATGGTGTTGATATCGGTATTGGTATCGGTATTGCTGGTGTCGGTATCGGTATCGATGCTGGTGGTGGCGTTGGTGTTGTTGTGGCTTTCCTGTTCCTGTACCGGCTTGGCCGATTGCTTCTCTAATTTAAGTTTCTTTTTAGTTTTCTCTTCCTGGCGCATCTGAGCGCTGGCCTTATCCATTGCCTTGAAGAGCGCATCGCACTCAACGACGCTGGTTGTTTTCTCCTTTTCCTGATTGATTTTCTCGTCCACATTGCTGGAGGCTGTGGAAATGGAACTCGGATTAGTCTTTTCCTCTCCTGCTTTTTGCTCGGCCGTCTCCAGCTTGGGGTCAGCTTCCAATGGGCCTAACGATTTCTCTATGCAGGATGCCGTGTCGGAGACGATAGGCACCGAAGCGCTGGAAGTCGACGAGTTAGATTCCATTTGAGTGCTGCACAAATTATCTGCAGAGTGCTTCAGTTCTGAAGTTACAATATTGTTTGCTTGCTGCTCTGACTCTACAGTGCTAACTACGATTGACAAATCAGTGCTAGCTTGATTTGACTTCGAGGCAAAACCAAATTCCGATCGGATGTCTGATTGGATGTCAGCGTTAGGCATTTCTTGCTGTGATTCTAATTTGCAAATGGATTCCGATTCGTCATCCAATTGCGGCAACAGCCCTAATTTAGAGCTATTGCTGATATTATGCTTATTGAGATCAGTGGTTGCAGCTGGTTGCGACTCCTGTTCGTATGATCTACTCTCCAGCACTATTTTGGAGCTGACGGCTGCGATTTCAGCAAATGTTTCTTCCAACGTCATTTTGCAGCCGTTTGTGGAGCCCCGCAAACTGGAGCGATTGCTACGCCGCCTGGCCGAAGGCACCGGCCCAGCACAGTCCTCCACTTGCTCCTTCTCTGCATTTTCTTCTCTTAAGCTACTTGTACTCTGTGGTTTCAGTTGTGGCAGTTGTTTGTCAGCTCCGACAGGTGAAATTTTCTTAGGTGCATCGGTTTCCGATTCCTCCTGATGCCGTTGATTTTTCTTGTATTTGCGAAGCATCACCTTCACGTTAGTAGCTGGCGTCTGCTGAGCCTCTTGTGATTGCTTGTCAGTTTGGAGCTTAACTATTGTATCAGTCTTCATATTTATTCCTGTTATGTCCAGTGGCGGCTTTGGTTCATTTAATGTATGATTTGGTAGCGTCGGCATAGTTTCACGCTTAACGTTGACACGCAACTTGTGTCTAAATTTGGTTTTCAGTAGATAGTCGGTGTAGGCATTAATTCCACCATAGGCAGTGGTTGAATTGGTAGCCGAGTCAGAACAAGTGATGCTGCGACTATTTTCTACAGTGCCTCCGTCTGCAACTTGTGCTGTCAGCGCTGCCTGTGCGCTGTGGTTCCGTCCACTTTTGCGCTGTTTCCGAAACAGTAAATCTCGCTCACTTTGCTTCTCAGCTAAGTCCGACTCCTCATTGCATCCTTGCTCAAGTGTCTGGCACTCTCTAGGCTTTGTCTTCGCAAACGGCTCAGCTGAAGATACCGATGGCGATGATGTAGGCACTTGCAGATCTGCAGCTGCTGCTGGCGTTGTTGTTGCCGCAGCGACATCACGTACGTCAAGTGAACACCTTGTTGACGTTGCTGGCACAGGTGCATCAGTTGGCGATTTGTTTGCCTTTCGGTTTTTATTGAGCAATTTCCGAACATCAAACTTAATCACTTTCTTGCGAGAGCTGCGCCGGCAATCGTTTAATGTAGGCGACACTGTGGGCACGCATTCTGCGAAGCTCTCCGCCCCGATATCCTCGGCTGGCGTTTCGGTCCCAGTCGGTTGTGGGCTGCTCTTCGGAGGGCTGCCGAGACATTTGCGCGGCGTCGTTAATTTTGCCGGCGTTTTTGTCACTTTGCTTGACGTCGGTTCGTCCATTGATTTTAGTTGGCGCCAAAATCAATGTATAGGCACTTTGATTTAGCCGGCGCACAGTTTTAATACTACCATAAAATTGTTTAATTTACAAATTATAGCAGTTCACTTATTTGCAATTAAATTTGAAGTCTAATCAGAATACTCACATAGAATAAAACTACCAATGGACACAGATCCAAATCTTTTTCTTCTTCTTCTTTCGCATTTGTTTAAGTACTTGCAAAAACTTAACTGCTCAACTCAAGAAAATAGCAAATAAAAACCAAGTATGTAGGTCAAGCGTTGCCATACATTGTTCTATCGATATGGATATTGCAATTGGTTTTAACTGGCAAAATACGTTATCGATTGTCACTTGGTAATTTTAAAGAAATATATATGGTCACCAATTATTCATAGCAAAAATACACATAAACATCGATATTTCGATACAATCCAGACGGTCTTCTTAACACTATCAGCGCGCCTTTTCTTAAAACGCAGTTTTCTTATTATAAATAAAAATGCCACCAAAGCGAGCTAAAAAAGCTGCCCCTAAATCTGTGAGTATTATTACGTGCCCCTCTAAATCTAATTCATATTTAAGCATATATATTATCGTGAGTAGTCACCGGCAACAAGCGACGAGTCCAAGGCTCTGGATCCGAACAGTCCGGTGCTATATATTGAGCATTGTCGCTCTTGACGGGTCTTTCGTCGTCGCGCCGAGGAGTTACATGCTGCTCTGCAAAGTAAAATTCAAAATGCAGACCAGCCTTTCCAGCTCCAATTGCAACTTAATGCCCAGGGTGCACCCAGACGCGGAGCATTCGAGTTGTCCTTCGCCCCACATCCTACAACAATAGTCAACGAACAACAATCCCTTTGGTCCGGTCTGAAACGCACACCGCGTGCCCAAAAGTTTCCCAATATCGATGAAATATATCAGCAAATAATGCAGGCATTCAACAAGTTTACGGAGAAAACGAGCAAACGCAAACGCAAACGCTCATCATCATCGCCGCCAACATCCTCATCCAGTTTGCCAAAACGTGCAAAGGATGCAGCCATTGAGTCTCCAAAAGCAAAAGTCTCAAAATAATGTGATTTTGCATCGCTTAGTTAATTGACATCGATAGTTTTTCAGCAGTAGCGCCATATGATCATTGAACGGTAAATCCCCAACAGGAGCTGTTCTTTGTGAAGTTTTTGCCTGTAAGCTGAAAATCTTCTGACGTCATCCACTAAGAGCATCGCTTAAGATCACATAAATAATGAAGATGATTATTGATTGATTTTTATGGAATAAAATTCTATTAAATATAGAGCATTGAAAGAGCTTATCGTATATACATATACATACTTACAAAATAGATTGTGTTTCCATATAACGAGATTGTTATACTTAAGTTTCTCAATATTTGTCGTTTGTAAGTTGGATTCGAAATAAACAAAAACAAAATAGAGATCTGTTTAAAAATTGATTTATAATTACGAGTTTTATATACACATAAATATCTCATGTTTTTTATTCGTACACTTTTGTATTTGCCCAGCCAATTTTTTATGGTTGTGCTGTATACACTAAATACACATATTGGTGTACGTTCTTATAAAAAAAGCATGTATAGTCCAGATCTAAATAACTTCAAAAATTTGTCTAAAAGCCTTCCAAAGGTTTATAAAATTATGATTTTCAATTTTATTAGAACTTTTGTCTTTGATTTTCAAAATGTACAATATTCTTATTTGTTTTGTTTTTCTTTCTTTTTTTTTTTTTCTTGTTTGTTAAATTTGTATTTCAGCTCTCTCACATCCTTATGAAATATATTATATCCTATAGAAAAAATTTTGGTTTACGAAATTGTTTTTGTTGCGCTGGACTGGACTGAAACCCTTAAACCCTACCACACTGCCTAAGAATACATGGAGCCAATGAATTTGAAATTAGAACTTAATCGTATTTAATTAAATAAATGAAGTAAACAACAAAAAATATAATTCAAAAAAAAAAAAAAAAAAAAAACAATATTAAGTGTGAAAATATTGAATATGGCGGCAACAAAAACCATTTGAAATTTGTAAAGAATTTCGCCGCTTCGTTTCTTTACATTTGTTGTTTAAGTAAATTTGCATTACATATGTATAAATAATATGTATGTATGTACTGGATGTAAGTGTCTATGTGTTTGTTTGTATGTATATAGATTTATATATATATATGTATATAGGTTATCAACAATAAATTGGCTATGGGAACGTACAATTAGATAGGCGACAGAGTTACCAGTAGAATAAAAATTTTGCACGCCTGCTCGGATGTGTTTTGTCCTGGTTTGTCTGGTCTGGTCTAGTCAGGTGCTGGACTCGAATAAGGAACTAATAAAAACTAGGTCTTACGCTAATTTTAAATTACTAATAAGTTGAAAAAAATAGTAAATCGCCGTTTATGAAACGAATGCGATAAACAGTTAATTAGATAGATTGATAGGTAGGTTAGGTAGTGGGTGAATGTGGTCCATACGAAATGCCACCTACATGGGCTGATCCTAGCGTTACAGATACTTGCGATAATTGCGCAAATGCGCACTGCCATCCTCAACGCCGACGCCACCCACGCCAACGGCCGCGGCGGCACTCTCGAACGATGGCGGTTCATTAACCAGGCCCGGACTGGGCGGATCACATGTATTGCTGGGCATGCCACTGGTGCCAGTGGTGTTGTTGCCTGTTGGTGTACCCTTGGCACGTCGCCTGCCCCGTGTGCCAGCGCCGCGAGATCTGCGTCCACCGCTGGATGTCGGCGTACCGCCAATGTCACCCGCCTCAATCGCTTCCAGTGACGCATCCAGCGCCGCATCTGTGGTAGTAACGCGCGTTCGCGTCACAGCGCTGCGTCGGCGCGCGCTGTTGCTGTTGCTAGCAGTGGCAGTTTCGTTGCTGGCATGTGTCGATCCACGTTTGCCCGGCCGGCGTTTGCGTCGCTTTTTGTTACCATATCGCGGATCGTAATCGTATTCATCGTCTGCTGGAGACTTCGGATCCTCCAGCGAATCTACATCGTTCATATCCATTTCATCGTAGAACCACTCCTTGGGCAAATCATCTTTTGATTGATTCTGCTGTTGTTGCTGCTGTTGTTGTTGCTGTTGTTGTTGTTGCTGCTGCTGTTGCGTTTGCAATTGACTGTCTTTGCTATCGGATGTGTCACCGCCGGCGGCGCCCAGCGAACAAGACTCCTCCATGCTGAACGCTCCGTTGAAGTCATGCGTTGTATCATTATGCAGCGTGCTCAGCACGGTCGGCGTTGTCGATGCGCCGCCACCCGTCAGCATATTGAGGCTTAGCGTGGAACTGCTGCTGTTAGTGCTGGCTATGCTGGCAGTGCCGCTGATAGCAGTGCCACCAATATTAATGCCACTAGCCACTAGCGCTTCGTGCTCCTTGCGAAGCGCCTGAAAGGGGCGCTCGGGAAACCGGCTGCAAGTTTGTGGTGGAGTAGACCTAACATTAAGGTATAAGAATAACTTGTAGTTCAATGAGTACTCACCTGTACATCTTGGTCAAGTATTGACGGCGACTTTTACGCCAACGAGCCGCAGGATACGTGTAGATCTGGCCCTGGCGAAAGCCAGGCATTCGCTGTCGCTTGTCCATGAATAGCTGTGAGTGATTCTGCGCAACGCCCGTTTGTGGATCGAGGAATGGCAGTCGTAATCGCCGCTCGATGCAGAGGCGTGTGTTAAAATTGGCGCTATATTCGATCGTCTCACGGTAGCTGACATCCTTGAAAAAGCTTTCGATCTTGGCCAGATTCGGCATTGATACGATTTGTATGTTAACGGCCGAAGACATGACTCCGTACTGTTCCGGTGCTGTCCGCGCTCTCGCTTCACTTCCCCCTGGTGTATTGTTATCTGGTTGTGCGAGCAACGCTTAATCCATTTAAAACCAGCCCCAGCGGCTAGCGCTGAGTTGACGCTGCGCCGCTGCTGCTTGCGTTGACTTTTGTATTTTGTTTCTTATCTCTATTCGCCTGCTTTTTCACACCGCTTTCACTGTTTTCGTCTTTTGCAAATCTTATAGTGCTAGGTTGTGTGTGGCTGCTATTAGCAATGTTTTCTATGCGATATATCGCTACCATATAACAGGCCTGTGTTGTTTTGCATAGTTGCTGATGATTTGATCGATAGCTTCGACTTTAACGGTCATTTGTAATTTGTCAATTGTCAAATTTATTTTTTACTATTCAAATAAGCTAAGGTGTATTTAAAATTCGTAGCTATGTAACATTTTCTTTTATTATTGATTTAAAAATATCGCTAACATAGCCACCCTGGTAGCGATTGGTGTGGCAACTTTGGCACATACTGTTTTTGTTTACTGCTGACGTTGCCACTTTTGACGTTGACAGTTCATCGTGAGTGCGTGCACGAATGACTGGTGCGATTGTATGTGTAAGCGAGCGGGGGTCGGCCGCTTTTCCGTTTTAGTTGATTTTTAAAGCATTTAAATGGAGTTGCACAACAACATAACACTGCCAGCTATATTAATTGGGCTACTGCTATTATGCGGCTCATCCAACGCCTGGCACTCCGAGGAGCTGGAGATATTTGATCTGGTCGAAGAGGTCAACAAGAATTTCTACGAATTTATGGGCATCAATCAGACTGCCACGAACAATGAAATAAAGCGCGCTTTTCGCACCCTTTCCATTGTTCTACATCCCGACAAGAATCCGGCCGAGGATGCCAACATCCAGTTCCGCAACCTCGTCTCTATCTACGAGGTGCTCAAGGATGCATCGAAACGCGAGAAATACGACAAGGTGCTGCGCGATGGAATGCCCAACTGGAAGTCCGCTCTCTATTACTATCGTCGAATGCGTAAGATTGGCCTGTATGAGGGCGCATTCATCATATTCCTGATCATTACCGTGGGCCAGTATCTGTTTGCTTGGGCATCTTATCTTGAGACAAAATACACAGCTGAGCAGGTGTTCGGCACCAAACTGAAGAAGCTGCAGAAGCGCAACAAAAATATTGATATGGACGTCATTCTGAACGAGATCCCGATGCCTTCGTTGCTCAATACCCTGCCCATTCAAATCCCTCTCGCCATTTGGCATTTACCGAGAACAATTAAAAATGGATTTAGCAAAGCCAATGAGCTCAAGGAGCTGGCATTGGAGAAGCGCAGACAGTAAGTAAATGGAAATGATGATGATTCAGCTTGTGCATCAATTCAACAATATAATAATGCTTGCAGAGAAATTGAAGAGCAGCGTCGCCTACAGGAACAGGAGCGAGAAGCTGAAGAGCAGGCGCGTCTACGTAAAGAGCAAAAGGAAAATTTGCGTAAGCGCAAGCAGAACGCAAAGGCCCCGGAGAAGACCGAGGAGGAGTTACGTGGCTATTCACAAATACAGGCACGAGAGTTAACCGAAGACGATGCAATACGTCCAGTTACCCAAAAGGTATAATTATCATATATCAAACATGTATGTTTAATCTTAATTTGTTTTTATAAATTATGCTCAAAGACCACCGTCAGCGGCGGCTTTTGGACTGATGAGGATCTGACTGAGCTCATTAGGCTAGTTAAAAAATATCCAGGCGGTGCTGGCAGTCGCTGGAACACCATAGCCGAGTCGATGAACCGCACCGTACAAGAGGTGACATTCATGGCGGCCAAGATGAAGGAAAACGGCTATCGTATACCTGGCCAATCGGATAGCGTTGCCGCGCACATTGTCCAGGAATCCCAAGAGGCAGTCCGCAAGGAGAAGATCAAGAAGGCGACGCCCACCGTTAATGAGAAGAGCATGCTTATACCAGAGACTAACTGGACTCAGGATCAGCAGCGTGCCCTCGAGGCGGCCATCGTTAAATATCGAAAAACCGCCGGCGGCGATCGCTGGGTGAAGATTGCCAACAGTGTGCCAGAAAAGACCAAGGAGGAGTGCCTAGTGCGCTACAAATACTTGTGCGAACTGGTCAAGACACAGAAGAAGGCCGAGGTAGAAGAGGCGGAAGCGTCGAACATCGACGGCGAGGAGAAGGAGCCCCCTGTAGAGGAGACGCCAGCTGTTGTTGCTCCTGCTGCGCCAGCTAAAAAGCTCAGCAAACGCGAACAGCGGCGACGCAAACGCGACATGTCCAGTGAGGAGGACTCTGATGATGCATATCAATATGAGATCAGTTAGTTCAGTCGCTCGCATGATCTTTACCGTAGTCCATGCCTCAGAGACACTTCGTCCTCAATTTAATCCATATCGCAGCCAAGCACCAATTTGGCTTAACTTTAGCCAGAGCGAGAAGGGTCATGAATTAGTTGGGTATATGAATATGTATATGGCTATATTTCTATATATACTACCATGCCAAGGTATTAACCAGCTCAAACCCCATTTGAACTAAGTAAAATTGTTATGTTTAACGGCTTTTAATTTTATTTCTCCTATTATCTGAGCTCTTAACAATTAAGCACTAGTTTTCTCTCACTCGAAACGATTGCCAAATTATCATTTCTTCTCTCTCTTTTTTCCCGCTTGTTTCTGTATGTGGTAGGGCTTTTTAAGCGATAAATTAATTTACATTTTGGTGGCTCAAAATTTAACGTTTCAGCATTTCGTTGCATGAAATTTAATTTAGACTCAACATGTGGTATGTGAACCGCTTGTTTTCTGTTTTGTACATAAATGTATTTTATAATTATAATATACCTAAAAATTTGTTTGCTATGTAAGGAGTTGAACCGAAAGAGAAAAACCAAAAAAAAATATAAAAACAAAAATAGAAACAAATGTCGCGCGATGGAAATCAAACCCAGTTCATTTCAACTACAGTCATGTGCCAATTAAGCCAGGAGATTGACTTTGCAGGCTGGCTAATACTACGTATCGCAGTGTTTCTCCAAGTCAATGGATCCGGTGGCCAGCGCGGATTCTTTGCTGATCTCTAAGAACGATGTCTGCGACATTTCCGTGTCATCCTCCTCCTCCTCGATTTCCATTTCAAATATCGTCATCTTGCGCCGCCGATCGGAGAGGACGGTGGCTACCTTTCGACTGCCCGAGACGGCCAACATCTCACAGACGCCGTCCAGGGCCTTGAAGGCGGCCGCATCTGGTATATCGTGCACACTGTGCGTCACAGTTGCCTCGTCCAGTTTAATGAGTGGCGTCAACTGGTGCTGGGTGCAGTGATTCCTTGCGGCGCTTAGCGAGAACTGCAAGAAGTAGCTGTGTGGACGTGCACCTGTCGCGGTTGTTGACGTCTGCGCCAGCATGGACAATGAGGATTCGTTGTAGAATTGTAGATCGACAAAGCGCAGATTGTAGTAGTCCTCCTGGAGCTGAGCGGTGAATGGACCCGGCTGCAGCTGCACGCGAATGCAGCGCATCAGGCAGTCCTCGCCTCGGCTGAACTCCAGCACCATCGCCTCTTGCCGGCCGATTGTCAATGCCAGCATATCACATCGGGTTGCCTCATGTACATAGTAGCTGCAATTCACAAAATCGCTATTCGACTGCTGGTCCGGATCAGCCGCAGACTCGGCATGCAGATGTTGGAGGTCGCCGCATATCACAGTCGAGCTCAGCTTGAAGCTGGCACTGATACTTTCCGTGGGCTTGTGGAATACTGCATCAATGGCGTTGAACATTTTGTCGCGCTGCTGTATTAGGGAGAGCCTTTTATCGTGGGGCACGAGCAGGTTGCATTGGGCTAGACACTCATTTTCGGCCAGCAGGCGTGGCCAGATTTCTGCTGGGTTCACTGGATGAGGCTGAGTCAAATAAGCATTCTCTAGATACTGTCCCACGCGCTCCAAGTTGAATTTACTGCGCGTGGTC
This sequence comes from Drosophila mojavensis, assembly GCF_018153725.1. Taxonomy (NCBI): domain Eukaryota; kingdom Metazoa; phylum Arthropoda; class Insecta; order Diptera; family Drosophilidae; genus Drosophila; species Drosophila mojavensis. The sequence continues at coordinate 15,692,692 of NW_025318667.1, forward strand.
GCTGACGGCGCCGGATTGTCATCACTCGGCAGCTCCTCTTCTGTTGCTGCGGTTGCTGCTGCAGCTGTTGTCGACGTCGTCGCCGATTTGTCGATGCTGATGTCTACGTCTTCACAGGGTTCTGGTATTTCCGGTTCCATGGAGCAAAAGAATTCGGCCAGCGCAAGATTCTCCTTGCCGGTGAAGACCATATCGTCGGGTATCTCTTGATGGGACAGACGCAGTATGGTGAATATAACCCAGGAGTGGAACAGCTTCATGTCGTACACCAATGTGTCAATCGTGCGCTGCAGTTCATGCACCTTGAGCAAAAAGGAGCCGCAGGCACGCATCGCCTCGCTGGCCACATCCGGCGAGATGAGTGCCTAATAGGAGAGCGAGAGAGAGAGAGAGAGAGAGAGCATTCAACTGTGAGCAACTTGTGTGTTACCAAGTTTAGTGCTAACCTCGAAGAAATGTGTCATTCGTCCAAAGCCCGCTATCGTATTGAGGAAGTAAAACATATTAATGGCGGCACCGTTGAGCTGCTTGAAGACTAGACCTTGCAGATTATTCAGAGACAGATCCACTGAGTTGGCTATTTTCTTGAAGCCCTTCTCCGTGAGGGTTCTGTTGTTTTGGATGCCGTTATTTTGATATCATGAAAAGAGAGAAGAAACCGGCGGAGCCCATGAGCACTGTATACTGAGTATAGGGACGTAACTCACTCGAACAGAAACTCCTCGACCTCCAGGGTGGCGTATCCAAATACGAGCAGCTCCAGGAAGTGCGCAGAAATCATGCCATAAGCCTGAGAATTGGCATACTTGGTCAGCTTGTTGTCCATTTCCAATTGTACAGTTTCCCAGGCCTCCGTTAGGCATTGCTGTGTGTCGTTGATGTAACTGATGCAACAATGAAGCAATTAGTTGCCACAACTCCACCACTCGTTATCCACAAACTTACTTTTTGGTCTCTAGAATGTGCGCACAGTGGGAAGCCAGCTCCAGCATGGGCGATATGGAATCCTGCAGCACTTGATTATGAAAATGCAATAGCTTCAACTGCTGACCGTCGCGTAGCAGTGCATAGATAGCATTAAAGTCACCATTCAGCCGTACATCATACACATCGAACTGATCGGGATTGAGTACATGTTGTGTGAGATCAATGCTTCCCGCCTGCAAAGCGCCAAGCAGTAGTAAGTGCACTTTGCCACTACGCATAATAACGACCAGGAAACAGGGCGAGCCTTTGGGAAATGACTTCTGATCGAGAGTCTTCAGGCAAGGATCGATATTGGTTAGCGGCGGTAGCTTTGGTAAATATCGTTTGTGTTTGTCCTTGGCGTTGCAGGTGTAACTATCTAGGCCTTCCTTGCAATTGATCGCTTTGCTGAAGTATACCTTCTTGATGTCATCCTCGTAAATAAGGCCCGAAATTATTGTCTCGCTCTCGGCATCGAGCAGCGCAACTTTTCCATTACTGTAGCCTACGGCCAACAGAGTCTCATCCATTTGCCAGCTAAGGGAGCGCACGCGAACATCCTCACCGGGCGTCGGGAAAGTGACGATTTTTTGCCAATTCAGGCGCTGTATTACTACCTCGCCTACAATACAGGTCCATAATCAGAGATAGATCAAAATGCTTGCCAAAAAATGTTGGCGACAAACCTTTCTCGGTGCCATAGGCAATGAGATCCATTTTGTTGTTCCACTCCATGCGCTCCACGATGCAACTCATGTTGCGTGCGCCAAGGAGCTTCATCGAGCTTGATTGAGCCATTATTCTATTTTTGTTTTTTGTTAATATATAGTTTAATCAAGCTCCCTACATTTGCATTTGTAGTTTCTTTATATTATTTTAGTTTACCGGCTTGGAGGCGTTACTTATCGAAATAATCGACAGCCTCCTCAGTTGGCGTTGCCAGACTCAATTACTATATGTTTATAAAAAGGATTTTATAAATCTTTTGTCCAACTAGATTAAAAATGCAGACATTTATATTTAAGTTACATATTTGTATGTACGCTTATTTTATTTCAGAAATATGCCCAACATTTTGTATCTGTTGTTGATGCAATAATGAACATGCCTGTATATCAATATATGTATATGTATGATTATGTCTATGTTATTTGTATGTAAAAATGTAGGAGCGAGCATGTTTGTGTACGTCTGTGTGTTGGTGTCCGTGTGTATCCATGTTGGCTTTACATGGCGTTGTGTTTGCTGCCTTAACAAGTTCTGGTAAATCAACTAGACAGCCTCTCCACTCCCTAATTCTGAGCCAGCGTCAGGCTTGATATTCTCATCGTTGATGCTGCCGCTTGGACTTGCGTCTGCAGTACTGCCAGGCGTGCCAACGCTACCACCATGATGCGTACTGCCACATGCGCTGCCCGAGCCGTTGCCGTTGCCATTGCCATTTCCAGTGTGCCAGGTTAAACGTTCCTCGTAGAATTGTATTACGACTTGGGGACATTTGATGTTGGCCAGCTTGGCAGGCACTAGATCGGCGTGATCACTTCCCTTCCATTTCATCAGAAACATCAGATATCCGGAAGAGTCGGTAGCACCAAGGATTTTTGAAGGCTCCAAGCCACGATCGAAGCCAATCAGCTTCTTTTGCTCGTCTGTTTCTTCCTCCATGAATGATTTTCTCTTACTTCGTATTGATTCCGGCGTTGAAGATGTGGAAAGACGTTTTTTTGTCTCTTTTTTATTATTTTTTAATGATTCCTCAAATGTTGCTATTAAATCAGGACAATCCAGATTTTCGACCGGCTCCCAAGTATTTTCACTGCGAGGATAGCCCTTCCACTTCAAGTAGTACTCTGTGCGACCATTAACTGTGCGTTTGTCTTCTACGCGCTCTACTGAGAATTCGGCCATTGCAATTTGCTTTTGTTTTTCGGGAACTTTATTTATTTACTGTAAATTAAAAAATTTGTGTTTGAAAAAAGTGACCAGTTTCCCAATTGTTTGGTGTTTTAGGTGACCAAAATTTCCCAAATGTCAAAACCTCGTCTATCGAAATGAATTTACCAGGGCTGCTTAATACAATCGATAAGAAACACTTAGCAGCTGATTGCATCTACATGTCGAAAACGTGCGCGAGAAGCAAAAGTTTATAAATTAAATCTATAATAATTTGCTACGCTACATTACGCGTAAGAAATAAAGTAATTCAATATGGGTGAGTTTATTGCGGAAATGCAGGAGCGCCTGCTGCCGGAGTACGAGCAAATGAAGCTCTACCAAATATTTCGACCAGAGCAAATCAGGTAATTATTCACTACATTAAAATGATGTTTTTAAATGTGAATATAACATATTAATAATTGATTTTCAGGGAATGTATACGGAAACGAGAACGCCTATTGCTGAATATAGCCAAAAGCAAGAAAAGTATGTCTGATTATTTGGAGTTTATAGTCTACGAAAAGACAATGTATAAAACAATTACCGAAAAGGAAAAAATTGCCGGCATTAAGCTAACGGGCCTTAAAGCCTCCACTTGCACGCGTATTATGCGAATGTACAGGGAAATGTTGACTAAGTTTCCACACGAGCAGCGTCTTTGGGAGAATTGCATTAAGTTCAGCAAGAAATCAGCGCCACAGGAGGTGGCTGGCATATACGAGAAGATGCTTTCGGTAAGTTGGCTTAGCCGAAGACAAAAATATATACACTTTGAGCAGTTGTCATGAATCGTTTACCTTCTCATTTAGTATCATGGTGGTGATCCACAAGTTTGGATCAATGCCGCAGTGTGGCTTTATGAATATAATCGTGCCAATATGCCGCGCGTCCAGGATATACTGTTGCGTGGACTTCAACGTCATCCCTCCTCCGAGTCGCTGAACAATTGCTTCTTTAATATACAGTTAAAGGAGGCCGCGCTGGCGGACAGCAAACGTAGCTTGGGCGACAACACAATCTCAGAGCAAGACATACAAATGGAGCGTGTCGTGGCCATCTATCGCAACAGTCTGGCAAACATTACAAACCTGGATTACTTCCTGAAACTGCTCGAGAGCTGTGAGGATCATGCAGAGCTTACTGCAAAGCTGCAGTTCGACATCATTGAGGATATACAGACAAAGTTTTCACGTGAGCCAGCGCTATGGGATGCACTGGCGAAGCGTGAGCTACGTGGCTACCATCTCGGTGATCTTATGAATATGACAGAAAACGAGGATGATGGCGAGCCGAGTGAGAAGAAGTCGCGCACGGACACCCAAGTGAAAGTGTTTCAGACGCGCTCGAAGAAGCGTTGCATCCAACTATGCGCAGAGGTGTACAAGACGGCTGTGCAACAGCTACAGACACAAGAAATGTGGAACTTATATCTGGACGCCATGCTTGCGCTTAGCAAGAACCATAAAACGGAGCGCGCCTACATCCAAAAATGCTTGGCGAGCGCTCTGCAAGACGGTCATCGCTCCAAGCTGATGCATTCGCGGCATTACGCCACGCTCAGCATGATATTGGGCAGCGATGAGAACGGCGGAGAGATCTGTGTGCGCATCCTGACCGAGGCACTCCAGCACGACGACTCGCTGCGCATGCACGAGCTGCTGCTAGCCGCCCACATTCGCAACGATGATGAGCCGAGCGTTCACAAGCTGTTCAGCCAAGTGCGCCGTACGATGGGCGCCGCCGGATTGCCGCTCTGGCAAATGGTGATCGCCTATTATAGGGCGCGCAACGATAGCCAGGCCAAGCGGCAGCTGAATGACATTTACACACAGGCCTGCAAGGAGGCCTGGCCAGAATTTGCCGATCTACGGTGCAGCTACTTACGCTACCTCTGGCACGAGCACTCGCCGGCCAAGGCCCGTGATGAATATGCCAAGTTGGCGCAGCAACCGCCGATGTCGCTGCAGCTGCATCGCGAAATGATCAGCCTAATAGAAAGCACCAAACTGAAAGTGAGTCCACTCTTAATGCTCCACACTGACATCTCTTAATCTATATCACTATTTATTACTCCACAGGATCTATCTACAATTAAGGCGTGGCGCATGTGCTACGAATTCATGGCCACCTACTTTGGCAAGAAAGAACCAAGCGTTTGGCTCGAATACATTGCGTTCGAGCGGGATCATGGCGAGGCCAAGAGCATTGCCCTGCTTAGCCGGCGTGCGCTCTCCACACTGGAGCCACAGTTTGTGTCTGCCTTCGAGGCGGAACGTGCCATGGCCCACGTTGGCATGGCCATAACCAGATAATTAAACTAACTCTAATGTTTTTTTTTTTATTATTATTTTAGGTTTTGCCTATGCAAACAGATAAGTCTCATAAGCACTTGTTTCTTTTTTATCCGAAAGTCCTATTGATAATGTGGGATAAAAATAAAACAATATTATAAAAGCTTAATACACATGGAATTAATTAATTGAACGGCAGATATAAGTAGATGTATATACGAGCTGATAAGCATTGCCCAAAACTTTCATTAAACTTTTTCTTATCCTGTATGCATACATATGTATATCTCTATAACAGTAACATCTCTATAATATTGCTGTTTACTAGCCTGACAGAGAGGCAGTGAGAGAGATAGGCAGGTACATGATATCGAGAGAGAGGCAGAGTGTGTGTAAATGAGTGAAACAGCTAATAAATGTGAAATGAGATAGAATGGGAGAGGAGTTATAAACACAGTTATTTTTAGAGATTAAGAGGGAGTGACTAGAGATTGGGATAACTGAAAGATAAAGTATGGAAAAGAGGTATGAACACTGAGAATTAGAAACATAAAATACTGGGAAGAGAACAAGAGAAAGAGGAAACAACTGAAACATTGAGTGTTGAGGCTGAGGTTTGTTTAAGACAGAGAGAGAGAGAGAGAGTGAGGGAAAGAGAGAGTGAGAGGCATTGCATTGCATTGCTTAAATTAGCAGTAAGAATATTTGAGAAATACATAAGTGAACTATATTTCGAGTAACTTTGTACATCTTCCATATAATAGGTTTTCATCTAGTGTTTCCTTAAGACTCAACTAAAAAATAAAAAACGCTCTTACATAGTCAACAAAAAGTTAAGTAACATTGTGAATGCTCTTCAATTTTGCAAAGCTATCTTCATAAATCTTACGGTTTGGATCTGTCAGTTACTGAAAAGTCCATAATAATATTAATACTTCGCTCTATATATGTATGTATAGTAGTAGCATATGTACATATGTATGTATATGTATTATACAAAATATAATCTAAAATTTAATTTAGTTTTTTAGTTATTTACTTTAATAACACATATAAAAAGATGGCCTTACATATGCAAATAAGTATGTGCGTGCATATAAAGGTATAATATGTTAATATAGTACACATGTGTTTTGTATTTGGCAATTAATGTTGATAAGAATTGAAGTATCTCTCCGTATTTGTAAATATGTATGAACATACATGCGTACATACATACATACATACATACATGCATGCATACACTAACACATACCAATTGCTCATGTCGACGTCAAATGCGTTGTTCTCAGTCGCTGTCGCAGTCACAGTCGCAGTCGCTGTCGCTGTTGCCGCTATTGCTGTTGATTTCGGTATGACTGCGCTACGCCTCTGCCTGGATTGGCTGAGCTTTGAATACGCGCGCTGGCGTACCTTCGGTTCAGTCAGTTTTCGCACAGCGCTTGGCAAAGACGTGCACACGGTCAGCTGCGTGAAGTGAAGAATTAGTCAAAAACAATAATAAAGAAGCGAAACACAAACGTATTAACGGGAACGCCATGGAGTTTAACAATCGTTTGCTATTGAAGATCATTGAGCTGGTGAGTAATGATTGTTGACTATTGTAATTATACACACATGTATGTATGTATGTGTGCTATGTGCGGTATCTATTCTCTGTGGCTGTATATCCAGGCATCCAGGCATACACATGTATGTATGTATGTATGTATGTATGTATGTATTTATCTACTATGCTGTGAGTCCTGTTCAAACTGTTCTCAACTCTGTGTCGCAGCTCCCTTTTGGGCTACATTTTCTCTCTACTTTACTCTCGCACCGGCTGCTGTTGCGCCTGTTGTTTGCTCTTGATTTTGTTCTTAGTCAACTCCACCTTCTTCTTTTTCTTCTTCTTCTACTTTATTTGTTATTGTTGTCGTTTCTACCCTTGCATCAGTTGCCTTGAATCAACCGGTTTGCATTGCTCAGACTCGTTTTCATTATTGGTCATGACTTCATTTGAAGTTTCTTTTTTTGGCAGTGATTGTTGTTGTTGTTGCTTTTCGTTTTATTATTGTTGTTGTTGTGCGTGCGTGCTTCCTTTTTTGTAACTGCGTAGTTCTCTAATGCGTGGCTGGCATTTCAAGTCTTTTGTGTGATCCCCGGGCTCAGCCCGGCCCAGACCGAGCCGGCATGATGTCATTAATCTGTTGAGATTGTCTGACCAATTGTATTAGAAGATGAGGAAGAAGAATACAAAACAATAATGATTGGCCGCCGCGCTCCATGCACATGTGGCCAGAGAATCGTAACAACAAAAGCAATCAACTTGCTCCGACTTCCGCCGATGATGCTCTGCTATATCCATGATGTCACCGTTGCGCAGATTATTTGATTCGCATATTATATTTATTTACTTTATTCGCTTATTATATACATATATCGACGTCGACGTCTCTTGATTTGCGACTGTCTGTCTGTCGGCATAAACCAAATTGTTGTTTATTATTATTATAAACATTAAAATTCGGCAAAATTTTATTGAAGATCGGATTAAAAAAACGAAATATGGCAGGCCGCAAGTATTGTCAGCGTTCTGTTAACGGATATTACGCAGTCCAGTAACATGCCAGCTCGAACTCTCTTAGCTTTGGCTCTTTCGGTGCCAAAAATGGGAAATTTGTTTGGAAAATATATTGAAATTCCTTTAAACAATTGAGTTTATCAGCTGACCTCGTTTCCCAAATGTGTTTATTTTGCAAATTCGCAATTGCAATGGCAACGGCAGTTGCATATAGTACTTACTCGAGGCATAGATAGCGCCGACCTAGTCCAGCTGACGCATGCAGATTGCGGTTCATGGATCTAGAGTCTTATCGCCTTGGGATGACTGTGATGGCTGGAATCACTTCAGAATAACATTCGTATACTCATTTCGGCTAGCATGGAGTATATTGGTTTATTGCAATCAGCGAATGGCTATAGAATATATTTTTTATATACTTAAATATGTTTTTATTTATCGAATAGATTGAATAATATTAATAAAAATATATTTAATTATATTTAAGAGTTTTTACGAGTTTATATAGGCATTATATAGTCGCTTACAGCCGCCTGCAGTATTTTGACTTGTTTTTAAATATAGAACACTTTCCTTCTTAGTATTGGAAGATTTCAGATTTGAATAAATGTAACCAATTTGGCAATTTCGAAAATTTCGGGAATTTGTATATTCGTTGATATTATTTTATTTTCGGGTTGAATGAACTTAGAGTTTTGGTAGCTGGCTGATAATAGATTTTGTGTATATATTATATATATTATAAACAAGTATATTACTATTTATATACCCCATTGAGGGCGTGGCTTGGATAAGATTTTGCAGAACTCTGCCTCTTAACTGCTCCTCTAAAAATTCTTCATTCATATATATTGGAAGCGTGTTTAAACTGACAAACTTGTTATTATCTATTGTACAGTTTTTTAACTGGCATTCAAATCAAATTAAGCTTGTGTATGGATTACTGTTTATGTTCTCTATAGATAGGCCCATACATTATTTTATTATGTTTTGGATAACAACATCCAGATAAAATGGAGCGAGTATTATATCGTCGTTTATAGCCGCCTGTCGTGCTTCGAGTGGTATTTTAGAGCTGTCGATCATATTTAAATATAAAACACTTGCCCTAGTGTTGCTATAGTATTTTATATTTAAATATGATCCACGTACCATTTATCATTGGATGATTTCACATTTCAAGTGAACAATTTGTCGCTTAATTTAACAACTGTTTTAATCTTGACTTTCAATTAAGATGCACGCATCTGAGTAGGAGATATAGCAGTGTATAACTATATCATATATAATATATATACTATTCATATATTTATAATTGAAATACTTGCATATATATGCAAAGTTTACAGGTAGAATGCGTACAGCAATCAAATCCGGAGCATCTCCGGGCTAGGGCCTTAGCCCGGGTTGAGTTAGGCATAAACAAATTGTTGCCTTGGCATGAATCAGAGTGTGATCAATTTATTAATACTTTGAGCCGTAACTGGTTCTAGGCAAACGGCTAGATCTGGCCTTGAGTGTATAAAGGGACCACACCTTAAAGGTATATGTATAGCTGAGCTCTCTGTGGGAATTGGCTGGCTAATTAAATGAAATGAAATGAAATGAAATGCTATGGAATGGACTGAAGTGAAATGAAACCAAGACGCGCCTCAAGTCGCATTGGCACGTAATCGACGTCAGCGTCAGTCGATCACGAACTTGTGTTGATGATGATGATCACGATAATGATGATGATGTCATAATTATAGCAAGTGTGAACTCGAACAGAATCATATTACGCATACGCCATGTGCGCCAGCGTCGGAGGCAGCCACGAAAGGTCGAAGCTGCGGGCACTGCATTGAATAAACAATAATCGAACTAATGTGTGCGAGTGTGGCATAGCTAATTGTTAATGCTTGTTGCTCTTGTTGTTGCTGTTGTTGTTGTTGTTGTTGGGTCATTTAATGAGCTAAACAGCAGCAACAATTGTTAGTAGCTGAGTCATCTTCATTCAATAATAGTGGAAATTCGCAACATTCTTTAGCAACAAAATATGATTGTTATTTGCTTTGTTTTTTATTTTTTGTTTTTTTGGCAACGCCAGTCACGGGCCCCAAGGCACAGCAGATAAGGCGACGCATTTATTGTTTGCATTAGATATAGGTAAACAGAGGGACAGAGGGACAGGCAGACAGACAGACATGTTCATAGTGTGATCCATGTTCAAATCTCTATTCAAAGTTTTTCTATTTTTTTATATATTTATTTATTTTATTTTTTTTTTTTCGCACTACAGCAGCAGCAACAATTCTTGCAACACACTCGCAAATCTGTTTGCGAGCTAATAAATGTTTTAGCTGCGAATCTGTGCGCGCTATTTGTAGCGCATTTATTATTGTTCGCAATGTTAATTCATTTGTGCTGCTTCTTCTTCTTTCATTTCTCATTTGTTGTTGTTGCTTTTGGGGCATGGCCCATTGTTGCCAGCTCGGAGCAATGGCCATTGTCAATGGCATGTCGGCGTCATATAATTAATTGCTAAATGCCTTGCCCCGTTTACCCTCCCTCCCACCTCCCACCTCCCCTCTGCCCCCTCCGCCTCCTGCTCCAAACTAAGCGCGTTACAAACCGTCGCTGATATATGGGCATGGCTCCCCTCGATCAGTTGTTAGTGCAATTGTTGTTTGTTTACTTTCTAGTCGCACAGGCTTAAGTTTTGGGCAGCCAACGGACGGGGCTCATAGCAAGGTGAAATTTCAACTAACGATTCGCCACACTTAATGGAATACTAACTACCCAAATTGGTCATGAAAACTATCCAAATGAATCGTGAAAACAGAGTTGAGAATGAATGGGGTATTCCAGTGTGAAAATTCGGATGTTTCATTCGAATTTAGATTAGAGCATGCCATTCAGAAAAAAAAGGGTAGGATTTTTGGTTAAAGGGAACTTTTGTATACCCTATAGTTTCAAGGGTTTCAGGTAGTTTAATATGAAAATCATTAGCTAATCCAAGTTTTCCTATACAATAATGGAAATTTTGTATAAATTATACCCTATAAAAGAGAAAACAAAATCAGAAAACTTATTTCTAATATTGATTAAAATAAATCATTCAATAACTAATATTTATATCTAGAGTTAAAGCAATCTTTTATATGCCCTGCACAAAAATAGCCGAAATGGGGTCCTTTATTAAGAAGGCAGAGCTTTTCGTTTTATATCAAATATTCCCAAGCTCATGTTTAAATCAAAGTTTTAGACAGGCCAAGAAACATTCTTATAACTCCCTAATTGCTAGAGGTAAAATTATCTAATTTTTGTAGTAATTAAATGATCTAATTTTGAAGCAGTTTGAATTTGGGGAAGCTCCAATACAACCTAACAGAATTTTCTTAAAAAACTTTCGTCTTTTGTTTTTCCATGTGTACGTAAAAGAAAAAAAAAAATAAGTTTTTAGATTTTTATGCATTTTTCATTGCCATGTAAATAATTTTTGATTATAAACAAAATTTGACAACAATAATAGGAGATGGTTCAAGCTTTTATGTTGGGTTCATGTTATTGGCTATAAATTATAAATGTTTATGTAGTCGAGACATGTTAGACATACTAAATTTAAATTCTAAAATTAGGACAGTCTGGAGCTATAGATGGATGTTTTTAGATATATTGATGTTTATATAGTTTCGCCCTGAGACTTCGGGACTGTTTTCGTATATTATTTGTTATATTACTCTACTTATGTTAGGCTTCGGAAATTGAGGATATATGCCTATGTAGTCTATTAAATGGGATTACTGGGATTACTTTATGTAGGCTGGCAAAGCTGGCATCTATAGATGCTCTGATGATGATTGGAGCTATATGAATATCAAATTCCAGAAATGAACCTTAATATTTTCATCAAAATGATGGGGGCGTGACAAGCTGTCTAGTCTCTACTATAGCTGCCATAGTCTTGGATTTGTATACCCCATCTGTGGAGAGGGCAGTGAATTATTGGTATACGAATAACTTAGCTAAAGATTCCCAGCTGCCCATTCAATTGAATTACACAAAATATCCGTATGGCAAATAAAAACAAATGGGCGTCCGTTCGTAATTATTTGGCATACAAATTTTATTTGTACTTTCCTAAGTTCTTTCTGCTTTTATCATCCAAATTTATTTGCTACTAATGGGCGTGAAGTAAACAATAATAAAACACATGCGCTGGCATTAAAATATTGGCTATATACAATATATACGTATCTGGATACCTCTCCCTCTCTCTCTCTATATATATATATATATAGAGGTATATATAGACCGATATGACTGCATTATCTGCAACTTAATAAACATGCTACCTTAATGACTTTTCGTCGTCATCGTTGTTGTTGTTGTTGTTAGCTCATATTACAAATCAAACAATTGCCAACTGTGTGTGTGTGTGTGTGTGTGTTAGCCTTGACAGGATATGTAAGCATGTCTCATCCTTTTAGCTGGCAATTAACGGCGTCTAACAGCGTTTCTAATTGATTGATTGATTGCCCCAGTTAAGCAGGAAGCGTTCCCATGTCATTTATATATACATACACACACACACACACACACACACACACACACACACTCACTCACACACCCATTTATATCAGCTATCTGTATATATACATCTCTCTCTATACACATATAGCTTAATAGCTCCATTTGTTGACAATGGCTCGTCAATATTACGGCCATTTGTCATATCAATATCTAAATAATTTTCATATTTGATAAGCAAATTGGCTTTAGTTCGCTGGGAATTCCGTATGGCACTAAGTCCCGCGACTTATAGCCATTATATTGTAGACTTATGATATAGAGCAACAGGCAATAGGACCTGGGGCTTCTATATGAATGCGGAGACTTTACTCATTAAGCGTGGAGCACTCAAAGCGCAAAGAAATGAAGTGGATTCAAAATTAATAATAGATAAGGAGAGATAGATAGACATACATATACATACATATGTATATGATAAAGCGACAGAGTAGAGATGTAAATCATAAAGAACCAAAATATTTAGATAAGTGTATTCAAATCTAAATATTAATATAAATATAACAGATATATAATAGATATAAGTATATTAAGTTATATGTAAATATTTATAGCTAGATAAAAAAAAGTTATGACATATATAGAAAGATGGATAAATATATAGACTCATAGATAGAAAACAGAATAGATTGTTATCTATGTTTATATAGATTTGTTAATACATACATAGTTAGAGAATAGAGTTGATAGGCAGATAAACCAAAATAATAATATTAAGAATATTTAGTTATTTAATATTCGCTTTTTCTACTGAAAATTACTGAAAATCAGTTTTTTTTGTTTTTATTTATTTATTTTATTTATTTTGTGGATTGGTGTATATATAATCGTAGATAAAACTTAGTGCTATCAAAGCTTAAAATAGAGTCTTTATTAAAATGTTTCTGTACTTTCAAGACTTACTCAGATAATTTAAAGACATGTTCATAATATAGGAAAAATCTCAATGCAGCATTGTTGTTGTTAACCAAGAATCTCGTGCTTTTCCTTCTCTATGCGTTTTCCTCTTCTATAAAAATGTGCAAAATGTTTGTGCATGCACTTTTCTACAGTTAATAACTGTACATATGTCTTTACCTATGTTCCTCAGTTGATTTTGTCTTTAACTCTGTTCCGTGTGAGTTTGTCTGTTCCGTCGTCCCGTTGTTCCAATGTTCCATTGTCCACTCGTTCGTGCAGCTTCCCGCCTGATCCAGTATTTTAAGCGCTAATCGCAGATCTTCACGGCGAGCATTATCATATTGATCGAGAGCGTGACGGATCACAGCTATAGCAGCCAGGCGATGCTCGTCTGTGGAACGCTAACCGGCTACCTGATCATATGCAGTGCACTGAGCATAGGTAATATCGCCCCACGATGATCGCAGGCAGTTGCCCGCCAGCCTGACTGTACGAATGTGCCTTCCATTCCATTGCAATTGCAGGGCACTTGCTGGGCGCCAAGCTGGACAAGCGCATCGATATACTCTTCACGGTCTCCGGCTGTGTGCTGTTCGTGTCGACGGGTGCCATCATATTCGATCGCTGGATGCACCGCGTCGAGCTGACCAGAAACAAGAACACCATCCTGGCCTCTGGAGTGCTCTCCTTTGCCACCGCCGCCTTTTTTATCGTCGACACATTCGTCATATTTCATGCCCAATAAACGTTCGACAAATTCCAGCAATGCCAAACACATTATTATTATTCACTTGGAAATCTAGATGAATCACTGGGTCTACGTGTGTGCAATATAGAGTTTAGTCACCAAAGAAACAACTGAACATATTTCTAATTAAAATTCTAGTGTCAACTATGCAATCTCGGGTTTCCTTTCTATATACAGAACTCTAAAGCAAACCGCAGTAAGTGTGCTCTAGTTGGAAATGCCTGACTAGGTGATACCCTGCATCCTGCGCAGAGCTGCTCCTCCAATCTGACTATTCTTCTTTTATACATACACACTCACATAAAGAGCGCCTGAGAGGAGCTAAGACATTAGAATTAGGGATATTTCCATAGAATTTAATCTAATTGGTATATAGAATATCTTGAAACTTGTCTTTGTGTATTATAGGTACAATAAAAGACAAAGTCTTATATTATGTAAAACATATTATATATGAAATATATATTATATTATAGTTATAATATATCAAATATTTTTCTTATAATATAATATTTTTTCTTATTATATATTTTGTGGTTTAATTATATTCAAAATTGTCCTAATGATTTTTATACTCATTCAGAAAAGCGAAATTAGTATATTGGTTTTATGAAATGTCCCTATTAAAGCTACACATTTCACAGCTCAAGATGCAAAAGATATGTCGGACTTACAATCGTGTTTAGGGGTGTAAGGGTCGTGGTGAATAACAAATACATATCCATATTTCCTAAAGCTTTATAACTAGAAGCTTTAATATTAAATGAGTCATTTTGGAACTCCTTTATCGAGGAGCAATTCAGAATCTTCACATCATTTTTGGGGGAAATGAAAATACCGAAAACTTACACACCGGAACTGTAGAAATTACAGGGTATGTTTGTCGATAATATTACAAATGTTAAATTGTAGGCAAATATGATGATCGATTTTGGCTATGTAGACTTTTGCTTCTTTAATTTTTCATTTCTAGCCGAAATGAAAAGGAAGAAACGAATAATTCTTAAGAATAATTCTTAAATTTCAATTTGATTCATTAGTAACTTTTAATGAAAGTATTAAAATGATAGATAAATCAAGCAGCTAGATAAGGCAGACAGTGATATATATATATATATATCGTTATTTTATATTCTCTGACAGAGTTTAACGTTTTAGGTGGCAAACCTAACTTGTATTTGCCATTATTGATGATGTATCTGATGTATTTACAGGGTATTGCCATCGCCTGTGTTGTGCTCTATGAGGTTGTTGGAGATCTGAGCAAGCGTCCGCTGATTGTGTGCGGCACCATTGTGGGCTACACAATCATCTGCGCCGTCCTGCTGATCGGTGAGTACCTAAAAAAAAACAGGAAAACTTTCTTATCTCAGATCTTAACTCTCTCTCTCTCTCTCTCTCGCTGGCTTATTACTGTGCAGGGCACTTCATCAACTCGGTTGTGGAGAAGCGTCTCAATGCGCTGCTCTCGCTGCTCGGCTGCATTCTGTTCGTGGCCTCCGGTGCCTTGGTCATTGATGAGTGGCATGATGCCTACGATTTCTTGAAGGATCGCAAGCGCAACGCCCTCGCAGCTGGCTCCCTGATGATCATCAATGGCGCCGTCTTTCTATTGGACATGCTCTCCATTTGCAGAACGTAAGCCCCAAAAGCAAACAAGGGGTATCCATGCAGAGAACAACTGTCTCTCTGTCTCTCTCTACAAATATATCTCTAATTTTTTTTTTTATTGTGAATCGAAATTCTCATGGCTTCTGTGTGGGTCATAAAATGCGAATAATGAATCTTGTGTAAACTATATATATATATATATATATATATATATATATATATATATATATATATATACATATATGAATATCATGTACACCCATCTATATACTATATGATTGTTCGTTTTTGTTTTTTTTTTTTATACATATATATACATAAATATACGTATACTATATATGATAATATCTATAAAGCACTTAAGCTAAATTCTGTTGCGCACGAAACAAAAATTTGCTAAACGAATATTAAATTGTTAACAGGAATCCATTAAATATATCTATATCTGTATATGTATTTGTTTAAGTATGCCTGTGCCTATGTGTGCACTCAGCTATAACTGCTAAAACTGTTGAATCTGTCTGAACTGGAAGTGGCCCATGTTTTTCCATTCAGCTGCACACCTGACCTGATGTCACCTGTCGCCAGCTGCGAGGCCGATCAAATCTCACCATTTACTCTTCATTCCATCCAACAAGCCATGCACCAAGATTGTTTTTAAATAAAATCTTATCATACGTACAAGCCTGGCATGATATAACGATTATATTCCCTACAGGATATCGAATATTTAACAACATTTAATTGTCAATCTGAAAACTGTATGTGTGTGCGTTTTTTTTTTTTTATAATATTAAATGCAAATTCACAAATTGTCATGAATTGTTTTCCTAAGCGGGGCAGATGGCTAAGTGATTTAAGATATCCTATATGCTTTTGTTTCTAATTTGAAAATTACAGGGTATTTAGCATTCGTTGCGCTGCTCATTTTGTTGCTTTATTGCCTTTGCTGTGTGTAACTTGTTGTTTTTGTTGTTGTCGTTGTCTTGGCTACTTGGCTAAGCAATTTATTTAATTTCTTAATTTATTTTTTACTCATCTATCTTTTCCCGCCTCTCCTTACTCCCCTCCCACCCACTAACTAGGCGCACCGTCGTGCCCGTCTTTAAGGAAGAGCCGCAACCGCCAAAAGACCAAGCTGAGAAAAATCGGTTTTAGAGGCAAACAAAATTTATTTTACAAAACAAAAAAAACAAAAGACTTCAAGCTGAGTTGTGATTTAAAATAACATATGATTAAACGTTATTTTTTATTTATTAATTTTTTTTTTTTATTATATTGTGAACTAATTGGAATTAAAAATTTATTGCAATTTTTCATTTTGTATGATTTTTGATGATGTTTTTTTTTTTTCAATGGAATTTTCTGTCATTTTAAGTTTTGACGTTGAAAAAACGGCTCATTGAGACGAGAGACATGTCAAACTTCAGACTGGCTAGAGGAAAATATGAAATGAAAATCTCATTCATTCACAACCGTCCGAGTTGGTTGTGCTGAAAAATATATTTTCATAGTTTTCTTTCATTTTCAACAGAAATTATAAAACCGTATCGAAAGTATATATATATATCTATAATATATTGATATAGATATATATTCCATTGTTCCCGTCTTTAGCAAAACGCGTCGCGATCAATTTGCATCGCGAATGCCTAAATTTTGGATGCTGCGTATCTGTATATATATATTTATCTATTTCGCGTGGCTCTACATTCGTCCACATGTATCTGAGTTTTGCAGCCAGCATTGGCCGCTTCGCGAGTCCCGCTAAGTTCTGGCAGCCGCACAGCCTCGTTGAAAAGATGCAGCAGGAGTCGGCGTACACTTTTCTGGCCAAGCACAAGACACGCAAGATGCTCCAGCCAGCAAATGCATCCGGGCTGGCCTCCCACGAGGTGCTGCTGTTGCCGCAGGGACGAGGCGTTGCTGCAAACGGAGCCCACACAGAAGTCCAGGAGGAGCCCACAGAAAACGAACAGTAAAAGGATGTCAGAAAGGGCGAAGGGCGAAGATTTAGCTTAGGGCGACGCAAATCGTTTAATGTTCAAGTTTAGTTTAGTCGATGGTCCAAATAGTTACACCCATGAGCAAATAAAAATTAGCACTGCAATCGAGTTATATTTGATGGGCATAGGGATACGCCTATATCCTCTTATTTCATGTGCAAATACAGTAGAATCAGGCTATAACGACTGCGCTCATAGCGCCCGTATGTTTATTGCGATGAAAATTCTGGTCCCGACAAACTTTTATGAGCAAACTTATATGGTAATAGCTACTTCTGGGTATACGCGACGGTCCCTCGAGCGTCGTTATAACCGTATTGGGTTGTATATATTCCTTCAGTTTTTTGCATGGCATGTTATTGAAGGCCTACTTTTGATTCCTTGAAATTGAAATCTATAATTTGAGTGTATCGATTAGCTTGTTTTTTTTTTTTTGTAAGATCAGCCCTAACGTCTAACAACATAGGTAACTTATGGAATATAGGTACTTGGGAAACTTATGGCTTCGATTAATGTATCGTATCTCTTGGTTCTATCGAGCTGTTCCAAGTCTCCTCAACGATTACTAAAATATTAAGAGAAAGAGATCAATGCAAGCGTTCCATTAACATCAATAAAAACTCTGCAAAGTTACGAGTTCTAATATTCTCTTCCCCAAAAAATCCATTTCCAAATAATCTTATGTACATCAATATAAGCTCTTCGTTTTTCATGTCAAATTTGTGACAGTTTATTTATTTTATTTTTTTTTTTCATTTTTGTGGGAATGAAATTATTTGTAAAACATCTATTCAAATATATACAAAATTAACCAAGTCTACCAAAAATGGCAGGATCTGAACAGAGTCCAAAGATTATGGCCTGCGACTTTGAGATAAATGGCAACCTGCAAAAGGAGGCCTTCGAGCTGTTTGCCCTCGCTCAGGCCAAGCTCTTGGGGCTACGTGGCTACATCATGCAGGTGACCGAAGAAAAGTTCAAGGGTCAGCTGCAGGGCGAGGGCAAGGTGATCGAGGCGTTCGAAAACCTTATCAAGAGCGCGGCCGAATATGTGGCAGCCATTAAGGAGTTTATCATAAAGAACTTAAAGATTATCGAAGAGTACACCTATGAAGTATTCGAGATCAAGAAGAAAGCCTAAGACAGTGACTTGGTTATTATCTAATACATACATATATATTTTGATTAAATTATAGTGCCCAATGTGAATATGCCCTGTCGCTTTCTGTAACCGATGTAGGTCATCCCAAAAAAAGAAATAGTCACCTGATAAGATATGGTATACATATGTGTATAAAGGTAGTCTTGGTCAGAATCTATTCTTCTAGTCCATTCTCTAGAATCATCAAACTAGAGACGATGTTTACGGCGCAGCTCCAGTTGCAAAAAATCAAGTTAAATATTTTGTTAGTACATTTTGTGAAGATCCCATTACAGATGTACAGCTAGTGGTGCAGGTAAATATTTGTTCGAAACATTCTTATGTACATATGTATGTATGTATGTAATATCTATACATACAAAACCCATATGCGAAAAAGCCGCAAAAATTAAAGGAAATTAACTGAGGCACGACAGCGGGCTAGCGGACCAGCAGCGGCCACTGAGTGGCACCATCAGCAGCTAATCAGTCGGCTAAGTGCGACAGCGGCGACGCTGACGCCGACGACGACGCAAACGGCGGGCAATGATTGCGGTCGCGGCGAATAAGTTGTTGTAATTGCAACGCAGTGGCAACGCCGACGAAGCGAAAAGAGCAGACGCAACAGTGTTGATAGCTTTTAACTTGGGCTAGTGCTGAGCTAAGTCTATGGCTATTTCTCTTCAGTTGACAGCAGTTTTTTAAATTGACTAAGGCCAAGCATAAGATAATACTATAATGTGCGGAATTAGTTAATTTTGTTGCTGTTAGTAACATAATTGAAATTTTTAATTTGCGCACTAGTTAATTATTTTTTGAGTAACACGCAACCATGTTTATTTAAATGACTGCAAAGTGCATAGTTATTTGTCACAACTGTATATAATAATATTAAAGGTTGCCTAAGCCATCATACTATATATATAGTTCTCTCATCTGCTGACTGCTGGCTTGAAAACGGCCAAAGCAATCAGAGCTGTTGGTTGACTTCGGCGATTGGCGCAGTCGCAATCGAATTGGAGGAGTCGTCGTCGACGTCGTCGTCGTTGCCGTTGCCGTTGCCGTTGTTGCCGTTTCCATCGCCATCGCCATCGCATTCGCTGTCGGTGTCGCCTTCGCCGTCGCCGAAGCCGTTGTCAGTTAGTTTGCTTTGAACTCTCGTACGTGAAAGTCGTCTCTGCGTTCGCAGCTCAGAGAAAAAAGCTTTGCCCAAACAATTTTGAAAGCGCAGGCGTGCAACGGTTTTTTCCTCTTTCTAAACACGATTTGTTTTTGTTATCGTTTGATGGTGTTTTTTTTCTTCTCGTGTATTAATGTTGTGGAAAGCATATGAATTTTGTGCATATTTTAAAGAGTTGTTTCGCGTTCCATATCGGTTTTAATTTTTTTTTTTTTGTATTTTTATTGGTTGTGTGTTTTGTTTATTTTGTTTTCCTCTCGCAATTTTATGATCTGTGCAATTTTGCTGAAAACTACTGAAAATATGCAGCAACATTAATAACAACAGCCGAGACAACAAAAGTCAACAACAGCAATTACGAGTGCTTGGCGTAGCAGCCCATTACGACCAGAGGAAGTGGTAAGCAAATATGCATTGCATTTATGTTTTTTTTATTTATTATTTCGTATGTTGCCTTCTATTCATAAGAAAATAATAATAATGAATAATAGCGAAAGAGCGAAAAGACCAAATCTGGCTGATAATCTGACTTGCTGCCTATCCCAGCTGACATACATGCAAATGCAGATACAGATGCAAATGTAGATACAGATGCAGATTGCAGATACAGATGCAGATGCAGATGCAGATGCAGATGCAGATGCAGATGCAGATAAATTTGCACAGATACAAACAAGCTAGACATAACCTCATTAAAGTTGTCGCCGTTGTTGTCCTCATTTTATCCGGCTGCCACTGAGCCCAACTTCATCATGGAGTTGCTGCCACAGTCGACGTCGACGTCGCAGTCGGAGCCGTCTTCGATTATTGAGCCGTTTGACTTTTTCTCAACAGCGACGAACCTGTTACCAAAGTAGCAAAAAAAAAAAAGAGTATAAAAGAAAACAGAAATAAATATAAATATATATACACTATATATATATTGTACATATACATATATAATAAAAATAAAAATAAAATATAAAGAAAAAAAGCCATCTCGCTGCCTCTGGCTGCCTCTAGAAATCTGTATGCGAGACAATCTTAAAGCTCTTTTTCTGTCGATACACTTCAATTAGATCAGGGTAGCAAAACATGTTCATTCAGGCTTTGCGGGTTTACGCATGAATGGACCAGTTCAGCTGTCAGCTTTAGCTGAACTTCGCATAGTTTCAGCTCAAATACAATACAATAAACCTAATCAGTTTATGGCCAATACACATATTTATGGTCTTGCCTTATGAGAACCTAGATTCCATCAGCTAAATTCGTAAATCATCCTTATGCAAAACTTGTTAATTTTATAAAATATTTATATTAAATTCTTTTCATTTTATGCAACTTAAATATATCCATATGAATTTCTCTCCATTTTATATATCCATTTCTCTCTATTTACATATCTCAAAAATATCTGTATATTAATTTCTCTCTCTTTTATCCATATGATTTTCTCTCTATTTTACATTTATAAATATGTTTATATTAATTTCTCTCTACTTTAAATTTGGTACATATATAAATATATTACGCAATTAATATAGATTTCAGACATTTACAGTTACATCTAAAGAGCATTCCCAATTCGTTCTTATTCATCTTTGCTTCGTTTTGATTTTACTTAACTTTTTGATTGTTGTATTTGTTATTCCTGTTGTGGTTGTTGTTGTTGTTGTTGCCATGAACTTGCTTTTTGGCCAAAAGCCTGGGTTGGCCAAAAAGGCAGAAAAAATAAGTAAGAAAAAAAAAAAACAGTTTAGCACTCGCGGCACGCCGTGTTTCGGAGCAATTTTCGTTTGGATTCGCCCGCCTCGATTTGTTCCCGCTTGCGAGTGAGTACTCAGACCTACCTTGCCATGACTCCCCCCACCTGCCTACCCCACCCCTTTGCTATACGCACGGCTAACCCCCAGAGAACATGAAAATTATTACATTACCGTTCCGCATCATCATAATTGGCGCGCTTGAAATCTACTTTTGCCACAGCTTCAATTTGCCACACGTTTTGTTTTGCCCACCTGCCCCTTCCGCACGCCCCCTCGGCGGCTCCATGCCCGTTTCTAATCGACGTCAGCGTCATCATCCAAAAGGAATTGAAAGTACGCGCGCATGCGCAATTAAGGCCAAGTGCGCAAAAAAAAAAAACAAAAACAAAAACAAAGTAAAACTCAACTAAATAAAATAAAATAATATAAAATAATAGCAAGAAATTGAGACCCAAAAAAAAAAAAAAAAAAAAAAACAACAGCAAAACAACACAACAAAGACAACAAAAGCTTCCAGCTCGAAGGCTGAAGTGGAGCGAGTGCCGCAAAAATTCACTTTTTATATTTTGGGGGCACACAGAACGCGACTCCAGCGCAGCCTCGTTATGAGCAACAATATGTCTAGAGCTACACACACACACACACACACACACACACACACACACACACATGCACAGAGATAGGTGTGTTGATGGCGAAAATCAACATACAGGTTATACAGATTTATGATCACTTTCTGATACTGTTCGCTGAGTGCGTCCGTTCATCAGGCGCCCCAACTGCCCCACCATATCCCGCATCCCTGCATCGCCCCCCCTACCATCTCGTCTATCGATGATCGCACAAATGTAGGTGAGTCCACTTCTACCTGCACATTGTACCTGTACATGGCTGAAAACACATTAGCGCAAGAAGATGTGCGCGCCCGGCCAGCCGCAGATCGAGGTCATCCAAGCTGGCCAGCCGAGCTAGCCAAGCTAGCCGAGCTAGCCGAGCCAAAAAGATCTTGGTGAAAAGGCAATTTGAATGTCACGGCGATTATTATACATTATTTTGAGTTTGGCATTTATAATAAATTATTTGTCATTTCATCCAGCAAATGGCAAAGCCATAGATTACCAGGGTTTTAAGTTTTTTTTTTTTTTTTTTATTTCTCGTATTTGTCTATTCGAAAATCTGAAAGTACGAAATTTAAGCTGCGAATTAATTGTTTAATTCATAGTTAATGTATTTTCCCATTAGATTATATATGAAAGATAGGAATGTGTCTATATATAGTTTTACTTGTGTAAGTATAACAGTCAGAAGGGGGCGTGGCAGATGCCATATGTGCGT
The DNA here is from genome assembly GCF_018153725.1 of Drosophila mojavensis. Lineage (NCBI taxonomy): Eukaryota > Metazoa > Arthropoda > Insecta > Diptera > Drosophilidae > Drosophila > Drosophila mojavensis. The sequence continues at coordinate 15,715,688 of NW_025318667.1, forward strand.
CTATCCTTCTGGAAATTTGGTAAGCCAAGCACTTAAGGTTAAATTATATTTAGCTTTTTTACTTGATTTTCATTGCTAATCCCATATACATATGATCGATAATAATCGATAGGTTTTTGCTTTTTAAGCTTAACATGGAGAGATTTAGCATTGACCACTTACGCTCTTTTGTATACGTGATCTTTGAAGGTTTCACATTTTTAGATATCCTCCCTATCCCTAAATTTGCATAACTCAACTCGTTGTTTTACTGCCGTCCCCAATTTAACAGCTGAAACATTTGGGAAATCGAATTCGATATTCTTAGATATTCTGTTAGTATGATTTCACAACGTTCCACATGTCTTGTTTCTGGCTCTAAACATAGTGACGATTTCTTGAGCTTGAGCTACAACTTTATTTGCTCTATTCAGTTTCAGTATTCTCTTGCAGCTTTATTTCCAACTTTATTTAGAGTCAAGATAGCTATTGATTTCTTAGCAGCAGCACAAGCCTCCAGCTCTAGCTTCAGCTCCTGTTTCAGTTTGATTTCCAGCTACAGCTCCAGTTACATCTCCATCTTAAACACTAGTTTGAGCCGCAGCTTTATCTAGCTCGAAATTGAGCTTCGGCTGCAACATAAGCTTTAATTTTAGCTGCAGTTCCAGCTCCAGCGGCAACTCTAGATCCAGTTCCAGCTCTAGTTGCAGCTTTATTTAAATTAAAGATATCAGGCATTGATGGTTTCGCTTTCAGTGATGCTTTCAGCTCCAGTTTAAGTTTCAGCTCCATTTCCAGCTTCAGCTTCAACTCCTTTAGCTCCACTTCTAGTTCCCATTCCAATTTCAGCTCTAGCTCCAGCTCCAGTTGAAGCTTCATTTCAATTAAAGAGTGATGGTTCCGTTTCCTCTGATGTTTTCAGCTCCATTTCAAGTTCCAGCACTTACATCAGCTCTGCTCCAGATCTTAGACCTATTTCTAGCTTCGTCTTCAACTCTAGCTATAGCTCTAGCTCCAGCACCCATTTCGTCTTTGCTCCAGTTCCAGTTCCAGCTTCAGTTCCAGCTTCAGTTGCAGCTTCGTTTCAATTAAAGATAACAGCAATTGATGGTTCCGCATCCACTGATACTTTCAGCTCCACTTTAAGATCCAGCTCTTTCATCAGCTCCACTCCAGTTCTTAGCTCCATTTCCAGCTTCGGCTTCAACTACAGCTGATGGCTTTTAGATTCAGCTATAGCTCTAGGTCCATCTTCAGTTGCTGGGCTTAGCTCCAGCTCCCATTCCGCCTTCAGCTCCACTTCCAGCTCCAGCTCTAGCTCCTGTTCCAGCTATATTTCCAGGCATTTCATTCCATAATTTCAGCAGTCGCTTGCAATAATTGTAAATTGCATAGAGCGCGCATTGGTCACGGTTCGATGGCTCCTTGGCACTGCCGCTGGCTCCAGCTTGGCTGGAGTTGAGACTTCCTTGCCAGTGCTTCCCATGCCAAGAGCAACAACAACAACAACAACAACTTTATATACATTTTGTTGACTGGCAACAAATTGAATGCTTTTGCGGCTTAAATGTCGCTTGGCACACAGAACAAAGAGCGCTGAATGTTCGTCAGCATCAACCGAAAAACTCTCACGGCGAAGGCAGCAACAGGGCAAAAGACGTCTTCTGGCCATACCCTGTACGCGCTGCAAATGGGCTGTGATGAATATCTGGCAAAGTGAATGAACTGCAGAGCCAAACTGTTGAACTTTATCGCTATCAAGCTGAATTGTTCGCTATTTAGAGGGTATTTTCTATCCGGTGCACTTGTTGCTCTTCTTTTCTGCTTCTTCTGCATCTTCGTGTTGTTTTATATAATATTTTGCTGCTGATGTTGGCATAAACTTGGCTCTTAGCCTGACTTAATGCAAACAAACGCCAGCAGCAGCAGCAGCAGCAATAAAAATAATAATAAGCCTTGGGCCACACAGCAGCAGCAGCAGCAGCAGCAGCAGCAGCGCATCAGCCGCTGGAAAGTGAACGGGAATTGGATGGGAAATGGGAATATCTGTGTGTCCGTGTGTGCGTGTGTGTGTGTGTGTTGGCGTGTGTGTAAGTCACAATGGCAACATCTATGAGCATTGGCCAAGCATATTTCCGATTGTTTATTTATTCTTTGGCAAAGACAACGGCCAATGTCTATATGCGCCGCGCGATTTCGGGCGAATGCTACGCGCCAGATAAACAAAACTGAGCGTGACTAATGGCTGACCAAGCCCCAAGAGCAAGACGACGACGGCAGCAGCAGCAGCAGCAGCAGGCAGCAGCAGAGGCAGCAACAACGTGGGAAAGCTAGCACTCGCCCACGTTATAAAGTAGTCTCTGATCTTTGGCTAGGATTTGTTTGCAGCTGGCGATTGGCAGCGGGGCTAAGGGGCAGCGGGGCAATGGGCAATGGCCAGTGAAAGCGTTTGTTGCATGTGCCACGGCTGCCTGCTCCGCATTCGTAATTGTTGCTCTTGTGCCGATTCAAGCGTTGGTCATTTAATTGCCCCACAGTCGCCGTCAGCCCGGATATTGAGCTGATATTATTACCCCCATGCATCTATCTCGCTCACAGTGTGTGTCTCTCTGTCTCGCTTGCTCGCTCGCTCAGTCGGCCTTTCGCATCTGTTAATTGGTCATGCAATTGACCGAAACTGGATTTGCATATGCTTGGCAACTGTCATATAGCTGCCATTGCCATCATCATTAGCAACAGCAACAACAACAACAACAGCTACTACTACACTAATACAGGCCATGCCAACTTCCTGCGCTGTTAGACACTCGCACAGAGCTGGCCCGTACCAAAATCAGTCAAAAGCATAAATTTCAACTCATTTGCTGCGATCTGCTGTCATGGGCAAGAATTTGGGCTCATTACGCCAACGCGTTTGCGACAATTTAAGGTCAATAGTTTTTCACAATAGTATTACAGCAAAGAAAAAACGACATATGTATAAAAAGAGTATATATATATATATATATATACAAATATACATTTGTATTATAAATAAAACCCATTGAGGCATTAAACTGGCCTACATGCCTACGTGCCTTGCACTATATATAGGCATTCTATTGTGCTTCACATAGACAGCTATACCCTGTACTCATTGCGATGAGTTTTCGTATAAGTATCGAAATGCTAGCAAGTTATCGATAGCGCATTATCGATAAGCATGTATTGATGAGCCTGAAATAATACATTTTCTATAGTATAGTTACTATTTCAACAATATCAAACATTGTTATCGATAGCGATATTTTGTATATCGATCTGTTGTTATTGTATGCCTACAGCTCTTATATTTATCTAGCTGATAATAAGCGGTTCAGTACCACTACAAACGGTTCAAAGTCATGTAGAAGCTAGAAGCTACAGAAAATAAGCTTTTGAAAATATATCGATAAATATGTTTCATTTAGAAATATCGATATATCAGGTAAACTACTTATTATTGTTATTTTGGATATAGTTTTAGCAATAAAATCGTCATATAAACTTTTTACCATCATTTACTATGCTGTTATCGATAATTGATAACGATAGACATGTTATTTAGATTATGATATGCCGAAAAATGAATAGAGAAAATATAGTTGTAGTTCTTTAGATACAAAATCGATAGTTTTATAGGCAACTCATCTTGGTTGTGCTTATACAGGGTATCTGCTAGTTGCGCTGATGCCACTGCCAAATGCTCACTTGTTATACGTATTTGCCAAACTTCAACATTTTCGGTGATTGTTGCCCGCATCAATTTGGGCCACTTGATTGTTTCGGGCTTTGCCCATATGGAAATAAAAGCAAACAAAAGCTATTGCCAACAGTTATGCATAGATAGTTAGATAGACCCAAGTTGGGGCTCCAGCTGGCCAGTGGGTGTACTTGTAGTGCTTCGAAAGCACAGAGCAAAGAGCACAGAGCAGACAGCACTCAGAGTAGACAACAATGAAACAAAAGCAGCAACAGTTAAACAGCATTTGGCTATAACCATTCAATGAAGCCCTGTTATGTTGGCCAGCTTCATGAGCTTCTGCATAATCATGTCCATTCAAATGTAGTACAATTTCCAATTCTAAATGCTCCGCAAGCTGAGAGTGAATCATTAAAAAGATAATTAATCTAAGAGAAATAGGAAGGAAGTTCGTTACAAATTATCAGAGCCAACAGTCTAAGACTCTGGCATCAATGTCATTTTGATTTTAAAAGATTATCATTTATATCACAGATTATCATTTATATATGTTAGATTTAAAAATATATAAATATAGTATAAAAATGTATAAATGTATATATGTTGTATTATTTAAAAATATATATAATTAAGTTTTATGCCAGAGCTAGTCAATAATAATATATCTTTTCGAAGATGTTTTGATCAAAGCATTTCTCTGAACACATCTGAAAAGATAGAATTTCTATACAAAAATATTTTTATCATATATATTTATATTATCTAAGTACTTAAAATAATGTAAATATTGATCAAATTAAAAGAAAATAGAAAATCTATATTTTAACTGAAAAAAAAAAATTATGAAAAATCTTTATTAGAGATTTACTTACGAAAATATAACTTATATAGAGATAAAAAAATAAATAAAATAAAAAATTTATATATATAATACATATAAAAATATATCTATTTATAATATTTGATAATAATAATAATAATGCAGATAAAAGAATATTGATAGATATTTCTATATTTTCACTGCAATAAGAACAAATAATAGATTAAAAGTTTGTTTCAAATTAAAAATATAGAAATATGGAACGAAAATAGATATCTTTCAGCTACACCGATACAAACTCCAGCTGATTGGATCTATAATCCTTTATATTAAAACACTAATTCTTTCAGAGCAGCATATCTCGAGTAGCACTGAGTCAAGTCCGGCAAAGTTAGGGTATATCATATTCAATACATTTCGGTTAGCTAGACACAGAGCTTTGATATATTGCGGAAGCATTTTAATAATGTTGCTCGTTCGTTTTCTGTTCTTTGTGCGCACGCTGAGATCAGCTAAACTAATTGAACGCATTAAAAGTGATATTAAACGGTAATTTTAACGATTAGCTGCAGCAGGTAAAAGGTCGCTGATGATGACATTGACTGACATTCGCCCAGTTTCCAGTTTGCAGCTCCCAATTGGAAATGTCAATGTCTGGCTGGCTGGCTGGCTGGCTGGCTGGCCCGCTCCCATTCGAAAGATCGAATCTAGAGTCGAGCCCCAACTGCCCCCGCCGCAGCGCTGAGCCAGCGTTAGACAGCGCCAAGGTCATTGCTGCCGTGATGATGTTGGGCCACTTGCGGCTGTCACTGGAGCTGGTCGCACAGCCGTGGCCGTTGCTGTCCACACCCATCACAGACATGTGCAAGTATGTGTGTGTTAGCTGCTTTTCACCATGGCTTTATTTATGCCCATACATTAATGTCAATCGGCTGGGCGGTCTCGAATTCCGCTTACAGCTGGAGGAATGTGGCAAGTGGCGCAACGACTGCATTTAAGCTCATAAGCCTCAATTGATGTGTGTGGCAGATGAACTTGCCAAATGCCGTGGACAGCTGGGCAACGGGGCAACGGGGCAACGGGGCAATGGGACAATGGGACAATGGGGCTGGGGGCAGGTGGTCAGGGAGTCAGGGGGTAGGGTTGCTCATGTGGCAACGAGATGCATACAAAATGAATATATGTATGTATATAAATAAATTAGGTAAGCTGCTGCCACTGTTAATGGCCATCAAAATTGTCAACATTAACGTAATCATAAGCGTATCATTGTGACGTCACACACACACACACACGCACACACACACACAGTGGCGGAAACTTCTTTGTTGACCTTTTGCAATCATCGATTGATGCAAAACGAAAGTCAAATTTTTTTAACGGATTTCCAAATCGAAACAAAAACGAAACGAAACGAAACCGAAACCGAAACCTGAAATTGAAATGCATTTTGATTGCGTCTAAATGAAAAAGAAAATCGAAGAAGAAAAAAAAAAGTAAAAACTTGAGAGCGATAAATAAATAATATAAAAGAAAAGTTTAGCTAAAGTTGATCTTGTTGTTGTTGTTGTTGTTGTTGTTGTTGCTGCTGTTATTTCATTAATTGTGGTTTCTGCTTTCGTCACGCTTACACAATGCTAGCTACGTATATACCCTATACTCATTTAATTGGGCGAGTAGTGGCTAGTATTTTGGATGAATGCAAATCAAAGAGATGGACATAGATAGATAGGTTAATAGATAGATCGATAGATATATATGTATATAGACAGTTAGATAGATAGATAGATAGTTAGATAGATAGATAGATAGATAGTTAGATGGATAAATAAATAGATAGATATGTAGATAGATATGTGGATAAAAAGATAGATAGATAGATAGAAAGATAGATAGATATGTGGATAAAAAGATAGATAGATAGATAGATAGATAGATAGATAGATAGATAGATAGATAGATAGATAGATAGATAGATAGATAGATAGATAGATAGATAGATAGATAGATAGATAGATGGATAGATAAATAGATAGATGGATAGATAAATAGATAGATAAACGAATAGATAGGTATTTAGATATATAGATAAATCTGGATATCTATATCTATATATAGAAATTTCTGGATATCTATAGACAAATATTTCAACAAAGTTCGCGATTTCCAAGAAAAATAATTTTAATAGTTTTCCCATGGCAGCTTTTTCACATAGCCACGAAATAAAATATGATTTGATTGTTCCTTCAAAGTTAACTTTACATATCTTCTCAACTTAAATTTTTTCTAGCTTACGCAGAAAAGTTGTTCAAGCTGAATTTCCTTCAATATGTTCTTAATACTCTGTTTAATGTCATTAATACCTTGTTAATTACATTATAAACACAATAATTTTTAGATCTATATATGGATCACCTGAGCCCAAATAATTAGATAAGAGCTGAGCCATAATATCTAAGGAGATTTATTGTGTCCTCGCCAAATCGATATATATCGATAACATTACATCGAGCTCTACATTGAGCTCTACCCAATTAGCAATTTCTGCAAATCGAACTACAATAAGATTAAATTTACTGCGTTTCATCTAGTTTACAGCTAACTTGTGAGCTATTTATAGCTACTTTACACGAGATTCGACTAGGCATACCCGAGCTGTGAGTTTAAGTAGTATCTACTCGCGGATCTCTCGAAAGTAAATCGAATTTGTTTTAATTGGTAATTACAAAAAAAAAATTAGTTTTAATTATTTTTTTTTTTTATTTACTTTCAAAACATATGTATATATAAACTATAGGTAGTTTAATTGTATTTTATGGTGCGTTTATTATGCAAGCAACAACAACAACAATAATAATAACAATAACAAGAACACAACATTAGCAAACTCCAATTCGAAATCGCTGAATTCAATTAAAAATTCACAATCAACAATAAATAACAGACTCTAGCGCTTGGCGGCATTTGCTTTGGCTTGGACTTTGAGATATCAATGCAAAAAAAGTAAAAAATAAATAAATAAATGAGTAAAAAATCTTTTAAAAAAAATTAAATGAACAGCGCACAGCAGCACAGCGCACAGTGGTGCAAGTATAGAAGAAAACAAATGCTTCAAAATAAAATTTGTTGTAATAGGATTTCCTCAAGTCTTTAGGGTGTTTTTTTATACACCTAACTTCAAATTTCTACAAATCTGAATCGCCAAATACTCAATAAGACAAATCTGTCAGTTCAAACTTAGGAAATACCTTATAGACATACAAACGAAACTTAATATATATAGAAATTGGAGAATGTTTAAAAACTATTCACATACCTTTTAATATCTATAAATGCCTAACGAAATTAAAACAGTCTATATACAATCTACTGATGCCGAAATATACATAGAAATAGAATTATGGTATTCATTATTGTATAAAACTTTTTAAATGTAATTTCATATAACTAAATGTTAATAAATAAAGTAAATAAATAATAAAATAAATAACCATGTGCCACTTTAAAACAGCCTCTAGGTTTTTCTTTTATGGGCTTGAATTACAAATATGGAGACTGAATCAAGCTGACACCACATCACCCAAACATTTTCAGCACTGCCCTTAAATCGAACAAACATATTATTATTTTTTGTATTTCCTGCAAATCGTATAGCCTTTGTCAAGTGCCGGAGACGGTTCAAGCTGTCACAGCTAAACGAAACTTTTTAGGTACCACCCTGAAATCGACACGAACTTTTTTTTTTTTTTGCTACGATTTCTGTTTATGTATTTGGTACAATTTTAATCTAAGCATTATTTCATTAATTTTTTGAATCAACTTCAATTTTAGTTCAACTACAAATCACATTTGTCACACTGTGCGAATGCACGAAAAACGCAAATCAAACGAAGCTAGTTTAGTACTCAGTGTGCATAAAGCTGCGACTGCGACTGCGACGCGACGACGACGGCGGCGGCGGCTGTGAGCGTGGGAAAAAGCGATGGGGCAGCTGGCTTGGGGCCAGCTCTCCGCTGCCTTGTCCTCTGCCGCTGCCCGTCCTCTGACCACCGACGATGACATGGTCAGTCGACAGCAACTGCGACTGTGACTGTGACTGTGACTAACTTTGCCCGTTTCAGTTCCAATGGCCAACGCATTTACTAATGCGCCGCCTGACGGGCAATTGGCGTCGGCTATAGCCGACTGCGCTATACCCTGTTGCTGAAGTTATAGAACAAATGCAAAGATTCAATTCTACTAATAGACTTTCTAGTCTCAAACTCTTCTAAATGTAGCTGAAAAGGAATGAAATATGAAATATTATCAATAGATGAAATGCTATATATGAGCCTTCAAAATCTTCTATATGAGATCTATATTTGCTTCCATTGGGTTTCAGATTCAAACTCTTCCATAAGATTGATAGCCCTAAATTATGTTCTAGTTAAAAAAAAAAAAAAAAAAAAAAAAAACAATGTGAATATATATGATCTATTATATCACATATGATATATTACATTATGCGATTCTATAGGAGATCTTTGAGATATTTGCATTTGAAACCCTCAACAATTGAAACTAGTTCGAATTCTTTGCCAAAGCAGTGACAAATATTATACAAATTCCCAAGCTCTTTTATGATCTTTCTTATAGCTTGAATGACTCTAAAACTATAGGCGCGACGCACAGTCGCTGCTCAACTGTGCCATTAGGCAACTTCCATTCTCTTGTCGTATTAGCCATATTTAGTTCGATACGAAAATGAGGTCACACCTGAGAAGCTAATGCAGCTGCTCACACCCATTGTGGGCGTGGCACACACTCATCCAGCCAATATGCCCATTTCGCACACTATCTAACCACTATCTAAATGACGGCGACTTCAACGTGTCCGTGGCTTTAGGGTCAAAACACCTTTTCGATATCGAATGCAAATGCGAATTTCTGATTGAATGGGAGCCGAGCGATGCGGATCTGAGGCGCGCTGCTTATGATTTCTTATTCTATTTGAATGCTGGTCCGACAGACTTATGCGACTTTCATTGATGGAAACTTTCAAAACGAAAACAATAACAAGAACAACAACAAAAACAGCTAAACAGCTAAAAATCAAGCCAACGGAGAACGAGCCGGCGGGCAAAATTTTGCGAACAGGTTTTTCATATTTTTGTTGTTGTTGTGTTTTTATTTTTGTTTCTGTTTCTGCTTTGGTTTTTGTTTTTTGTTTGTTTTTTTTTTTCTTTTTACATTTATTTTTCACATATTTTTTCTTCCTCTTGCTGGCTTCGTTTTCTCAGTTGTGTTTGGGCCAGATACGCAGCTACATTTTGCGGATACTTCAATTCGTTGGCATCGCCATCAACCTAACAGTTAGCTGCTAATGTGTGTGAGCGACTGCAAGTGTGTGTGTGAGTGTGTGTGTTTGTTGGTGTATGTTTGTTTGTGTATTTCACAAACCATCAGCAGAAGTACATAAATTACATTGGCAGTTTGACGACGCCGACGCCGACGCCGATGCTGACGCCGACGCCGACGTCATCGTCGTTGGCGTTGATTGTTGTTGAAGTTGTCGCCTGATCGGGCGCTTTGTTGCCGGCATTGTTTGAGCCGGGCCTACAAAAGTCTTCTCAGATTTTTATTGGCCCGCTCGGCGGCGTTCAGCCTTACGTGTCCACAATGGAGAACGGTCCGGTTTAGTGCGTTTTAGCGAGCACATAACAAAATAGCAAATGCGAAAAAAATAAAATAGAAAAAAAAAAAAAAAAAACAAAACAGAAAAAAACATATAGACAAGACAAGAAAATGGTAGAAACACATCTTGTGAAATATTCATGTCTCTCGCACTCGCAGTCGCACAGCCCCCGTCGACTATCTAGAAATTGCAAAAATTGCAATGCAATTAACTACGGCGCAGCTAAAGACGACGTGGAAAGCATTCCGAGAGCCGCAATCGACACGTATTTCCATTGAATTCAATCGAACCGCTACTCAACGGACGAGCCTCAATGGAGTTTTGTTATCCAACTGCACACATACACACACACACACATACATGAAGCGCGCGCTTAGCTTGACGAGCTGTCATACTCGCTCGTGGGCGTACAGCGTAGAGTATATTGGTTTGATAAGTGTCTATGCCTTCCAGAGTGTTCTTATCCAATTGAGCTTAACGAATGAAGCGCTCAGGCTGCAGAGAGTAGAGTATATTGGCTTTGAACACTGACAATTGGAAATAAATAGTCGTGTATAGAGGTGTGATCCATAATGAAGTTAAATAATAAACAATAACAATAAAGTAATATAAAGTATATTGTCTATCTGGTAGACTTGTTCATTCTTCAATAGATAAAGTTATCCGACTTCATTAATATTCGTGCGAATAGAAGTATATTAGCTTTATCTTATGAGCCTCCATACTTACTTTCATGTTTGATCACGTTCGTGCAGAGCTTAGTATAGTAATAGAATCGTGAACGCGTATTACACAGTCGTCTATTCCCGATTGTAGTGCTTGCTGTTAAGCAACACTAGGCTGGGCACTGCCTACATTTTAACAAATTATTCTACAATACTTTGTGTAGGTCGTTTTTCATTCATATTGGTTTCTACAGTCGCGTTTCGACCTGCCCTGAAATCTGTTTCTCACAGAAGCCCTATGGGCTGGGCTTCTCTTGACCTAGTGCAGAGGCAGTCGAAGCTCGCACAGCCATTGAGCAAATTGAGGAAATACCTACTTAATGCAGGGCTGTACTTATTTCTATATATGTGCACTAATGGGCGGACCAAGAGAAATATCATATTTCATCAGAAACGATGTCAAGTCAAGCAAAGTTCATCTTCGTGAAACGCAATCAATGCTCGATATATCGAAAGATAACTGGACTGCTATCTAAATAGATTGGCAAAACAGGTCAGAGAGGGAGAGAAAGAGAGAGAGCGAAGGAGAAAGACAGAACAGGAAATATGGAGATATAAACTATATATGGACATCATCATCATCAGCTTCATGATCATAGCTGAATACGGGTGCGACTGTCATCTTTTTTATAGTTGACACAATTTCACTCATAATTAAGCAGAGCTTGAGATACACTAGATATTGCTTTAATACTCCCTCAGCCAGTGAAGAGGGAATTTAGAAATAGAACAAAAAGAGAGGGTAGAAAGCAGAGATAGAGGGAGAGGTTCAGATACAGATACAGATACAGATACAGATACAGATACAGATACAGATACAGATACAGATACAGATACAGATACAGATACAGATACAGATACAGATACAGATACAGATACAGATACAGATACAGATACAGATACAGATACAGATACAGATACAGATACAGATACAGATACAGATACAGATACAGATACAGATACAGATACAGATACAGATACAGATACAGATACAGATACAGATACAGATACAGATACAGATACAGATACAGATACAGATACAGATACAGATACAGACACAGATACAGATACAGATACAGATACAGATACAGATACAGATACAGATACAGATACAGATACAGATACAGATACAGATACAGATACAGATACAGATACAGATACAGATACAGATACAGATACAGATACAGATACAGATACAGATACAGATACAGATACAGATACAGATACAGATACAGATACAGATACAGATACAGATACAGATACAGATACAGATACAGATACAGATACAGATACAGATACAGATACAGATACAGATACAGATACAGATACAGATACAGATACAGATACAGATACAGATACAGATACAGATACAGATACAGATACAGATACAGATACAGATACAGATATACACATACAGATTCACACAGACCGATTCACAGATACAGATACACACATACAGATACACACATTCAGATTCATAGATACAGATATACACATACAGATACACACATAAAGATTCACAGATACAGATACACTCATACAGATACACACATACAGATACACAGATACCGCTACTCAGCTATATATATTTCATAAATATTTGAATGCTTATTGTTAATTTCGAATCGTCGGTTCCATAACTAATTGATTGGCTCAGACCGTTACATAAAAGCCACAACTTGAATCTGGCTAAAATCATAAATCACAAGAAAAAAGAAGAGCCAATAGATTCTTCTGGAAGCGCTAAAGCAAAGCCAGCTGGAAATTATAATAATAAGCAGCGATGGGAAGCCGTTAGCAGGAATTCTTTACTGTTGGCCAACTGTGTGGATTGGCATTAAGTAAACTTAAGGCCATAACAGAACCTGCCCTAACTGACACAGATTTGTGTTCCATTGTATACAGCTAGCCTACTTGAAGGGTATTATGAGTATTGTGCTAGAACTGAACAGCTTTTATCATCTATGGAATGCATAATACATATTATTATATATTCATATAAACTACATATGTATATACAGTTCTTATTGGATCATCGGAAATTTGCAAATTTTAGTTTGTTGTATTCCAGATGATTTTCTCTCTTCATTTATGCATCATCAATGTTTTACATATTACATTATATAACTGAATACATATATAGTAACTACAATTTCTTGGGTTTCTAGATTGAAGATGCTATAACGTGGATAACAAATTATAGAGCTGATTATTATCTACATAATTAAATAAAATATTTCTATTAAAGAAAAGCCTTCTATATAAGGCATTTGTGAGGGTATTTAATATTCGTTGACTGTTGCACACACCCAACTAACCTTGGTTGAAATTCTAAATGCTTTTATGGCCGCAAGGTGGCACGGCCTGTCGGTCTGTCGATCTGTCTGTCTGTCGGCCTGCCAGCACCTGTTGCCAAATGTTGTCGCATGGCAAAACTTGTTGTGAGCCAAGGTGGCGACACTGGACGCTGGAGAGTGGCCAAAAGGAGACCACAGCGTGGACACTGGAGCGATAAAGTGGCGTTGCCAATGACAGAGAGAGAAATAGTTGGCGCTATAGTTACATAGTTGTAGGAATATATGGGTCGACGGGTCTTGGGAACAAAACGTAAACGAGAAAGTACGTATGTTTAGCACACAACGAGCTGTAGAAGTATGTGTGTGTGTGTGTGTGTGTGTGTGTGTGTGTCCAAGTGTGTGGCACTGGACAATAAAAATGCATATTTCAAAAGCGGTATACGCCGTTAGCAGCAGCAACCTGAATGCATCGTGGAAGCCGAAGCAGAAGCAGAGCTCGGTGCGAGCTGCCTCGGGCTGAGGATCATGCTAGAAGCTTGTAGACCACACACGCACACAACCACACACGGAAGACAGCGCAGCTAAGCAATAAATCTGGCTAAAGACTATATACATATACCATCATACGAAATATATTTATTTGATCTAAAGATACCCGCAGGAATAGATAACTTCATATAACCTTTGCTATACTCCGCGTTGTATTGATGGTTTCAGCAGATGATTGTATCTGCGGAATATCGCAACAAATGGAAACTCTATCACATCTTGACTAGTTATATATATTCAAATTCTAAAAAAAATTCTATAGACCTTAAGTATGTATATGATAAGTTGTTCTTAATTTTAATCTCTAATAAATAAATAAATATAAATAAGATATAAAACTGCGTAGAAAATGTGGGCATTCTAGCTCCGCAGATCCGATCCGAGGCGGCAGAAGTTATCGATTGTTTGAAACCCGCTTGATCTGCTATCATCTAAAGGTTCTGAGATCGATGCGGTTATATGTATAACCGAACGAACCAGAGTCTGGTCACCAAACGATATGTAGAAGATCTTTCTTTTGCATAGCTAAATAATAAAAGATAAAAGGATAGATAATAGATAAAATATTAAAAGATATTTTAATATTAATAAATGTACTTGTACTCATGAGAACCGCAAAGAAAGGCAAAAGCTAAAATATATTTATGTTAAATTTTGCTTGGCAGCAGAAGTTCTACTTAAATAATAAAAGATAAAAGGATAGATAATAGATAAAATATTAAAAGATATTTTAATATTAATAATTGTACTTGTACTCATGAGAATCGCAAAGAAAGGCAACAGCTAAAATATATTTATGTTAAATTTTGCTTGGCAGCAGAAATTCTACTTGATCTTCGATCATACAATTTTTCTCTGACTGTCTATTCAATCTTGAGATTAAAGAGTTAATAATATAAAATAAGTAAAATAAAATAAAAATATTTCAGTAGCTGAATAATGCCCTAATTGAATTGCTGAGCTAATTTCTATGATTTTTCTGATACATTTCTTATAGATAAATACTTCAATTGTCTCACCTAGGATATTCCTTTATGTACCATAGATACATAGTTTACATTATCAGGTCTCTGAAACTCTGGAAAATCTATTGAAAAATTAACTTAAGGCTTACAATTCGAGAGATGAATGTTCCATGCGCTTAGGTCATCTTTAGACTATCTATTTAGTATATTTAGAGTCGAGTCTGGTTATAGCGTCTTCCGGGTATAACGACAGTTCCTTAAGTGTCGTTATAACCGGATTTCACTGTATTTATTTATCTATTCAACTATATTTATACATACTTTAACTTATATATTTATTCTTTCATGATTGCAGCAGCTGCCCGCTTCAGGATGTCTGGGGCGACGCACATGGCGCTGCCGGCGCATGCCGTCGGCGCCGGCTCTGCTGGGTCCGCTTTGAACCTGCCCAGCCTGGGCAAGCGCGGACACAAGCGATCCGTGTCGCTGGAGACGAATGCGCCGCTGGCGCTGCGCAGCACGCCGAGCCTGAGCAGCATGGGCCAGACGACGCTGGGGTCGCCGTTGCCGCTGCTGCAGCTGCCGCAGCACGGGGCGCTGCACACGGGCACACTGAAGTCGCGACAGGAGCAGCGGCGCCTCAGCCAGAAGTTCAGCAGCCACAGCAACCTGGACGACGAGACGCTGAGTGGGTCGCAGATGCGCAGCAAGTTCCAGAACATCCGGCAAATGTTCGAGCTGAGCCGCAGCTGTGTGGCCAGCGCCGGGGAGCTGGGCGACGGCAAGGCCGCGGAGGATGCGCTGCAGTCGCTGCCGGCGATGCTGGGCCGACAGACGCCAACAACGTTGCGCCGCACCACGCCCATTACAGCCGGAAGTCGTCTGGCCATTACCGAGCATCAGTCACAGTCGCAGTCGCAGTCGCAGTCGCAGTCGCAGCCGCAGCCGCAGTCCCAGCTGGCGGGCGAGGCCAAAGAACAGGTGAGGCATTTGGCATTGATGTGGCACTGGGTGCGCCCTGGGGCTGGGTCGCAGCTCTTATTGATCGATGTTGCTTTTGTTGCCTTTCGCTCCAGCCAAACGGTGCCGGCAACTTTCTGCGTCCGATTGCCTTCAAGCCGATACCATTCGAGCCGGACTATCGCATTGCTGCCCAACAGCAGCAACATGAGCAACAGCAACAACAACAACAACAGCAGCAACAGCAACAGCAGCAGCAACAACAGCAACAACAACAGCAGCAACAACAACAGCAACTGCAGGGATCCGCCCAGCAGCAGTCGGTAGCGGGCGAACGGTACGGCTATGGCTCGACACCCTCCCTGGCACCGCTCCCATCCACAGCAGCCACCCAGCACAAGTTCGGAAGTAAGTGAACCACATCACAGCGCATGTCTATAGTTTCTCTAACTGCTGCCACTCTCGCCAGGCACAACAGATCTGCGTCATTTGGCGGCGCGCCGACGCGGCCATCGAGTGGTGCAGCGCAGCAGCAATGAGGATGGACTCGGCCTTGGCCTGGGCCTGGGCCTGGGTCTGAGCCTGGGCCTCGAGTGTCTGTCTGGGCTCGATAGGCCAGACGGCGGCAGCAGGTGTGTAATCCCTAAAGGACGCCACGCCCCCTCAGCCGATTAACCAATTCGTTTTACAGCAAGGGCAACGCCTTGACTGGTGGCAGTGACCTGACGCCCTCGCCCTCGGACTCGGGCATCTCGGAGCTGGAGGCGGCGCTCAAGGATCGCGACTCGGAGCTGTCGTATCTGCGACAGGCAATGGAACAGAATGAGAAAGTAATTTTCAAAGTCCAAAAGGTTAAATAGCAAACTGGTCATCCCATCAATCTGACTAATCCTCTCGTCTCGTCTCGTTTCTATTCTCAATTAGGACAAGGAGGTCTACTGGGAGCACGAGACACAGCGCCTGAAGCTCTTCTATGAGAGCCAGCAGCGCGAGTATCATCTGAAGTTCAAGAAAATGGAGCAGCTCCTCGCCCTGCAGCAGTTCCAGCTGAAGCAGCACAACTTGCGCCAGTCGGAGCAGCTCCAGAAACTGCAGCAACAGCTCGACCTGACGCGCACCAGCAACAAGTGCCTCAAGAACTCCGAGCAGCAGCTACAGTGCTCCGCCCAGGAGCTCAACCAGCAGCTGAACGAGGCCCACCAGACGATATCGGCACTGCGCGTCCAGCTGGAGGACAGCGAGTGGAAGGTGTGCGAGCGCAACGGCGAAATAGCTTTACTCAAGACGCAGCTGAAGGAGGCGCATGTAAGTCGAGATGGGAGATGGAATGCAAAGCAGAAGCTGGAAAGGATTAGGGTCAGGGAATGAAGGAAAAGGCGACGTTCAAAGTCTGTATATATGAAGGTGTATCTGAGTATATGAAGGTGTTGATTACGAGAGAACTGTGGGATGGATGAACAGACGGATAACCTGATACAGACAGAGGGACGGATGAATGATAGAATGGACGGACGGGCGGATAATAATACGGACTGATGGCCAGACGGACTAACAGACGGACGGACGAATGGACGGATGGACTGTCAAATGGACGGACAGATAGTCGGATGGAACTCTCGGCGGGCAGATGGACATATAAATAAATGGACGGACGGATAAAGGGTAGGACGTACTGATAGTCAGACGAACGAACAAACAGACGGACGGACGGATGGATAGATGGATGAACAGACGGACAGACAATGGAAGGATGGAACTATCAACAGAGATACAAACGAATGAACGACAGAATAGACGAACGGGTGGATGATAGTACGGGCTGATGGGCAGTCGGACGATACGACGAACGGGTGGACTGACAGACGGGCGGACGAATAGAAGGATGCACGGGTGGACAGATATGAGGATAGACTAATGGGGAGACAGACTAGTGGAAGCACAGATGGTAAGACTTACGAATGAACAGGTGGATATACTGGTGGATAGGCGGAAAAAAGGACCAGCCTGCCCTGGTCCTGGACGAACATAGCTACATAGGCTCAATTATTAACCCTGATCGAGGATATATGTATATGTATATGTATATGTATATGTATATGTATATGTATATGTATATGTATATGTATATGTATATGTATATGTATATGTATATGTATATGTATATGTATATGTATATGTATATGTATATGTATATGTATATGTATATGTATATGTATATGTATATGTATATGTATATGTATATGTATATGTATATGTATATGTATATGTATATGTATATGTATATGTATATGTATATGTATATGTATATGTATATATGTATATGTATATGTATATGTATATGTATATGTATATGTATATGTATATGTATATGTATATGTATATGTATATGTATATGTATATGTATATGTATATGTATATGTATATGTATATGTATATGTATATGTATATGTATATGTATATGTATATGTATATGTATATGTATATGTATATGTATATGTATATGTATATGTATATGTATATGTATATGTATATGTATATGTATATGTATATGTATATGTATATGTATATGTATATGTATATGTATATGTATATGTATATGTATATGTATATGTATATGTATATGTATATGTATATGTATATGTATATGTGAATAGATAGAACCTCAAGACGGGGAGCTACCGTACCCATAGGCACAGCTACCAATTTAAAATGGCTTTGAACTGAGGCCTAAATAACTGTCGGAGCTCAATTAAGAAGTAGCCAAATTATGACACTTTCAAAAAAAAGCTCAAAACTCAATCAAGTTTGGGTTAGGTCAGTCAGCAGGGGGAGGAAGGGGGGAAGGGAGCAATGGAAGTCAGAGAAAACCACTTGAGTCTAGGTCAAAGAAACGATTAGCTTGGAGAACAGGTTTTGCCAACTCAATGGAGCTGTAGCTAATAATTAATATTAAATTATGTTAATGCTAGAATCAATGAGCCGTAATAACTACGTCTTGAAAGACGAAAAGAGTCGAAGCTAAGCGGATATTTGTTAATCATTTACTATTCATTTACTATTCCTCTATTACTTTACTTCTCAGCTTGAAATCAATATGAAGGATCATACAATTCTCAGCCTGAGACACAGCAATATGAACAGCAGCAACAACAACAATAACAATAATAATAACAACAACAACAACTGTCAGACAACCACATGCCAAAGTCAACCAAAGCAACAGGCGAAGGAAGCTCAACAGCAAAAGGATCCGGAGCAGGAGCAACAGCTGCAGCAGCTGAACAAGATCATTGCCCTGAAGGATCAGGTGATTGGGGCGCTGACCAACGAACTGGCCAAGCTGCGCAAGGAACTCTCCGACCTGGCCATTGCGCACGAGTATGGCGAGGAACCGTGCGGCCGCTACACGCGCCTCAAGCAGCAGCTGGACAACCTGAACGAGATCTGCCAGAAGACGCACAAGTATACGAGGCAGGCGGCGGCCGGGCCCATGCAGCTGGACGCCATCATGGAGCGACTGCAGCTGGATCAGGGCCAGCCGGCGCAGCTGGCGCTGGACACGCTAATCGAGGAGTCGACCACCTATGCCGAGGACATAGCCAAGCTGCGTCAGAAACTCGACGATTTCCGCATCAATCTCGAGCTGGAGAAGCGTCAATGGTGCGCCGAGAAGGACAAGGTGCTCGGCTACCAGAAGCAGCTGCAGGCCCACTATATTCACATGTACCAGAAGCTGCGCTGCCTGGACAATGCGGCCACAAATGCAGCAGCCCCATCAGCAGCAGCAGCAGCAGCAACAGCAACGCCCCCTCCGCCTCCCGCGGCGGCCGCACCTGCCGCCGAGTTGAGCAACCAGGTCTAATGACATTTTCAACTGTTGCTGTCGCTGTTGTCGCTCGGTGCTGAGCCCAAACCCCGCTGATTAAATAAGCTCATTTGTTTTGTCATTTCCAGTGGCAATTAGTTACGACAATACCTAAACAGATGCTTCCGAACGATTAGCATTCCAGACGTGACTCGTCCACCAAGTTGACTCCGTTTCCAGCTTGAGTCAGCAAAATCGTTTAACTACAACTTCTACTATCTATAATTATATATATATATCTATATATATATATACATATATCTTGCCTGTCTACATGAATGGCTACATTTATGCTAGGTCTAGGCAGGCTCTCCATATAATATCCAACATCAAGAATTTAATAATATTGAAAATATTTTGAAACAATCTAACTAGCATCAATGTAGTAAAGGTCCCTAAAATGCTAAGGCAGCGATATTTTAAATATTTAATTACAATTATTTTTTGGTAGATTTTTAAGAAATATACAATATTATGATATAAATAAATAGAGATATATATTTACACATCTATATATGAACGTCTTTTGCATATTTTTTTTTGTTTTTTAATTGGGTAAAGGATTGAAAAATTGAATTTATAAAGGAATATTCCATATATTCTATAAACATTTTCTTGTGCTTACATATGACATATAGTATGTACAGTAGAATCCCGATAATTCGAAATGGCAAGGGGTTCCGTTTTTTCGATTCACACAGGAATTCAAAATATCGAGAATTATTGAGATAGACATTTTTTCGATTTTACGGGCTACGAATTATCGAGACTCGACTGTATATAACCCCAGCATATGTCGCTGTCGTACCACCGGACGCCTTTGCACCGTTCCTCTTCTGCATTTTTATAGATTGTCTATCTTTCCCCGATAGCTCTGGTTTCGGTTATGGCAGATCGTCAAATCGCTTCTCCAGACATCAAAAATATCGACAAAATATTTCAATCTTAATATCCATTGCGAATTGTCTACAAAATATTTTGATTATCACCTACCGGTTCCCGATCTACTGCACTAATATTTTCTTGAGCCCATCTCTATATGTGTACCTACATAGAATACCTCCAAGGAAAACATTACTTATTTATATTTATATTTATATTCTTTTATGTTTATATTTAATATATATATATTAGTTTGTGTATTATATATGTAAGTAGTTTTTCTTTGTATACTAACAAAAAAAAAACATATTTAATTATATCGACAACTACACAGAGTCACAAATAGGTGTGCAAGAGAAATGGCTAAATTGGGAACTACGAATAATAATAATAATAATAATGATAATAATAATAATAGTATGATTCCAATACAAAATGTGTTTCTTTAGTTAAAATTTAGATATTTTAATGCAGAGACCTTTAAAGCTCGTTGTAAGAATATATATATATATATGTGTATGTATATATATAATATATGATGTATGTATATTAAAAAGGAAGATAAACGAAATCAAATACAATTCGACTTTCCTCCAGTATCACGCTCCCACATACTCTCTTATAGGCACACACACACACACTCACACACATGCACTCACGCCCTCACACAGACTTAAGTCTCCAGTCACACAAACTCTTACACAACTATGTGACTTATATAGATCGGTAGCTAGGTACAGTCCTCCACATAGGTCGCCGGAAAGATGCCAATTTGATTGCGCAATGCGCCCAGCCACCAGCCGTCGTCCTGTTTGGCATGAATCTCGATGATGTCGCCGGGCGTCAGCTCCAGCTCGTCGTAGAGTTTCGGTGAATAGCTGTAGAGGGCCTTGCAGCGACCGAGCACCTGGCACTGGCCGCCATCCTTCGAGCTGACGCTGGTTAAATTGCTATTGGCGCCCTGGGAGCTCATCGACGAGCTTTGCACCTCCTGCGTGTTTTGATAAAAATTCTGCACCGATTGCGGCTCGGCATCGCCCTCGTCCTCATCCTGCGAACTGAACTCATCAAAGTCAGAGTCCTGCTGATTGGAGCCGCCGTCTGCCTGCCCGCGATCGTCTGTGCGTCCGTTCGTCTGGCCACTGGTCAGCGTCTTGGACCTGCCTGCCGCGCCCCCCGCAGCAGTTATAGTTGTCGCCGCCAGCGATGCATTGGTTGTCGAGATTATCTTTGGTTGGCTGGTAAAGTTTTCAATGTTGCTCTTGCTACGATTAAAGTGCTTCAGCAGCGCCGAGGTGGGCGCGGCCACGACGTTAATGTTTGCACAGGAGCTGTTTGTCTGCGCCTGCAGCTGTGCATAGTCATCCTGGTCGGTGGCAACGCCGCCATCGCTAGTGTCCTGCGACAACAATGCATTCGTCTGCTGCGTCTTGTCGTTGTTCTTCATCCAGTTGGGCACCTTCAGGATGCTCTGCTGCAGGCCAGTGCGATCGCGCGTTATCTACACAGTGAATATATAAATGTTTGTTTCAATATACATATATATTTACATATATATTTCCTTTCTTAGCTTACCTGTATGTGCTGGGCCAACGGATGCGTAGTACGCGGCTTGTGATCCAGCTCCAGCAGCGCCGTATGCAGCTTCAAGCGTGCTCCTTCCAGATAGGTCAGCATCGAGCGTATCTAGAGTGAAATCTGAGTGAGTCACAAAGCACAAAGCATTAGCTGCAGTAGATAGAGCTTACGTGATAGAGCTTGTCGGTAATATTCTGATGCTCCTGATTGTTGAGCGACTGGGACAGGCCGCGCAGTCCGTCTCGGGAGCGTCGCTCGCGTTCCAAATCCGTTTTGACCAGCTGCAGCAGTTTGATCAGCGAGTGCTTGCGCCGCTCCCGGTTCATGGCCAGCGTTGTGTGCTCACAGTAAAAGTCCGGCAGTAGCTGCTCGCTGGGCCCCTCCGAGTTGCGGCGTATGTTGCGCACCACTTGCATATCCTTGGCCACGTTGCAGGCGTCCAGCTGCTGCTGCAGGCTGCTCGTCAGGCTGCCCAGAATGGGATTCATGTCGTTGATGAGGCGAGCGTATTGCTGCACAAAGTTGTGCATGTTGCCCACGCGATGCTGTTCGCTGCTCTGCAGCTGCGAGGAGCCGCGCAGCACGGCCATCTCCCAGTCGACCCGGGCGCGCTCGGCGCGCACACAGAGCGTGTAGTACTCGACGTCCGCCCGCTTGACCGCCTCCTCGGCCTTCTTGCGCTTGTTGTCCAGCTTGGCGCAGTCCTTCTCGGCCGACTTCAGCTCCTTCTCGGCGGCCAGCTTGTTGGGGCCCTGATGCAGCAGCGCTATCGACGGCGACTTCTGTATGCGCACGTCCAGCATCGCATCCTGCAGCTTCTCGTTCTCCCGGGCGGCCGTGTGCGAGGCCTTCTTGGCCTTCGCCTCGCTCACACGCCACTCGCTCAGCACACGAGCCGCCTTGTCCACATTGCTTTCGACCTGGTCAAATGAGCTCCGATTAGATTCGATGATCGATAAGGGATTCGCTTGCAGCACTTACCGCTTTGCGTGTCTTGTGGTGATTGTCCACGACTGTCTTCAACGGCTTCACCAGCTCATCGGTCAGCGAGACTGCCAGCTGGCGATGGATGTCGCTGCGACTTTCCATTTCTGTAGCAACACCACGCCAGGCGTCCGCCACGCTGCCAGGAATCTCTCGACCCGCTTTGTTCAGTTTGTTGGCCAACTTCGAGAGCGACTTTGAATAGATCAGCTCCGAGTCAGCACTATATATACATATATGGAGGATAGTAAGAGAAATATATATATTATTATCTGGAAGAGTTGCTGCATTAAGAGGGTTCCAGTAAAGAGATCCTAACTGCGCTTTACCATGGGACTTATTTATTGAACAACTTTTCTTCAAGATAGAGTTTCTAAATCAAGCTTTCTGATAATAGCATTCAAATTTGTGTATTTGAAAAAACCGCAAGTATCAAGTATTTGAAATATGAGTCTTTCCAAATTTGGGGCGTAGGGGCGTGGTATTAAAATTCCAAAAATTGCTAAATGCTTGCATTCATTACACAAACCTACACAACGAATCTGAAATCTCTAGCTCTAATGGTATTCAAGCTGTTCTTAAAGTTAATTTATGGAATATTATCGATAATAATCAAATGGAATGACTTATCAAAAAAAAATAATCAATTCGTACTGCCTATAGTATTCACGAATATACATTTAAAATTTCAAGTCTGTTGCTTTTGTGGTTTACGAGATTAGCAGGTTCACACAAATGGACGGACAGACGACATGGCTATATCGACTCAGCTCGTGAATCTGATCTATGAAATATATTGTATATACTTTATGGGTTCTGCCATGAATCCTATTATACCCTGATATAATGTCAGGGTATCAACACTAATCTCAAGAGTCCTCTATGGGGATTTTTAATATTATCATAAAGACGGATTCCTTTCCATAGTACTCACCGCTCTTGCAGAACGAATATAAGCTCTTTGCTGAAGTCGCCGCCCTGTTTGACATAGCGTCGGAGCTCCTCGAAGCCGTTTTGCCCCTATTAGAGAGGAAGAAACAGGGATAGAGAGGGAGAAAGAGAGAGAGAGATCTATCAGTATAATTGTCAAGTATAAATATAATAAATGTGATATGAATGATTTATTTAGCCGGGAATGTGGACCAAACAATGCTCTAGCCTCTCTAGCTGTACCTCGTCTTTGAACCGTTTGGCATTCGGGGACAAGTCCTCCTCACTGGGGTTCTGCGACAGCGAAGGATCATAGTCGGTGCGCTCGGTGACATCCTCACAGCTCTCGGTCATGTCACGACTGCGATCCGGCGACATCGACTGGCGGTTGCCACTGGCCGTGGACTGATTGAGATTGACCTTGGATTGGGCCACGCGCTTGAGTGGTGTTTGCTGACGCACCACCTCCTTGAGCTTGGTACTCTCCTCGCCCAGCCAGTGCTTCATGCCGTGCCAGCCCTTGCGCAGCTTCTCCTTGTTGTGATTGAAGCTGATCAGGCGCTGGTTCTTGTTCTTCAGCAGTGTGATGCGACGCTCATTGGGACGCAGCTGATCCCGATGCGTGCAGTACTCCAGATCGATTTCCCGATTGAAGTCCTCCGTCTCGTTGATTTGCCGGGTTATCTCCTGCAGCTCGTCAATGGACACGAACAGATTTTGGGCATTCAGGCTCGTATAGCTAACGGACTTGAGATCGAAGTCAAATTCATCCGTGATGCTGATCTGGCTGTTGCTCAACAGGCTTCTGCTTCTGCTGCGGCTACGGCTCCTGCTGCGGCTCCGGCTGCTGCGGCAGCTGCCCAAGCTCTGTTTGGAGCCCCGCTGCGATGTCAGCCGCTGCAAGGAGTCAATGCTATTGAAGCCACCCATATAACGGCTCGGCTCGGGCGTCTGAGTCCCTCGCTGTTCACGCTGCGGTGTGCTGTGGTTCTCCTTGTTCTCGCTGGCCGCCAGGCTCAGCTCGCTGGCGCCATATAGCTCCGGCAGCTCGGGCAGATTGAGGCCCAGCTGCGGCGGCGCCGTCACGTTCAGGTCCAGCGTCATCGACGGCGACTTGTGTAAGTAGACTTTCAGTTCGGAGCGATGCAGATTCTGCACTGATTGCGATTGCTGTTGGCGGGCAATGCGCGGACGTCGAAAGGGCGGCTCAACAGAAGCTTCTGCTGCTCCTGCTCCTGCTCCTGCTCCTGCTGCTGATGCTGCTGGCGGTGCTGGTGCTGATTGTGGTGGCGGCGGTGGTGCTGACTGTGGTGGCGGCGGTGGTGGTGTGGGCGGCGGCGACAGCTTGTGATCGGGCTGATGCGTCGGTGTCTCAAAATGATCAATTTCGATGCCATCTCCGGCTGACTGATGATCCGCCTGCGGCGTGCCACACGCGTCCACAAACTCCTCCTCGTCGGAGCTGCGCGGCGTCAGGGTGCGCACGATGGACGATGTCTTGGCAATGCCGCCGCCGATCTGCTTGAGACGCGCCTCGGTCACACCGAAGCGATCGGTGTCCAGGGTTGTGGTCGATATGAGAATGGGTGCCCCGATCTCCAGGCGATGATCCTCGGAGTTGCTGCCGGTCATGTTGTAGCTGCCGGTGGCCAATTTGCCCGGCGAGCCGGAACGATCCTTGCCGGAGCCGCCACCACCCGGCAAGGTCATGCTGCCTAAGTGGCGGCGGCTGAGTTTATTGCCCAGCACCGAGTACCGCTTGATGCGTGTGAGGAATCCCTTTGCACTGTTACCATTATTATTGTTGTTGTTGTTGTTGTGGTTGTTGTTATTGTTGAGGCTGTTGTTGTTGTCCGCGGAGGCGTTAGTGGAAGGAATTTCGGCCATTGCCGCATTGTCCTTGCCACCCAATTTAAACTTATGCACACGCAAATGATTCATCGTTCTGCGCGAATTATTTAAATAAATATTTTAGATTAGACTTTCGATTCAAATTCGATCTAACGGCACTGCACGAGTCTCGCATATGCGCGTTCACATTGCGTGCGCACCACTAATTGTCGAAAAACTGAGAGTGGAGAACGCAACTGGAACAGGCGGCAAGTGCAGAAGCAAGCGACAGCAAGGCGAAGTGGAGAAACGTCGGAGCCGAAGGAAGCCAAAGCAAAAGAATAAACACAAATGATGAAGGTTTTTTCACATTGTTGTTGTTGCAGGCAACTCGGGCTGACTTCGAAAAGTAGCACGACTCCTCTACACCCTTTAAGCGATAAGAGTACGGTAGCACCAAGTAGTATATATGTACATATATGTATGTACATATAAGTGTATAAATTAAGACATTAAGATAGCCATACAATAAAATATCTTACAAAGCATACATATATAATACATTTCGAATTGAGCTGATAGATTTAATTAATCGCATTCAACTTATATGCTCGAAATACCCTATGCTCATAAAACATAAAACGCGAACAACGCTAGGCCGACGCTCACCTAAATATATGTATGTACATATGTACATGCTCAGACACACACACACTAATAAAGAATTGGTAAAGGGGGAAAGAGCAAGCGAAACATAAGAATCAGCTGCAGTCAAAAAAGAGCAATAAAAGAGACACAAACACACTTTCGCTCTCTTTCTAACAAGCAAGTGTTGCATTATTTGACCCCTGCCTATGCTGTCAGGCTTACATGCATATGTATGTATTCATGTACACACACATTAATACTCAGTTTGGACATGGCGACCCGCCGAACACGACCCCCCCTATCAGCGCTCTTTTGCTCCACTTTTAGTGCAGGTAGAGATTACAAAACTGTTTGTTTATTGATCCACGGCGATGAAGGCAGCGACAGCGGACAGTCAAAGAGTGCATTAAGAATTGGTGTGGAAGCATAAAGAAGAGGCAGAGGCGAAGGCAAAAAAAAGACAGTGGTAGATGCAGAGGCAGAGGCAGAGGAAGACCACAGCTAAACAGTGATGTGCGTTTGTTTTGTCAATCGCTGCGTTGGCATCGGAATTGACAGCAACTGCGCCGCCTTCAGCGACGCGTCCGTCTTCGGCGTTTCTCTATTTTGCTTCTTAAGCATCGACATAAACAATGCATGCACAGCTATGCCACACACGCATACATACACATACATATATATGTATTGGAAGATAATATTTGGTATGCTACCGAATTATGGCTTTTATACCCTATTTATAGAATATCTGGACAAAACCTAAATCAGATGAATAAAGCGTAAAAAAAAATTATCTTGTATATGATATACATACATATTAATATCCTATATATCCTATACGTATGCATATACATACTTATATATATCTTGTATGCATGTATATTTATATAAATTAGTGCAGAATAGCAGGGTATATTTTGGCTGAGCATTATTAGCAACCGAAAATTGCTTGTTCTTTGTGTCATTTTCGTTTCATTGATTTTGCTTGCAATTGTGTTGGTAATTATTGAAAATAATTTATTTATGAACTATTTACTTTCCAGTTAGGCGAGGTCGCTAAACTGAGCTTACACGACTATCGCATGCTCTGCATACCAGCATTTATTTATTTATTTATTTATTTTTTTTTTCAGATTTTTAATTTGATCTAAATGAATCGTTTTTGCAACTGTAAATAAAACAAATTTTACTGTTATTTAAACAAATACATATTTTGAATTTACATGCTATCTATATGAATATGTATGTATGTATGTATGTAAGCTACGTGCTTTTCGTGATCAATGCTAAGACCAAGCACGCCATCAAGCAGACTGCTATGTATGTATGTAGTTCTATCATTCGCTAAACGATACACTGAGAAAAAGTTCATGTCTGTTAACTGAGTTGAGCCACATACATATATGTATGCATGTTGATTGTTGTAGTTGAAAAGCTTTTACAGTTGATATTTGATGGCATTTTGAACTATTTAATAGAATTTTGCCCAGTGTATAGCTGTACGTGCGCTTAAATACACGTATAGGCATGCATATTTGTTTGCATATATGACTCTATTTACAGATAAATACATATGTACGTATTTATGTTTATACATACATACATATGTATGTATGCATGTACCTGCGTCAAGCTTACAATGGAAAGTGGGTGGACAGCGTGGAGGAAGGGCAAGGCGAAGCGAGGCAGAGCTGCCAATTAAATGCGAACTTTAAAAGCAACTGTGGCTAATGGAGCTTTGCACTGTTTGCTATTATGAAATTTCAATACACGCACACACACACATATGCATATACGTATATGTATGCATGTATGTATGTATCCATGTGATCGGTGTGCACTTGTACCATTCGCTGTAAGTGAATATCGACTTAAGGTGCCAAGGTACGGGCTCGTGCCCGGTTTCGGGTTCGGGCTCGGGTTCGAGCTCGGGCTCGGGTTCGGGTTTATCTGGTTATTAATTGCGCTCTGCTTGCAACAGTTAACGCTTTTGCGATTTCTATTCTATGATGCCAACAAGCGAAACCGTA
Organism: Drosophila mojavensis; assembly: GCF_018153725.1. Lineage (NCBI taxonomy): Eukaryota > Metazoa > Arthropoda > Insecta > Diptera > Drosophilidae > Drosophila > Drosophila mojavensis. The sequence continues at coordinate 15,744,122 of NW_025318667.1, forward strand.
GTAAGTTAAACAATTTAATTACATTTTGCTATTGTTGATATTACTGTTGTTGTTCTTGGTGTTGTTGTTGTTGTTCTTGGTGTTGTTGTTGTTGTTGTTGTTGCTGCTGTTGTTGACTTTCATTGTTGTTAAAGCTAATTGCATTTGTAATTTGCAAAGAGAACACGTGAACACATGTTGGAAAATTTAGCTCAACTAGCGAATGCCCTGATATTTGAAGCTTATCTAAGAAAGTCTGAGAAGTTTTATTTTTCATAGAAATTCCAATACATGGAACAGTTCTCCAAGCTTGGAAAGTGCAAATCCCTATTTGACTGATTTTGATAATTTTTGAAATATGCATAAAGTACTGGTTGGAACGTGTTATGAAGTAGAGTATAAATATTTAATGTATATGCATGTAAATTTAACGGTGAAAATTTCATGATATAGCATAATAAATTTGAGTCTAGACGAGTTAATAATGATTGATCTACATTAAGGTACTCTATGTGCATACACTTATACATACATATGTATGTAATGCCTTATAGATAATAACCATATATGAATGTTACATATACATCATTAGAACTGTAATATCTTAACTATACATATCCAAAGCAAAGCTAAAATAGGAGTTCTCTATAAACAAATTCCATGTAGTACATACATATAACAGAATATACATACATGTACAGTATAGTGAATATACATGCATATGTTGAATATCTGTAATATTCATATTTTGAAAATTCTTTCCTTTCTAATCAAAGTGGAAGGAGGTCAATTTAGACCAGAGAAAGAAAAATTTATGAAAGACCGAAATACAATATATGTATACGTATAACTCTATGTACATATATATAGCTTTTATATGTGCATGTGCATGTGTGAACATGTTTTTCCACGTACATCCTTTATCTATATATAGATATCTTCCACTTTTTTAACGTAAACGTACATGTATATACCTCTTACACATTTTTAGCCTGTATTAGTAATCTCATGAGCGGGTATTGAGCAGTCGTTCATGCTCACTTGTTTATATACAGATAGATAAGTCGATAAACAGAGTAAAGTCTAGTTCTCGTCTGGTATTAGTGTTAGTCTGGGAGCATCGCAGCAGCCTTTCGCCACTCAATCCCGCCCAGCTCCAGCCAGCTGCTGATAGAAGAAAGGTTAACAAAGAGAAATGCTGCGAGCGCAAAGCACTGATGTGGCACGTATCTGGCTAATGGAGTGCAACTTGAACTGGAGTGTGACAAGTGAGCAAACAATTGAGCTAATGAACAGGGCCCATATCTGAGCAAAAGTCGGCCTTAGATGCAGTCAAAGGTTTTGCCCTCACCCTCGCCCTCGCCCTCGCCCTTGCCACTGAGTTGGCCAACAAGACGAAGGGCCACTTGAGGCAGCCGCATGAACCTGCTGAAGTTGCAGCAGCGACTTCACAGTGGCAGAGGCTAATTGCACGGGGCGCATCGAGAGGCCGCTGCAAGCGAAACCCCGCAATTATGCGAGCTCGGCTCGGGCTCGGGTCCGGGCTTTAAAGACAAATAACATAAATTATTGCCAGACGGATAACAAAAAAAAGCAGAAAAATAAAATGAAATGAGAAAAAAATCATCTGAAAACAATCAGTGGAGTCGCGGCTAGCCGCAGGCACTGCACTCCGCTCAGCTATAAATAGGCGCGATTGCAATTGCAACCAGAGGAGCTGTTGCTGCAACAACAACTGCAACTGCAACAACAACAACACCTGCCAATTGAAAATCCTTTGCGGCATCCCTTTTTAGCCCAATTGCCCCCACCCACAGTGTTGGCAATTTATGCTTAATAAATAGGACGTATAATGCCATAGCCACAATTTGTGGGCGTGGCCAGTGCCAAGGTCACCGCCTGAAGCGAACGTCCCTCCTCACTTGCAACAATGTTAAGCAACAACAGCCTGGCTACAGTCGACTGCGCGCTCTGTTAGTTAACAGCGCTCTGTTACGCTCTGGTTTGTGGTTTCTGGTTTCACTTCGTTTAGTTTAGTTTAGTTTAGCTTAGCTTAGCTTAGTTCAGCTTAGTTTAGTTTGTTTAGCTAGAATAAATGAGCTTGGATTTACCATTTAATGCATCTGTTAACGTTCGTCAAATTTGGACAATTTTACTGGAATTTGTATTATGGATAATTTTTGTTTAGCTTTTTACCAAATCTCGTACATTAAATATGAACTAAATTTACAGTCAACTGAAAGCGAAAAGGCAAAGAATTCGACTAGACGCTGTATTCCAAAACTGATTGACAGTTGAAAAATGGACTACTGTGACATGGCTATATAGATGTGTGTGTGTGTGTGTGTGTGTGTGTTGTGTTTGAATATATCGAGATAAAACTAAGTGATCCCATGCCACACTAATGTTTTCTTTGTTAGACGCACAGCTTCCAGAAGCCCATTTCCAAAATTAGATCATTGAGATCATTAGATCATTAGGAAACTATGCCACAGCACGCCCCAGTTCGCCCCATTTCCACTGGAAATAGTATATGTAGAGCCATCGATGGCTGCCAACGCTAAGATTTACTTAACAAATGAACTTTAGAGAGTTATGACAATCTGTCATAAGTGGAATCAAGTAATTCTAATAGATGTGTTTTCGTTTTGTAGAAAATCATAAAAACTCAGCTAGCTCTATTCGAGCTCTATCAAAAAATACTCTATATCTGTGCACACTCTGTGTGACAATCATTTTTGCTTGAGTTTATTTCTTAAATTTCGAAATTTATCTGTTACTTAAGTTGAAAAGAATGAGACACGTTCTATGCAGTTTATCTTATCTGGAATAGAACTCACAAATTTTTCAAATTTCTCTAGGTTTCTTCGCTGGTTTTGCATCTTTGAGTTTCGGTACGATGTGCTCTATATATCTCAATAAGTGCTGCACCATAAACAAATTGTTGTTAAAAATATATTCAGAAAAGCCAAATATAATATATATATATATTTATATGTATATAAAACAAAATAGATTTATTTAGGGTTTTTCTTCTGATTGCTTGACCTGTAAAGTCCAAGCCAGTAACTCTATATAAAATTTGATTACGAATTTTTTGCCTAAGAATTAAAAGCAGAATAGAATAATAGAACATAATAATACTTGATAAGAAATCTGCTTTAAGCAAAAAACTCTAGGCAGATAGTTTAGTAATAGTAATCCAGTCATAGATAGATATCTACAAATAATTGGAAAAAATGCGTGGAATGTAAAAAGAGAAATTGATTTTTTCTGTTTTTAAGTTGTGCTCGAAAATCACACACCAAAGTTCTATATATATGTAATTCTACAAGTGAGTATGGAAAATAAATGAGAGACACAAAAAGTCAAACATTGATAAGCAAAAGTTCTATATATTCCACAATCAAATGTGGAAATTAGTTGGAATGCTAAGAAAGAAGAGAAATTTAAGATATTTGTTAAGTTAATTTCGTAAAATATTTTAGTCAACGATTGATCTACGAAAGCTCTCTCTCTCTCTCTCTCTCTTTATATACATGTGTACAAATATGTAATACAAAATTCTTTAATTCCACAATTAAATGTGGAAATTAAGTGTAAGCGAAAATAAGAAGAGAAACTGAGGTATTTTTCGAGTGGAAAAAGTTCTGTACAAAATTCTTTTGGATAAAAGTTTCCCATGAATGAATATGAATAAACAGACATGTATATAATGAATAAATATGTATAAATATTGTATATATATTGTCAAATATTGCAGAGCATAACATGCACATTTAAATACTATATATATACATATATTATCGGCCCGTTTTTGAAGTGAATTCGGTCTGCGGCACTTTCTGTTTCACTTAAGCAAATATTTTTGCAACTTATCGCGCAAAAATGTTGCGACAAACGCGAAAGGTCGGGCGGGACGATCACAATGTGAGATGTTCACCTAATGAGGTATATTTAATTGTTTTTGTTGTTATTGTTGTCTCTCGAAATTCGTATTATTTGCACAATGTGATAATAGGTGTCGGTGTCGGTGTCGTTGTCTCTGTGTGAGTGTGTGGGGGCCATGTCATAACACTCAGAATCGGCAGTTCATTTAGCTATTTCAGAAAGAATTCTTATATCGAAACATTCTTGATAGTCGGCCAGCGGCTGTAGGACGTGTTTGTCTAGTATTTAAGTTGTCCAGCACGAGATATAAGGAGAGACAGAGAGAGAGAGAGAGAGATATGCGTGAATACGTATATTTGGTGGGCGATAGGAGTCGGGTCTCTTATATAAGCCAGCTGATTAGCTCCAGATTGCGAACGAGATTGCCAGTTTTATCTTTATCTTTATCTGGCAAAAAAAATAAATAAATAAATAAATAAACTTATATGTAGTATCAGCTAGAGAGCCAGAGATCTGCAGTGACTAAGTGTACGATCGTACATCAGATTTTCGTATCACATGTTTCGTTCCGGAAATTTGTAGCGCTAAGTCAATCTAAGCCACGCGAAAATTGTTTACGAATTGTAACAAACATGAGATGTGCGTCACTTAACATAATTAACCTCAGCGACAGGGCAGTTCATGGGGTTCAATCATTGCTGTTGTAAAGTTTAAACAATTTACAATCGGGCGAAGAGTCAATGACATCGGCCAGCGCATAGCAATCGGCAAATGTCAGCGTTGGCCGACAGACAAAAGCTGCTTGCGCTATGTGACAATTGCACTTCTTACCTCAGCCCATTCACACTCACACTCTCACTCTCATTCCTTCTCCCTCCCTTCCCCTCTCTCACTCTATGATGACAATTGATTTTGCTTGTTTTTTTTTTTTTTTTAGAAAATGGGCAGCATTGGCTGCAGTTGTATTTTGATTCCAATTGGATAGACGGCTTATGCTTTGCTTGACCCATTGGAATGTTGCGAGTTTTTCTATTCATGTTGTTCCGTGTTGTTGTTGTTGTTGTTTGTCTTTTGTTCGATCGAGAACTATGCATGTTGGATTTATGTCGCTGTCATTCGATGTTGCCTCTTGTCCAACTTTGTTGTTATTTCGTTCGGCAAAAGAGCGAGACAGAGGTACGGGGATAAAGAGCGAGAGAGAGTGAATGAAATAAAGAGGCGACTAATTAACAATGCTTGGTCCGGTCACAAAGAATTAACTAACGGTTACGGCGCTACATAAATTGATGACTAGAACAGACTCGAAGGGCCTCACGGCTTATGCTAAATAGGGTCGACAGCGAAATGATGGCACAGGGCACAGCAAGAACATACATACATTTACATATATACATACATTTATATCTATATCTACATATATCCATGAAAATAAGAACTATGTGAGATAGAGCGCCCAAATACCATGAAACTGCTACCGTTTTATTGTGTTCTATTTTGGCCGAAAGTGAAACAAAATAATTGGCACAATTTCAAGAGCCCGAAATGTTTAGATTTTCATTTGGAAAAAAAAAGATGTGGATCATCATAAAATGCATTTGGCTGCCGAAACAGAAAAGCAGAAGAAACACAAAAACATCTCATGGAAAGTGCAGTGCGTAAAAGCCACGTAACGACTAAAAGATACATTTGTATCTAAATTTGTTGCATTTGCACAAGATACAGATCTTGTAATTTGTCACACGTCTGACCATCATCAAAATATGTTCAATGTTTTTTTTTTTTTTTCTTCTTCTGTTCTCATTTTTGCTGCGCATCTCTCACAAGCTCAAGTTCTGTGCGATCTGAAGGTCGGCGAACATGGGCGGCATTTATGGGCTATATCTATAGAGCTGAGAACATGTTTTGATTTGTCGATACAAATGTTCTTGTAACGGTAATGTGCAGCAGTCACTATAGTCTATAGATAATAACAATTGTTATGGGCTCTACCAGACATGGGTTTTGCAATCTGTTTTGCTCTTTTGAAAATCCATTGATTTCGCGGACTGTCACAGGTGCGGGAACCATTAATCAAAGCGAAAATGAATAATATAAATTAAGAGTTAGATCACACTGCGTTTTGTTGTTGTTTCTTCGCACATTTGACACAAGCACAATAATTAAAAACCAAAAAAAAAAAAAAAGATGAAATAAATAACAAAAAAACTAGTCCAATTTGAAAATTAATTTACGCGTGTGCGTTATGTAAAAGCGAATTACCGAAAATAAACGATATTTTAATGAAGTGAACACAGAATTTACGTCGACGTCGACGACGGCGTCGGCATTTAATGCGCCCCTCGCGGCCGCTGCGTATCCCAACTAAATTTAGAACGGTTCACAAATACAGCTAAAATACGTCGAGGCGACGTCAACGACGCACAACGGCAGACTAAGCGCAGCCAACGGCAACCTTAGCAGCAGCAGCAGCAGCAGCAACAGCAGCCACCGTACGTCGCAGTAGCAGCGACGCGTCGACAGCAGCACCAAACATCAAAGCAGAACCACAGAGAACGTTTTAAGAGCAGCTGCACAGATACCCTAGCCAGGGCAGCATAAGCACAACTCAAATAGACACGTTGGCAAATTTAGTGTAAATTGATTGATTTTAATTAAATTAGCAACTCAAAAACTATCATTATATTTATATAATTATAATTCAGAGCAGCTACTTAGCAATTCATCATAGAAATTCATCTTCTCACTTGGCCTGTCATATCCCATGCCGCATGAGCTGGCACGGGTAGAGCGCGCTGAAGAGAGCAAGCATTGCGCCGAGCGCTTAAAAGAGAGAGAGCGCGAGAGCGTGAGAGCGCAGGAGAGTGCAGAGTGCGGAGCGCAAGCGCATCATGCCGGTTGCTGCTGTAGAGACGTGCTTTGCTGTTGACCGCTGCAGCGGCGCGACGCAGGAGAGCCGCTACACCTGCTGCGCTGCTGCGCTGCCGTTGCTGCTGTTGCTGACGTTGTTGTTGTCAACGCGTAGGCCAAATATTTGGACGCGGCTGCACTGTTACGGTATAAGCATCTGTCGTCGCAGCATGCAAAGCGGTATTCGTTGATTGGGCAGCACATATACCGTTTGCCATTGCGCACCGTGAGGCGAAAGCTATTCAATCTTATTATAATATTAAATTCTTTATTGTTGGCTTTTTATTTATTTTTAACAGATTTGCTTAGTTGCCTCAGAGCGGTTTGCTCAATGTGTTGCTATAATAAATTGTTTTATTTAGTCAAATGTTGGCAATTAATTTTTAATGGCAAAATGTGGTTCATATACAATACAATACAATATACATGTTCAATATGTTGTACTTTTTTTATTAATATAGGAAAATCGAAAATTGCTTGTTAGTTTCATTATAAAAAGCTAAAAAACAGCTTTTATTATGTGTGTGTTTTTTTTTTAATTCATTTTTATATTGCATATTTTTTTATTACATTAATTTTTTTTATTTAAACACGTTTTTAACTTCAATTTTACATATTTTCTTTATTAAAATGTTACATTTATTATATTATTTATTATTATTATTTTTATTTTTTATATATTTAATAACACAATTTTTACATATTTAATTCATTAACTTTAATTTTATTAATATATATATTTTTTTTGTTTTTGAACTCAACTTTTACATATTTTCCTTACAGACAATAACCACTGTGCACTGGCTGTTACAATAATTTAACCAGCTAAATGCACGTGCTGCTGCTGCTGCTGTCGCAGTCGACGTCGCGACGCCTCGTTGACAAGTACCGGTATTATGGGCAATGTCAGTTGCAGTTGCATAACTGCTGCAAATTTATGCTGCTTAGCAGCAGCCATCGCAGCTTTATGCATATGTATGCTGAGAGATGATCATATATGAATGCATGCACATCTACGTTTGTATGTATGTGTGTATGTTAGTGCTGTGTCGTTACATTAGCATTCAGCGCGTGATTAGCACTAACGGCGCAGTTCACATGACGCTGGCGCTGACTGCGATGCTGGCAGCGGCTGTTACTGCTGCGGCGCGGCGGCTGCACTTGTTGCTTGACCGAGATTCGCAGGGTTCTTGCACAAGCTAACAGCAGCCACTGCTTCTGCATACAATAACAAAAAAAGACAACAACATCTTCAACAGATGTGACAATAATGGCCGAAAAGCCGTTAATCGGGTTTGTTTTGTGTTTTTGTTTTGAATTTTTTTGGGTATTTTTTTTTGCATTTAATTTTTTTTTTTTTTTTTTTTTTTTTTTGCGGCAACGTTTTATTGTGAGCTTTGTATTTTTTGACATTTATGTGACAATCTGTTGTTGATCGGAAATAAAAAAAAACTTAATTAAGCATTGCAACTTACTTTGGCAGGCATTGTTTGGTCTGTGCTGAAAATGGCTTGGAATTGAGCTTGAGCTTACCTGGAAATACATAGAGAATACAAAATGAGAATGTTATATGATGTCCATATGTATATGTTGGCATGTATGTGGTTAGGATATGTTTTGATTGATTGATGGATATGTGGGAATTTAATTATGCTTTGATCTATGATAATACCAATACCATTACCAATACCAATTTCCAATAACCTTTAAAGCTAATACTGTTTACCATTTATTTATATGTTTTATTATGTTGAGAGGGCACCTTAAGAGTATTGTTTATCATACAATATATAATTATAATTATATGTACATATGTATGTAGGTAGATATCACTTGGTATATTTGTATATATTTTCAAAGCAATTTCATGCAAAGTCGATGTTTTCCAATGTGTCATGCCCAAAATTTAAGGTTCCATGTATAGGATATTATTAAATTTGTTTTGTTTATTTAATTGTTACAAAGAATTAACTCTAGGTAACAAAGTTTGAAGCCAGACGAAAATAGGATATATAATTGATCGTTGTTCCAAATGCCAAAATTTGCTTATAATAGCTCGAAGCTTGTGTAACATGTATGTACTTTCTTTTTTTTTAACTATTAAAGTTGTAATGATCATCTAGTCTTGAGCTACTCTATTACAAATACTTTCAATACAATTTTTCTACTGATTGATTTGCTGATCTATTTCATATACATCTGTGTATGTATTATCCACGGCTATATTATTCACAATTCAGATTAAACTTTAAGATCTAAATAGTATATATATCTATTTAAGCGAGGATATGTCTGTAGTTATGGATATACATAAATAGAGGAGTTCGAGAATCAATTAAATCTGAAACTGCAGAATGTAAAATGTAAAACTGTTTTGTCGATTCGCCACGCCCTCAATGAGCCGAGATTAACAATACACGAAATATCTATGCCTTGGTATACGCTATAAAAAATTTCTAGCCCTTAGTTTAATTTTGCTCTATAATTTAAGGTGGTAGAGCACAACCAATATACTCTTTTCATTTCTTGAGCGAGTATAGAAATATTTCGGTATTATTTTTATATCCAGATATAAAAAATCATTTGTAGTATATTTTTAGACATATAGACAAAATATAGTAAGTTAAACTAAACACTGACTAAATCAAAGTTAACGAACTTTTGCAAAGTTTTTTCAGTTGAGCAAATCGCTGCACGAGTGGCGCCATCTAGCTGCGAGTAGTGGCAATGCTGAAAGCTTGCATTGAAAGCTTTCGTCAGCTGTTGCGGGTTAGCTTAAAGCTAGTACAAGTCTTGCACCTGCGCAAACAGCATCTTAGCTGTGTCAATGATTAATTAACAGGTGCGCGATCAAAAGACCTTGCAAAATATTTATTTGCACTGGAGAGATAGAGCGTGCGAGAAAGAGAGAGCGAGAGAACGAAAGGGTGAGAGGGTGAGAGGGTGAGAGACGTAGTTGTAGTAGGAGGAATGCTGAAACAGGTAAATGGCTCTGAGTTTGTAGAGACGTTTGCCATCTGTCATTGGAGCATGCGAATGGCTTATAAATAAGTTGCACTTAGTTGCTAAATGCCGAATGGCTGCTGGCAAACGAGTTTAGCACTAACATAAAAAACCAAACACACACACAAACACACACATAGACACACCTGTCGGCAGGCTATAAACAATAAAACAATGATAAGGGTTGGCGGGGGTAGCATGAGGTTGTTGATGGCTTGCCCAAGACATAATCAAATTAATAGCCAATAATTGAGTTTGGATTCGAATTCGAGTTTGAGTTGAATGAAGTTGAGTTAGAGTTGAGTCGAATTTCAGTTCGAATTCAGTTTAAGTTGAGTTCGAGTTAAGGCTGAGTTGAGCTGGGGTAGAAGTTCAAGTTCAAGTTCAAGCTGAAGTTGTTGGTCGAGTTGCAGTTGAATTTGAGTTCGAGTTGAGTTTGAGCTGAGGTGGAGTCGAGATTGAGTTCGAGTTGAGGGTGAGTTCGAGTTGAGGTTGAGGTGGAGTTGAGTTGAGGTGGAGCTGAAGATGAAGTGTTTGGTGGATTTAAGTTCAAGTTAAATTGGAGGCGGTTCGAGTTGGAGTTGAGTTCGAGCTAAGGTGGAGTCGAGGCTGAGTTCGAGTTGAGTTCTAGTTCTAGTCGGGGCTTAGTTCGAGTTGAGGTTGAGGTTGAGGTGGAGTGGAGTGGAGTTTAGGTGGAGTTGAGATTCTGGTTGGTCGATTTCAGTTTAAGTTGAGTTGGAGTTGAATTTGAGTTCGAGTTGAGTTTGAGCCGAGGCTTAGTTCGAGTTGAGGTGGAGTTGAAGTTCATGTTGTTGAGTTGAAGTTGAGTTCGAGTTGAAGTTGACTTCAAGTGCTACTTGAAGTTGAGTTTGATTTTGAATTCGATTTCTTTGTGGACTTGATGACGATGGGGTTGTTTGGCTGTTTGGTGGCACACGTAGTATGGAGGCGACGGGGGGGATGTTCGTGTTCAACGCTTACCTGCGCATTACCCATTAGAGCATCGTCTTCGATTTCAGCTGGCATTAGCTCGTCGACATTCGCATACAAAGCCTCCTCCACTTGATCTTGATGCTGATGCTGCAGTTGCTGCTGTTGCTGTTCGTGTTGTTGTTGTAGATTTTGTTTCTTCTGTTGTTGCTTCAGATGCGCATTTAGATTTATCGCCGATTTTGATTTGCTTTTGGCGTAGCGAGCGGAACAGCGCAAGCTTTTAAGTACGCCATTGGCAAGCTTTTGTCAGCGATAGAGATAGAAAGAGAGAGATAGAGAGAGAGAGAGAGAGAGAGAGCGGGTATAAGGGGTATGGGGCAGCAAATAGCAAAAGGGGCGGGTTGGGGGTTGTTGGGCGTAAACTAAATTTAAGTAGCATTTCGATATATATATAGTATATGAGTTTTATAATCCGAGGTGCAAATTGCGATGACTTAAGCTCTAAGTATTTTCTGCTGCTCAGGTATTGGTGCAGTTGCTGAGGAGGGGATAGGGGAGGCGGGCAGTGGAGGAGTATGGAGTATGGAGTGTGGAGTGTGGAGTGTGGAGTGTGGAGTGTGGAGTGTGGTGTGGGGGGTTGTTTACTCTGTGCTATCCACTTTCTATTGGCCAGACGTGCCGGCATGTGCCATGTTCAGCGGCCAAGCGGTGTCACTCACCGCGCTTATGCCCAAAACTATGGCTCTGCCAACTTCCGGCACAAGTCGACAACAACTGACAACAACAACAGCAATGTCTAACAACAACTGGCTGCATAAATGTTAGGTTAGATACCCTGTCGCCTCTCGACTGGCCATTGATGATTCAATGGACTGCGTTGCAGCGCCGCTTTCTATATATAGACATATGACCGATGTTGGCAGCGATTGCAAAATGTCGATAAAAATCAATGAACTCGACAATTAGCAACAACAAAATCGACTTAGTTGAAATAATTAATGAATTGCTAAGCACTGCGCATTTGCGAGCAACAACAACAACAACAACAACAACAACAGCAACAGCAGCAGCAAGAAAAATAACATTTAAAGAGCGTAAACAATTGTTGCGCATACGCCGCGTATGCCCTGGCTGATGTTTTTGATGTGGGCCAAACAATTAAGCCGCAGCGCTGCCAAAAGAAAGTTGATGTGGCAACAACATGTGGCACGCCCCGCCTCAATGTTGTTGTTGTTGTTGTTTGTTGTGCAAGGGGAATACAAACGAGTCTGACCAGAACCAACAACAGAACCAGAACCAGAACCAGTCACCAGAGCCAGTTCCATTAGCAGTTCCATTACCAGTTCCATCGCCAGTTCCCGAATTCGATTCAGAACCAGCCAAACAGTTTCGATTGCGAACGGCAATTAGCGCGCTAACTATTCGCTGCAAAGCCCCGAGTCGAGAATGTCGCGCTCGAAGCGCTGCACGTAGCTTCAGATTGCGCAAATTAAAAATACAAAAAAAAAATAAGCAAATTAAAACGAATAATAATACTAAAAAACAAAAACAAACACACACACACACAATACACAGACCCATTGACGAATTGACGCGGCAAGCTTGTAAAGTGTAAAAGCAATTATTTGCTAGGCGAGGGGCGTTTGACAAGTATATATAGTATTATTGAGGCAATTCATCTCTACCTATTCCTTTCTGGGGGTACTCGACGAGCAGATACCCAGATGCCTGGGCAGAGCTGCTATCTCTCTTCTCTTTCCATTCCACTCCGCTCTGCTCTTTATTAATTAATTTATTAAATTTGTTTTCTTTAACAATTTTTATCTTTCATTTCTGCTTCTCTTCTCGTCTCTCTTACTTCCTTTCCCTTTTCATTCTCTTCTGTTACATTTTCCTCTTCTCGACAATTCTCTTTACTTCTTATTTTGTTCTTTTCTCATTCTCTTAACATTATTGCTCATTATTGTTTGCTCTGACACTCTCCTCAGCCTACCATCTTCTATTCTCTTCGCATGGTCTTCTCCTCTTTACACTTCCCATTCTCTTTTTTCTCGCTCTTCTCATATTCTTTTCTTCTTTAGCCATTTTTCTCTGTTCTTAACATTCTATGCTCCCTTTCTCTTTCCATTTAATCTCTTCTCTTCCCTTTCGTTTCTCTTCTCGTTGCTTTATCATCTCTTCACATTCGGTACTCCTCTTACATTTTTCTTTTCTTCTCCTCCCATCTCGTCCCAATCTTTTCTGCCCTTTTGTCCGTAGTCTATCTCTTCTTCTTAATCTCAGATCGCTTTTCTCCCTGTTAGCTCCCATTCTCTTCTGTTTGAACAACCCTCGTCATGGCACATGGCCCCTGGCATAGTTCGAATTGCATCTAGTTTTACACTCCACTGGGCATCCAATGTGCCCTGTGAATGTTGCTCAATGAGAATACCCTGGGCAGACGAAGGGGCCGAGTCGGCTGGGCTGTGAAAAGTGGGCGGCATTCGATTCGATTTGATTCATCATCGTATCGCTGACTAATGAAAATCTAATCGATTTGTCACGCTCCTGTTATCGATCGACACTAAATTCAAAGTTCAGCAAACTGTCTGTGGCCCAAGGCGAACTGCGATAAAAACTAGCGCAAGAGTTAATTATTGCAATCTAGCACAGATTTCAGTAAGATCGCGTTCAAGCTGAAAACTATTAATCCAAAGAGCAATAAAACTGTTCAGGGAGTGGAACTAAATCGATCGATCGACGCAATGCATCGATATGCAGATCTGTGAAGTAGCAGATTTTAATCAGAGTCGAGATCAATGTAGTCAGGATGATGCAGATATACATATATCCCTACTTGATTGATATATGTATATATGCAGATCTGTCAGCTAGGCGAACTGAAAGTGAATTTAGATTGAGAACTACATGGCATAGATTAAGATTCCTCATCTCTAATATCTAGTCTAGAAATTGATTCCATATTATGAATGATGTAGATGTATACATATTCTTGAACTGAAAGTGCATCTAGATCCATAATTATAGTATATAGATTAACATTCATCATCTCTTATATTATAGCTAAAGATTATTTAGTAACTCAGTTATTTTCTGTTCTCAAAAAGCAGCTAAAATAGCTCCAAAATATCGATGACTTCATCCAATTTCACTTTTTCCATTTTGTCGTCTAAGTTCTTTGTATTCTAAACAGGCAGATTTCCCTTTTACAATAGACATGTCTTATATGAAATATCAAACTAATTTATCATATATTTATTTACAGACAACTTTATTGATCAAATAATTGAGAATAGTATCCAATATATAGAATACAAATATTTTAACATATATTATTGTTAAGTATATCGTATATATTCTACTTTAGGAATTAAATATTCAGTGATTCATTGCTAAGAAAAATGATTGCCAATGCATTATACAGCATTATTATTATTACTGTTATTTGTGTTTCATATTCATTGTGCATTTTATGAGTGCTGCTATTTAATCGATATTTTTACGACTCCTGATTGGAATGGATTTTATTTGTTGATTGTTTGTTGGCTTGGCTACTTTTAGCGTTTTTTTCTATATATTTTTATAGGGTATTATCTGCCTGTACATTGCATAGTCGAAAATGTCTTTGACCCTTTTCTACATTGCAGCATATTTATCGAGTTTGTGGCAATTTGTTTACTTCATATAATCAATTCATCAAGCCGATTGGGCGATAAATCTTTCGCAATGAGCTTTCCAGAATGACGAATCCTATTCGTCTATTCTTCCTGCTCTCAAAACTCAGATTAGTCATTTCACTCTCACACAGCAACAGCTGCGACTGCGTTCAGAGCTATATATGTTTGTCTCTCTCTCACTCACTCATACGCAGTGAGCCTTAGAGGATATTGCATTAGCTAGAAATATGCAACGTGTAGCTAAGACACAAACCTTTTCGGATAATATTCAGACAGCAATTCTCAGCCTCACTAATACTACTGCAACGGCAGCAGGTAATTATGAAATGGGCAAATTAGCAAAAAGGTTGAAATAACTTATATATTATATAGCTTGCTTATATATTAGATATGAGAAATCAGATATAAATATACATATATAAAGGGCAAGGGGATCAGTTTTTTTTTATATATATTTTACATCAACAGCTTTCCATACATTTAACTATTTTATTTATCAATTTAAAATTGTCTAGTTATTATAGAATATTGTATTAAATATGGAAAGGGTATTCTATGTTCTATCTATTACATTAATATTATATATAGAAAGCGTATTCTATGCTCGACTTATTTTATATCAACAATTAGTCTCACTTCATAGTTTATTTATGAATTTAGGAATGTTTTGGTAATAAAAACTCTGCCTGATTAGATATAAATATATTGTCTATTGTGGGTCAGTGACAATTGCACACACACATACATATACCTCCAGCCACGCCCACCACGTTGACAATCATTATTTGATGTGTGACAAATTGCGCGCTGTTGAAACATTTCATTTATGACCAAATTCTGTGCAATTGTTTGTGAGCAGCAACAATTGAAGGCATTCAGCAAAGCGTCGAGAATGACGGCAAAGTAAATACCAATTCAGCCGAGCTGAATGCGCGCTGAGCCAAGTGAAACTTTTCCGAATATCTATACCTCTCTTTCTCTCTCTCTCTCTCCGTGCACGAGTGCTGAAAAGTATGCGAGCTATCATTGTTTAGAGATTGCTTTGTCACAAATATTTTCAACACAATTTGAGGTACAGCAGAAAGTTCTGAGTGGAGAGTGCACGACTAGCAGATACCCTGGACTCTAAGCCAAGTTGATATATCAATAATGCTATGCTGTCTGTATATATATATGTATACATCAAAAGTGGAGAGTGAGCTCTAACTTGAGTCTATATATCAATTATTCTATGCTCTCTGCAGTCATCATTGGTGGGAAGTGCACGACTAGCAGATACCCAGCACTCTAAGCAAAGCAGCTGTTTCAATCATTTGATGTTCTCTGTTTGTATACATTTGTGGAAAGTGAACGATTAGTAGATACCCTGGACTCTATGTAGAGCTGCTCTTTTAATCATACTGTATTTTTTGTATATATGTATATGTACATCGGGGGTAGGCAGTGCAAGACTGGCAGATATATATTTCAAACATTCTATGCTCTCTGTATATATTTATATATAAAGATTGTGAAGTGCATGCCGTGCAGATACCCTGGACTCTAAGCAAAGCAGGTGTTTCAAGCACACTCTATATTCTCTGTATATACTGATGTATACAATCATAGGTGGGAAGTGCCTGACTGGCAGATAGCCTGCGCTCTAAGCAGAGTTGCTATGCTTTCACACACACGCACACATAAACACACGCTCTGCTTACTGCGCAGTTCACGCAGCGACTGCACTTGAGCTGCGCTCAAGGTCTTTACTGTGGGAAATTAATTGTTCAATAACTTTTTAAGATGCATTTCAGTAATGAGCGCAATAATGACATTCAGATATGTGCATCAATTTGTATTACGTTAATTATGGGAGGTAAAGGAGGTTGAGCTATGTTTAGGGAGTTAACAAAATTCTGTTTATTTATCACAGGGATCTAGAATTTCCAACCTTAAGATTGATTCAGCTCATCAGATCAAAAATATAAGTAGACGGCACTACCTCTGAAATACGTTTTTACAGAACCAATATGCCCAAAATTTCCAGTTTTAATGGGTATAATAAACAAGCTTAACTAGTTCAACTCGCAGTCAGGGAACCGAACTTATTTATATTTATTTATTTATTGTTTTTTTTTTTTTTTTTTTTTTTGGTTACAATAATAAAAGAATTTATTAAAGCTTTACCAAATATAAATCAATATATTCCGATTTATGGTTCGAAATTAGCTTAGAATAATTTACAGTCAACTTGAAATGCGAACTCGTATCTCCTCAGACTTTTTTTTTACATAATATAAAAAATCCAATTTATTAAAAATAAATAAAAGTTTTAAGCCTGTTTCAATATACAAACCGGTTCGAGACTTGAATTTCAATATGTCCAAAAATGTTTAATCCAGAAACAATTGATTTAGCAATACTATAAACAAATAACTTGAAAGTCAATCAATAAATTTATCTAATCATATTCCGAAAGATGCCAATTTTAGCTAAAGATTAAAGATCACAGATATTATATTAAACAGAAAGGCATGAGTGATTACTGAATGAAGTTAAGAAAAAATAGAATGATTCTACAAAAATATATTTCTTCCTTTACAGTTGATCATGCTTTAAGGAAAGTATTATGCATGTATTCTAAAGTGTTCTGTATTTATATCTAATAAATAGTGAAGCGAAACCATCATTTTTCTCTATCTCCCCCCCCCCTCTCTCTCTCTCTCTCCCTATCTTTCTCCCTCTCTCTCTCTCTCCTTCTCTCTCGCTCTTTCCCCTCTTTCGCTCTCTTTTTTCTCTCTCTCTCTCTCTCTTACTCTCTCTCTCTCTCTTATTCTCTCTCTCTTTTTTTTTCTCTCTCTCTCTCTCTCTCTCTCGTACTCACTTCAATTTATAGCAATTGAATATTAGGAATCTGGTTGATCAAGCTATATAATGGCGATAAATAATTTATATAACATTATTTTTACATATTTTATCATACTAAAATTTAAGTGCAATATATAACACTTGAAATGGCCAATAAATAATTACGAAATACGTTTTAGTAAATATGGAACCACTATTTACAGAAATTTCAAGTGACATGATCTCGATGTATTTTAAAAAATATTTTATATTTAAAATATATTTATAAAAAAAAAAAAAAAAAAAAAAACTATAATGATTCTATTTATATTATACATTTAAATATATATTTCTATATATTTAAAAAAATCTACAATCATTCGCTATATTTATTTCAACATGTTATATTATATATTTAAAGGAATTCCATATATTTTTTTTCCAATTTTAATTTCTTATTTTTTCCAATTGATTTTTTCTTAGAAATCTTTGGCCTCTGGCCCATAGTGCCTCAGCCTCAGCCTGAGCCTTATTTCGTCTATATATCAAATCTAATCTATTTAGCTGTTTGTCCGTGTGCGTGTTCGTGCTCACGCGCTCACGACTTTTGCTCCGCTCTAATGCACAATAAATACGTTTATCTTCTGCTCAAGCTTCAACAGTTGAATTGGCCTGTTCTGTATTTGGTCAAAAGCCCCAACTCATGCGGGTGGCTCTATAAATTTCTACTGACAAATGTTTCAGACTTCTAATTGTTGTTGCTTGTTGTCAGTGTGTTGTTGTTGTTGCTGTTGTTGCAAATAACGAGGTCGCGCGCGCCTAGGCTGAAGTCGAAGTCTGGGCACGTTTTTGTTACCATTTCAAAATGTTTTTATTTAGTTATTTTTTTCGAGTTTGGTGTTTGTCTCTATGAAAATCAATTAACATTCAAGTTTCCACGGTCTGGCCGGCGCTCGCTCGCTCTCTCAGGGGGCTCAGCTGTGGCTGCTGCTCGTATATGGGCCATTGAGCTGACCGTAGCATTGAACGTGACTTGGCTTTAACTGACTTTTTGCTGCGTTTCTTTCTCCATCTGCTGCTTCTGCTGCTTCTTCTTCTTCGGCAACTTCTGCTGCTACTGTTGGTTTTTGTGCCTGCTCTGCCCCCGTTTCAAGGTCGCCGCTGCACGTTTTGTGTGCCGCCCATGACTGGAATCATATTTGGGCCACATTTCCACACACTTGGCTTTCCACGGTCCGAGCCCAATTTAACTGTCTCACTCGGCGTAGCGCTGCTTTTAGCCGGCCTAACTGTAGTTGCGGCTATTTGTCAA
Source organism: Drosophila mojavensis (assembly GCF_018153725.1). NCBI lineage: Eukaryota > Metazoa > Arthropoda > Insecta > Diptera > Drosophilidae > Drosophila > Drosophila mojavensis. The sequence continues at coordinate 15,762,650 of NW_025318667.1, forward strand.
AGTTTTGCACAAGTTTTTTTTTTTTTTTTGTTCACCATTTTATTTTTAACATGTCATAAAAAAAAGCAAAACAACTTAAAAACATATATATCATTATAATCACAAGTAAATAATAAAAAAAGTTTATATGTATAAAGGTGTATATGTACATATGTGTGTATATGCTTAACACTATTGTTGTTGCTGCCGTTGATGAGCGCGCAAAGTTTATCATTTCTGTATACCCTGACAATGAAAAATCGGGGTATAATGATATTGCTAAGCCATAGGTAACAGGCAGGAGGACGGTTTAAATAGATCCCAGAACCTATAAGAGCTAGAGACTTGAGTTTGTTTCAAAAAATCGGTAACTATTCCATTGTTGGGGATTTCGATTCCCTTATATCTTTAAAGTTGAGTGCCCCTAAATTAGGAATTCCGATTCAGCTGAATTTTAAAAAATTTTGATTTTTCAAATAATTTATAAATCGGTCCTAGATTTATCCGCTTCAATTGAAATTTGAAGAAAACTTATTTTAGGGTTAGGGAGGTATATGAATCAAGTATGAATCTCATTCATTATCCCCATTTTGTAAGTTTGATCACGAAGTTCCATCTAATACACAACTTATTCGACATATGCGTAAGCTATAATATAATATAATAAGTTATAATACCCTGCGCAGTCGCTGTGAACTGCGAAGTCAGCAGAGCACGTACTATGTGTGCGTGTTGCTTCTTGTATACTCAGATAAGAAACGAAGAATTATTGAAATATCATTTCATCAAAGAGTTCAGGGGATTTCGTAGTCGAACAGTTTCGTCTAGAGCTTTCTGAATTGTTTATATTTTCGCTGTTGCATACCCCCAGCTGCCTCCTCTATGGCCCCTCTAGTCATCCTCTTTACCCTTTTTGTAGTTTGCTATTTAAGCTGGCAAACAGAAGAAGAAGACGAAGAAGAAGAAGAAGAAAAAATTATTAACACAACAACGCAGCATTTCGGCACTTTCACTGGATAATTGTCGCTAAATTTCTTTGCTCTGCCTCCAGCTTCCATTTGGCCAATTTGCGCAGCTCGCAGACAATCGAAAAAAAAAAAAACAAAAATAAATAAATAAAATGCCAACAAGTACGCTCCACATAACTCTTTATATGATCAACTACTGGCGATGATACAAAGAAGAGAAAAGAAAAACAAAGACACGAACATCAATAAATATTCCCTATAATTGTTGTAGTTGTAGAGATGTGCTAGCGGAAAAAGTTAAAGCCAAAAAAAATACATTAAATTGCTAATGTTTTCTTTTTGTATTTATATATATTACTATATATCACTGGAACCGGCTAGACAGGTGGATCAGTCAAGTTAAAGCCTCGGTTGTTGCGATCGATCCTGAATATTTGCAGTGCACAGAAGAAGGTGAATCAATAGATAGATGGACAGGCGAATAGACGTACGGAAAGATGAATGGACATGCGAATAGACGGACGGACGAACAGATAGAAAGACAGAGGCTAAATTAACTCAACTATTGCCTCTAAGCAAAATATATTCTGTGGACGACAAACAGACGGACGGACTGGCAAGTGAGAAGACATCAGAACGAACGGATGGACGGACTGGCGAAAGGGAAGACAGCTGAACGAACGGACGGACGGATAAGTATAAATCAACTAGCTTGTTGCATCTGGTCAAAAATATAACAAATTCTGAGGACAGACAAATCGGAAGATGAAAGGACAGATGGATAGACCGACGACAAACAGTGGCATGACTGGACGATCCAACAGACAGACGGACGGAAAGTCGAATGAGGAACGGATGCATGAAATGACATAAGGGCACATCTAAATTGAATCGACTGCTGCTAAATCTACTGCATATTGAGTCTCCCTTTTGCACAGAAGCATTTAGCAGTTCCGCTTCTTTGGGCAAACCAAAATTTCCATTTAAGCCCCATTTGCCATCCCAGCCATTCCCACTGTGATTGGTAAGCTAATGGTGAAGGCATTTCAGTGGCATTCACAATTGTTTGGATTTTCGTAGAAATCGAAACCGCAATAGCCAATGCCCAATACCGAATACCGAATACCGAATACCCAATACTGAATACCGAATGCCCACTATTCACAATCGACTATCCACAGCCCATTTCCTATTTACCATTTCCCATTTTGGAGGGGGCCAATTATGGCAATTTGGGGCTGTGCGACACATGAAAATCAACTGACCAAGCGGCAATTGCCAGCTGCCAATTGGCGATTGGCCAAAGAGTTTCACCCGGGCAGCTACTCCTCTTCCTTTGCACAAGCATGTGATAATGCTGATGCTAATGCTGATGATGGTAATGGCAATGGCAATGGCAATGGCAATGGGAGCGGCATCTGCATATCCGGTGGCCCAAGTTTTTCCGCACTCACTTTTTTTTCCCGACTTGACTTTACTTTTTACTTTACCTTACTGTTTTTTATAGGTAATTTAAATATTTTCTTTACGAAACGAGCCTGGGTAATTAAAAGTTCATTGTCGTGGTGCGCTGTTGTTGTTGCTGCTGGTGTTAGTTACCCAGCAGCCGGGCGCATTATGTGGAAACGATTTTGCAACATGCCAAAAAACAAACCAACAAAACAAGTCAAAAACAGACAACAAACAAAAAATGGAAGCCCAACCAGCAAACCAGTTGAATGCGCTACAAAAAAAAAAAAAAAAAAAAAAAAAAAAAATAGAAAATAAAAATTAAAAAAAAAAAAAGAGAAGAGAAGAGGAAAAACGTTTTATAGATACACACAACAAATTTTCCCACATGAAAATTATGACAAAATGTGCAGGAGGCGGCATCATCGAGTCATCGAGTCAAAGCCATCGTCATCATCAACGTCATCCCAGTCGAGAGGTAGAGGCAGCTGGTAGGGGCGGTCGGGAGAGAGGCAGAGGCAACAGCAACAACTAGTCCGAGTGGCAGGAAAACCATGTGCGAAGATCACGTACCCAGTTCCATGTGCATAGTGAAAGTTGAAGCAGCTGCCCGGCTTTGGCTAGAGCTCGGCCTGTGTTGGCCATGGCCCGGCCCCGGCCCCAGCACCAGCCCCCGAGCCCCGGGCCGTTACCCGCTCGGCCAATGGCTGATGACAATTTGGCGTAATTGAACTTGAAGTTGCAGCAGTCGAGGAAGCAATCGCTGCTGCCTGGCTCAGCTGCACTCAGTGGCACCTGCGCCAAAGATGCGCCAGACACTCAGTCACGACATTTGCGCAATCAATGCGCATTGATAGATTGACGCGGGGGTGATGCATGCACACAGACAGAGTCACAGTCACATCCGTCACTTGTTGTTTATCGGAATCAGTTAAGGCCCAAAGCATTGCCAATGGTCATAACTTGATTAGAGGCCCAGTCATAGATAACAATCGGTGCTCCCTCTTCCTCTCCCTCTCTCTCTCTCGCTCTTCGTCTTAGTGCAGTTGGTTCTACGTGCTGCTCCCATTGTTAGCGCGCAAAGAAAGTGGAGTAGCCCCACAGTGGACAAAAAAGCAAACAAAAAAAAAAACAAAACATTACAAATCCAAATCATGCTCGTGAGCAAGTGTTGACGACTGCCTAATGCTCGTTAACAGCTTCGATTTGAGCTATATCAATTATCATAGACTGGACTCATTTCCTGATTTATACTATGCATCATCTAATATCATTTAGCGAACAAAGCAAACTCATTGTCTCATGTCCAGTCAGCAAAGTCTTATTTCAATAGGGCCATCAAGAAACGAGTGTGTGTCTTATAGAATGAGCGTGTCTGACTGGGAGATACCCGATGATTCTTGTATACATATGACGAAAATTCTTACGTGCACACTCGCATAGGCAACGATTGCACTTGGACTGATCTCATGGGCTTTACCACGATAAATTAGCTCTTGAATAACTTTTAATCCAGTTGGATTTTCTTAATGAACATTTCAGGGCCTAATAACTTCATTGAGCTGTGTATTTATGCGAAAGGATAAGACACTACTATTTGAAATACATTGTAGGAATCTAGACTATGTCTAATAGTCAGGAACTGCCAACTATCCCAGATCCGTGTATTCATCTCATAAAGCCACGCAGCAAAACTTTGCTTATACTACTTTTATTATATTACTGTGGATAGTAGGGATACAAGTATAACAATGAACTATTTAGAAGTTATCGAACAACAGTGGGAATATATATATTGAGATTCGTAGATATACCGAAAGGACAAATCGAATCAGCTTGTCATTCTCCATAGGAATATATGTATATGCTTTATGTATGTCTGCCACGCCTCCCGTGGCACTTATTTTGTACCGTACCAATATACCCCATATAAGCATTTACAATGTGTTCATGGCATAAAAACGAAGCACGCACATGGAACGAATCCAATATGCTCGTTTTCACTTTGACAACAAACAGCAAAAAGTACGTGATCAAAGAACGTTACGATAATGACGAAAGAGAGAGAGAGAGAGAGAGAGAGAGAGAGATAGAGATGGAGAGAGATGTAGAGAGAGAAAGGGGGTAGGGGGCATGCAGCATACGCGTGAGGCATACATAAACTAGATCGTATCGCGCCGATTTCTTATAAAGACATTAAATGCGATAGATGCCACAGATGCCACAGAGACATGCAACATTCTCTTGTTTTTTATTTTATTTTATTTTTTTTTACGATTTTTGCTGACCTGAACTCTAGTGAAATTGCAGCAGAAAATATTTTATGAAAGCATTTTCTAACATATATATGTATAAACATTTATATAGATAAATCGTTTATCTAATCAGGCTTGAATTTTTTTATTTACTTTCTTAGATCTTTATTGGCTTGAACTTTTTACATTAATTTCACAATTTCTGTTTGTTCGACAATCTCCAGTATTATGCTTAATAGATTCAGATTTTGGGTATTTATACTGTACTTGTTTTCCATTATATATTTATACATAGTATCTCATTAAAAAAACACAGACAAAACATATTTCACTTATTTCCCACTTTTGCTGGTGAATATGTTCCATCTTAAACTCTTAACTTCATGTATTATATAATTGATTTAATTTAATGACCTTTGCAACTGAATTTATTTAAGCATTTGTTATTTGTTTTTATTTAATGTGCGATTAGCACTTAAATTATGTTGATAAACTAAATTCGTTGTATCTGACTTAAACAAAGTTGAATGAGTGAATGCATTCAAAATTTCTGTTTTATATTTTGTTTGAATTAATAAATCATTTTTTATGCGATTTGAAGTATGACAGAGCATGAACGAAGTGAAAATACCCTAATGACTTTGAAAATGTTTTCATAGGGATTATATAAATATGTATGTAAATATATTTTTGTTGAATATTTTTTTTCCGATAGAGGTAAATATTATTGTATAATGCGAAATATATAAATATAATTTTGTTTATTTTGCTATTTTTTATAGAGTTATGAGCTTTATAAACTTATACTTTCATGTATCTGATAAAGTGGTGAGTTTTATGTCAATAATATATTGAATATGCAATAAAAAAAAAAAAAAAAAAAATAAAAATAAAAAATAAAAAAAAAAAAAAATATATATATATATATATATATATATATATATATATATATATATATATATATATATATTATATATTCTATATATATATATATTATATATTCTCAATATAATTATCTAGCAAGACTATAGCCACTGATATAGAGTATATACAGATATCAGTTGATGCAGCAATTTTCATCTATTCATACATTTTTCATTCAAAAGACTAGACTAGAATTAAAAAGGTTGTAAAAAAAATAATATAATTATAATAATAAACAATTATAATAAAATATATTTGCTTTGATTCCTAAATTTGGCTTAATACATACAATAAAAATCTACATTTGATACACAAATTGAAAATAGTAATTCAAATATATACTAGATTTAATACCAAATTTAATTCAACATTTTGTACTCAATATAAAAAATTAGTAAAAATGAATGAAACTATTTGTATTAAAATATGAATACAAAATATGAATACAAAATGCCACAAGAGAAGCATAATACACATAATACACAAAGGGTATACATAGGGTATACAATCATTATACAAAGGCTAGTATGAATCTCTTTCAGTATCATGGAATATAACAATGGAACACAGCTGCTACAGTTAAATAATTCTTAAACATAAAAGTTCTTTCACTTTTGCACCACTGTGCAGCACTTAACGGCAAAATTTCGTATGGCAAAAAAGCCAAACAAAAATAGGCCCTAAACAAGAAGCAAACATAAATCATTGTAGATCGCGAGACAGATAGAGAGTGCAGAGCATCTGTATCTATAGTTCGGGTTCGATTGGGGCCTGGCTGAGCGCGTCGAACCGCTAAGCGGGTCAGCTGCAGATGCGTGGGGCCAATTGGCCAATTGGCCAATCGGGCCAAGACAGGTTAATTAACGATTTGTGCTAATTAAGTTGCGCAGCTGTGACACAAGCCACGGTGGGTAGGGGGTAGGGGGCGATTTTATGAAAAGGGGGACTGGAGAGGGGTTGACAGCTAACGATGTCGTCCATCGCACAGCGAATTGTGCAAGCCAAATGTTGGTGTCAAAAGTTGTCGTCATCGTTGTTGTTGTTGTTCTTGTTGTTGTGGCTTTTGGGACGTGGATTAATTGTTGTTAGCATTAGTGTATTTAGAGTAGCCAAGTTAGTCGGTGTGCTTGGATTGATCGTGTTTTAGCATGCGGCAATCAACAGTGATTTAGAGCTCAACTCACCCATGAATTATCTCGGAATTGTGACATATTTTGTGCGGACATATGGGGAGCACACTGGCGCCCAGTTTGCAGTCAGTTATTGGTAACAGGTATATGTAGGTATGTGCACTATATATATGTGTATATATTGCAGATGTATATATATATATATATATATATATATTGCGATCTTCGTGTGCCGCGTTTACTTTCAATTTCGTTAACAATTTCTCGTTTTGTTTTTGTTTTTTTGCTAAAAGTTTTCGTTTTCCTTTGCGCTGCGGCGGCGGCGTCGACGGCGGCTTTTGGCTTTCATCTAAGCATTTTGTAAGCAAAGCTGGACACACTCGCACTCACACACATGCACACGCGCGGACACAGAGCAGCGCACGCACACATACACCCGCAAGCTGCAGTTAAGCGTAACGCACGAAAATGAGCGCCAAAATGTACAAAACACAAAAACAACAACAAAACGCGGAGTGCGCGAGAGAGAGGGACGCAAAGAGAGAGAATAGAGCGCTCGAGTTGTTTGGTTTTGTTTTTCTTCTAGTAATTTTTTTTTAATTTTTATTTTTATTCTTTTTTGCAAGCACTCAGCCGCAACAGTGCACGACAATTATTATGTTTTATGTCAGGGCAAATACCCTACACAGGATACACTTGCTGCGATCTACCGTTTGGCAAGTGCGGCGCATCAGATGCAGATACAGATACAGATTCAGATTCAGATTTAATTTCTGCTTCAGTTTCAGTTTCAGACACATTTGGGCCGCGCTTTAGTTACGGTTGGGCCACAGCCTTGCGTTTCATTTACATTTGGCAGTTGCAGTTTCCCGTCTTCAGTTGTTAAACAAAATACAAAAAAATAAAAAATAAAACAACAAAAAACAGAAAAGGAAAATGAAACACCAACAAAAAATCACACACGACGGCTGTTGGCAAATAATGCAAACAGCTAAAAAAAAAAAAAAAAAACGAAAACGGCAAAAATAACCGCGATAAGCGATTAGCGGAGCGCGGATTTTGCTCTCGAATGCTGCGAACCGAACTTGTTGACTCTTCGCCGCTTACTAAACACCAACTGTTCCAGTCGGCCGCTGCTCAGCCCGATACTCAGTGTCCACAGCCCGCGCCCCGCACCCCTTAACTGAGTTGGCTGCAGCTACGAACTTTCTAAACGCTTTGCCGACTCTCATTGCTCATCGCTCATCGCTAGTTCGCCCGCTCGCCGCACGTCGCTCTCCGTTCACCGTTTGCCGTTCACCGTTCGCTGTTCGCCATTCGCCGCTCTTCAGACTTGATTTTCTTTTAGCAAGTGCTGGCTGAGCCAACAACAGGTGGGCCGCCATCAGCTGGTGCATTGCTCGGCTTAGCCGATACACGAACCATTGCAGCGAATATTTAAATCGAAGTCGCAGCGAGTATTTAATTCCGAGTCGTTTGGCAAAGCTTTAAAGCTTGCTGCGCACGCGCTGTGGGCTCGAAAATAAAACTGTTATGGAAGTGCCTTAAGAAATTCGTTATTATTAATTGCAAACTTAAATAAGTACGTACATTAATAAATACGTTAGTTTTGTAAGTATAAATATATTTATTATTTATATTATAATTTTCGACAGTTTTTTTTTTTTGTAATTTTAATCCAGAACTCAAGAATATTTGGGAATCGTAAAGAAAGCTCAAATTATATATAAAATATGTACATACATATGTATTTGAACAGAGGATCGACGAGGTAGAGAAAAAAGAGAGAGGAAGAGAGACCCACAGGAAGATAATAATATGGGGTAAGCAAGAAAGCGACACAATTACTCTACGAGAAATGGGAAAGGGGAAAAGAAAAAGGTAGATAAAGAAAAAGAGAGAGAGAGAAAGAGAGAGAGAGAGAGAGAGAAAGATAAGAGAGAAAAAGAGCGAAGAAAGAGAAAGAAAGCTAAGAAGAGGGAGAGCCAGTGGAAGAGTAACTCTCGGAGGCAGAAAATAAGGAACAGTGGGACTAATCGCGAGAGGAAGAGAGATGAGACTGTGGCTAATAATTCATAGTCTCTCAATAAATTAATAACTTCTTATGGAGTAAAATTCAATAAATGAAAACAATTGATTCCAATTAAACAACAAAACATTCAAAGTCCTTTATTAGAGCGTTTGTGTGTGTGCGCGCTTGTGCGTGTGTGAGAGTGTCTGTGTGTGTGTGTGGGCTTAGTAATTATGATATATAAAGTCATTTACATTTAATACATTTGTTACATTGGCATTGAAACTGGAGGCGATAAAATTGAATTAAAAACTTTACTTAAACAGCCCAATACAATGGGCCATATGCAGATATACATAGTATCTATAGAGATATATATGTATACATATATATACATATATTGTTTTTGAGGCATTGTTTTAATATTTGTTACAATTTCATATATATATATATAGATTTTTGTGATTTGTTTTTGCAGTTAATTTATTTCAGCTGCCAAACAATGAATTCAGTACAATTCACATACAAACATATATGCATGTTATACAATTATGTAGCGAAAGAGCGAGAGAGTCAGAGTGCGAAAGAGATATTGTTGCAAGCGCATTTAAATGCAAAGTTTGGAATTGTTTAAGTTAAAGCTATTAGGCAATGCATTTGCACATATACACATATGAAACCACACATATATACATACATTTGACAACACATATATTCTTAGGTCAAGTGTGAAACCAACTATTTTGCATGCGCCTTAAGCAGTTCAAGGAAATGAAAGCGAAATTTGAAAAGAGTGTAAAATATTACCGTCTATATACATATATAGAGAGGGAGTTCTATACATATATAGATCTATATGTATACAGTATAATTATGCTCATTGCCTTGGCTCTTCGCGATTTTTTTTTTATATAATAAAAACGTTACAATATTTCGTTAAGTCTGCAATATTCGTTGGCTCTAGTTACAATATGTTAATTTCCTCAGCATATATATATCATATATATATTCGTGAATGGATGTGTGTATACATAAGTAGGCATAATTTGTTATTTTCTAAAGCTTTTGTTGTTGTTGCAGTCGCACACAATTTTTTGTGGCCGCATTTCGTTCGACTTGTTAACATTTGCGTTTCGGATTATACATCAAGTTCGTATTGTTGACATACATACATATATATATATATATATATATATATATATATATATATTAATGTTAACATTCAAGTATATATATGTATCTACGTTATTCAGTTTTTCGTTTGCTTTGTGTATATATGTATATATATATATCAAGTTTAAAGCTTCTTGTATGAAATGCCGCACAGCGCATTTATTTAATGTTCCTTTCAAATAATATTGTTTTTGTTTTTCTTTTTCTTAATCATCAAGTGCAGCGCAATACACAATAAAAACGTAAAGGGAAAATATACAATTCGAAAAAAAAAAAAATATATATATATAAATTTAAATTTATGTAAATAAACTAAGTTGCCATTCACACATGCTTATACACTATATATAATTGTACATATATATATATTATTTATTGCAACATACAATTAGTTAAAAATAAACGTTTTTTTTTTTTGTGTAATTTTTAAGAACATTTCCACGTAATCATGGAATCTGTTCTGTTTTGTTGGCACTAAAGTTTCGAGCGACGCAATGCAAATAATTTTCCAAATTTCCTTTAAAAATAATCGATTTTTGTTTTCTTTTTGTATATTTGAACTAAGTGCAGTGCAACAAATGTATCATCATCATCAGCATCATCATGATGTTCGTGTTGTTGTTGTTGCTTTAACTGCTGTTGTAACTGTTAATCGCCTCCATATTTGTCGCTACAGGTGTTTCAGAAATGGCCGCCGTTGGTGTGCTCGCTTTGGGTGCAAAGTAAACCTCCGAGTTGTAATATCAAAGCTCGTCGCTAGTCACTGGATGCTCCTGCACGTACTCCTTGGGAAAGTAGCCCACCTGCATATCAATTGAATGGTATACATATATATATAAACATGAATCTATACTCCACTCTACTCACCGTATCACCGATTTTGCCACGCCACCAGCCTTTGCTGTCGCCATCCTTGCCAATTACCAGCACCTGGCAATCGGTTCGCAGCTGCAGCTGATTGCTGCCGGGCTTCGGATCGAAGTCGTACAGCGCCGTGGCATAGACCTCACGATAGGGCCACTGCAGCGACTGGTTGAGCCTGTGGACAAAACACACAAATCAGTGAAATTTGATGGATTGATGGGAAGTACATTGAAATTCGGGTATAACGACTCCGCTTATAGCATCCGAACGGTTAATGCAGAGAAACTTGTATGTCTATAGCGTCTTCCGGTTATAACGACGGTCTCTTGCTCGTTGTTATAACCGGATTCTGTTGTTAATATAAATTGACTTTGTCAAAAAAAAAAAAAAAAAAAAAAAAAAACTATCTGACGACAGACTCAGCCAATATAGTCGCATATAGCTATCTGGCTATACCAATTACCAACATGGAATGGCTGTCTAGATGCACTTGAAATCAACAGACACCAAGAACCCTCTCTTCCAGAGGGATCTTTGGATCTGCTTGACATATGTATGAGAGGCAGGCATAAAGAGTGAGATCTCTATATTAATAAGAGATAAAAAGCTAACAGATACCTCAAGAGATTCGATTTTCTCTTGGCACTGTAGATCAAAGATTTGCTCAGTACTAGAGGACTTACAAGTCACCTGCCTAGACCGAGTCATGACCCAAGCTTGACTGTTAGCATAGCCCTAACTTTCTTTCTTCCCCTACGTTTACTATGTTCTATGTATAACATGTGTACATACTACATATCTCCTATGCTCTATGTATAACATATGTTATATGAATATGTACATAATCCTTATCTCCTATTCTCTATGTTTTACATATGTATGTACACACATATATTATCTATATCTTCTATGCTCTATGTATAACATATGCTATATGAATATACATATATTCCTTATCTCTTATGTTCTATGTATAACATATGTATGTACACACATACATTTTATATATATATGCTATGTTCTATGTACAATAATGTACACACACAAATACATATTCTAGAACTCCCATCCTTTTCCTTTATCAACATATTCTACATCTCCCATCCTTTTCCTTGTTAACAATAAAATAGCTCTCCAATAACTGTTGAGCGTTACTCGATGTCTGCCAAGGAGTTTCTCCCACTCAAACTTTGGCAAAAAAAACTGATAGAGCAACCGGTTGCATCGGCTCCTTAACGAGCTCGTTTGCGATCGGCTCGTAATAGTTTCGTTTCGCTCTGGATTTGAGTCGAATAAAGCGGACTGTCTTTTGTGTATGTATTAGTGCTTTCTATGCATATCAGTTGTGTACGTGAATGGAGTGTGTGCACGTTTAAAAGAGCCATACGCACCCGGCAAAGTTTTCGCCCAAATCATTGCGCTCATAGTACGAAACCAGCTCGACGATGGTCTTGAAATGGCGACGCGATGACAAGCAGTAGAGCATGGACTCGCCATCGTTTTCCTGGTTGATTTTCATATGCTTAATCACATGGTCGTCGGTCCTGCATAGAAAAAGAGACAGACAGACAAAGAGAGAGAGAGAGAGAGGGAGAGAGAGAGAGAGAAAGAGAGGTATTACATGAACTTCTATTTGAATCCCATTTAGTCATCACTCACTTCAAGCTGAGCGCATACATGGTCTCGTGCGGCGAGGAGGCGCCCTGTGGACGCACACGCAGCAGATAGGTGCCAATGCGTCGATTCTCTAAGCGATTGGCCGCCGTCTCCCGATCCATGTTGCCCACAAACCAGTTGAACTCGGACAGCTGGCGATCGCAGACGGGCGGCGGTATGCTAACCGGATTCTGTTTGCAGCGCCCCGTGGACGAGATGCAGCCGCGGTGCACACTGATGTGGCACACCTTGCAGCGATAGCCCTGGTGGATGCGACCCTTCAGAAATGTGGAGCAATGCCGGCACGTGGTGGGCGCATCGAACGTGTAAATCTCCATTTTATGATCCGTATTCCGGCAGCCAGGCGGATCGAGGCTCTCCCTACACAAACAGTGAACGAAAACAAATGATGTATAAGTAAATCCATTGAGCAGGCTTCACTGTACTCACATGGCTTCGGTGAGCGCCTTGCGCCACTTGTCCCGCTCGTGCTCCGACTTCAAGTAGAGCGTAAAGGCGGTCTTCGCCGACTTCTTGGCCAGCAGCAATTGGTATTTGAAGCGCGTGTCCCGGCCGAGCGTGCGACGCGAGTGGCTCTGCTCGACCCGATAGTCGGCCAGATTGTGCGAGTCCCGATATGTGTACTGCATGTCGCCGGTCTTGACATGCAGCGGCTTGACCAGTATCAGAATCTTGTCGAACACAAAGGCGTAACGCATTTTGGTCTTCTGATCCTCGTGCGCCTTGATATGCAGATCGCCGTCAAGCAGCAGTCGTCCATATTGCAGCAGATCGTTGCCGTTGTGCGGCAAGTTCAGATCGAAGATGCTGTCCTTGACCTTCTGGATGATGACCAAATGGTCCGAGTCGCGCTTCACCTCATTGATGTACTGCGACACATCAATCATGGCGTCCTTGGCCCGCTCCAGCGATCGGTAGTCCTCGTGCAGCGGCGACGTCTCCTTCACCAGCTTGTCCAGCAGCAGATGGTACTTGAGTATGCGCTGCATGGGCACCGACAGGATGTCCCGCAGCTGCAGCTTCCCCACATTGTATTCCCGCTCGCACTTCTGCACCAGCTGGTCAATTATTTGGTTCTTCTTGCAGATATCGGCTAGATAGTCTATGGCATTCAGCAGACAGGAGCAGTACTCGCCGTAGATGAGGAAAGGCTCGCGGAACTCAAGGAACACCTGGCCCATTTTTTGCTTAGCGTTGGGCATGAGTGACTCGCGCAGCTTCTCCAGAAACTTTGTGTGAATATCGGCCAGTTCCTAAAAGAGTAAGACAACAAATATAAGCATATATGAAAACTCTCTTCCGGTCCTCCCCTCAGTGCTCACCCGTATGCGGGGAAAGATGAGACGCAGTTCATCTTGATTGAGATGCCGCTCCAGCGGTAACATGAATTTGGTCTTGAGTGCATTGAGCACGTCCAGATAGTTGGATTCGGTGTCGATGAGTTCGCGTATGACATAGTCCCGCTGCTCAAAACTGGTTGCGGATGTTGTCTACACGAACGGGAGGGAAGAGATGCAAAATCTTTAGTTTATCTGAGCCGAGTTTGGGCAGCATCCGCTGCCTTGTCATATAAAGTCATGCAACTAAGCCGAGCTAAATATTCTTGTTTACTTATTTACTTAAATATATATATTTTTTGCAGGCTATTTATGCAGATAATGTACAAACTGAAATTAAATTACTACCTGGCCTCTACTCGTTCTGTGCAGTGCGCACAAATCTTGATAGACCTCCTCTTCTTTTGTGTTGATGTGATCATAAGCGGTTCCATTGCATGCAATGTTGTCGGTGGTACTAAATCAAAATAACAACAGAAATCAAAATCAAAGAATAATAAATTAAAATCAAAAATGAATAACGATAACAAATAATTTATAAAAATTAAATCAAAAAGGGGCGCCACTAATCGATTTCGATATCGATTGTACAAGTACCAACTGAGCACAACAGCAGCCTAACAGCGCTGCCATGTGCATAACATTAAAATGCTAAGCTAACATAACCAGGGAGGGCTGCCAACAGCAATAGCTCAGCAGCTCAATAGCAGCAGCCGAGCATCAAATTTACATTTCTTTCTTTTTTTTTTTTTGGTTCATTTATTTGGCTGTGCACGTGCGTCGAGAGCATTTTCAGCTGCAAGAGTGCACAATGGAGCACCACACATATGCAAAAAGTGGCTCCAAGAAGTGTGAGTAGGACAAATGCATGGGCAATGTTAGTTATTACTGAGAATTATATGCCAAAATATACTTAGGGTCTGTGGAGGAGAAGCGTCAGCTGGTGACCAAGCGCATCGAAGCCGAAGATTTGTTCTCCAAGTATTCGTCCAAGCAGACGGAGCCATGGAAGTAAGTGCACTTATCATATATGTACATATATGTATATGTATATACACATTCATAGACGACTTTGTATGCGTGCATTGCAGAAAGTTCAAGGACATGGCCAAAATAGGCGATTACAGCGAACGCGCCCTGCGCAAACAGTGGCTCAACATGGTGCAACGGTATCGCATCCAGAAGTCGAATATGCAGGTGACGCCGCTGAACAAGCAGTGCATCGATGTGCTGAATGAGGAGTGGGAGTTCTTTGGCGAGATCCATGCGTATATGAACCAGAAGACCACCGACCTGCACTCATACGCCCTCAAGGAGCCCAATGTCCAGGAGCAGCCGCACCCTGACACCCATTCCCATTCGCAGTCGCCCAACCATTTGGCCATTCGTGGCGTTGTCAATGACCACAATTTCGGTCCGTTGACAGGTGCAAAGCCATTTCAGAAGAAAAACCAAATGGGAGCCACTCCTGTGGATCGGCCGACACCACAGGATCAGCAGGATGATCAGCTGCCCCAAGGCAGCTCCAATGAGCAGCGCTATTCTCACTTTAGTGTGACAACGGGTGACGATTCGACCTTGGACCTATTTACTGATTCAGATTCCCAGGAGAGCTCACAACCATCGGATCCGGTTGCTGTCGAGGTATCCGATCTATCGGAAGTGGAGTCCCTGTTGGCCTCCCCTTTGCCCGCTAAGTCTGCGTCCGAAATCTGCGAGCCGAACACTGTCGAACAGTTGCCCACCAGCTACGAAACAGCATCGGGCTCCATGCCGCTGGACGAGCAGCCGTCGGCAATCAAATCGGCCAGCTGGTCAGGATCAGCATCAGCAGGGAAGAAGCCAGCGACGGCCCAGAGGAAGCGAAAGGTACTGAGCGAAAAGGAGAAATACTATAGACATCGTCGCCGCTACGAGCATCGCATGGAGCGCCGTCTGGGCGGCCTGTGCAAGGTGGCGGGACAGCTGCTGGAGAAGCTGATGCCCGGCATGAATGTGACGCCGCTGCTCACGAATATCTACAATAGCGTCGACGACTACAACTGCAACAGCAGCTGCGACGACGACGACGACGACGACGATGACGACGACGAGTCCAATGATGATGCAGTGCCTCAGCAGTGAGCGAAGTGTGGCAGAAGCTTCAAACATCATGTTCCTCTATATAAGAATCATATATTGCTTTATTTATATACATATACCCACCAACACACACACACAGACACACACACACACACACACATACAGGACTAGTAGAAATGGAGAAAGCACGAACTGTATTCAAAGAAAAGACTTGACTAAGCTCTAGAAAGTTTCAATTTTGATCTCCCAAAGATCGGCAAGGATTATTGTATGTAGATGCTCGCTTATTGTTAGAGATAAACACCCACACACACACATACACACAGAGCAATACTATAAAGAATGATTATATATATAAAATATCAAATCTGGGTAGATATTTATGTAAATATAGGATTGGTTGAAGACGGAAGAAGACAAAAGTTGTGTGTCTTAAGATATGATTTTAATGATTCTATTTATACGGCTAAGATTCGAACTGATCTACAGAAACGTTAGGGTATAGATCATATAGAGCAATATCTTCCAATGTTCCAATGTTCCAAAAAACAATTGGCTTAAATAGTTGACATCTATGGCTATATATCGACTATATATTGCATTAATCGTTTGGGAGAGCGCTAAGGTCTTTAAATTGACTTATATAGTTGATAAATATAGGATTGATTGAAGGCGGTTTAAGGCAAATTGTGTGTGTCTCAATAACTCTAGTTCAAGAACTATCATTAGATTTAAGATTCAAACTAATGTGCAGATTATTTAAGCAATATAGCATTATCTTCTTTGTGTTGAATCAAGATTTGTGAATGTTCTATCTTTAAATTGGCTTATATACATATATATACATATATAAAATTGAAAGTGTGTCTTCAGTATTGCTGCTAGTTAGATCTACAAATTCGTTAAAGAATAGAGCATTATCTTATATGTCGTGAATCAAGGTTTGGGAATGCTATATTTAATTGATTATTCATTCATTTGGGAATATTCAAATCAAATCAAATGATTGACCTTAGGCTCTTGGACTCTCAACAGATCTTATTGATTTTGGGTTATCCTCAGAAGTATTTCTACTTACTTCTTGCGGATGTATGTATCCAAAAATTATATAAATTATGAGATCTTCGGAAAGGAAGCTGAAGTAAATTGAAACGTTCTTTAGCTTGCAAGATCTTATTAGATCAAGATCCTTATTAGATATATCAAGTTAGATTCTCAGTTTTTACAATCTCTAAATCCTTTGGATCTTTGGCTTTGCAAATGGAGCTTCACAAAATCTTTTCCCTTTTTTTTTTTTTTTTTTTGGAGCCTAATTGCATTTGAGATAAGCTAAAATGCTTTTGGGGTTCAGATACGCATTGCGACACAACATGTTTGATTCGGAGATACCCATTTGGGATAGCTGTTATCTGAAGAGCTGTTGAATAAAAAACCCAAAGAGTGTCGATCGATATCGGTATCGGGCGGGGCGGCGTGAGTCAGTCAATGGGTCGTGTCTGGCATAGAGTATGCTCGAGCTTTAAAATACAAGCATTTACATACATACATATATACAGATATATGATATATATGTATGTACATAATAGGTATATGTCCAAAACTAATGACACTTGCGAATTTTCCCGCTTTGGTTGACAACCGTTTTGATTATAAACAAAACCCACAAAAAAAAAAAAAAAAGTGTGATGAAGAAGAAGAAGAACAGAACAACAACAAAAACAAATATATAAATAAATGGTTTGCCGTTTCCGTTGTCAGTTTGGTTCAATTGGAATTGCATTTTATGGTATGTGAGGGGCTACGAATAGTGCGCGAGGTCTGTGCAGAGAGCGAGCGAGACAGAGATAGAGAGAGAGAGAGAGAGAGAGAGAGAGAGAGGGGGGCTTATAGCGGGCAAAGAAAGAGATAACGCAACGGAAAAACACAAAGCAAACAGAAAAGAATGCATAGACATAATCCGACATATACATGTACATATATATATGTATATGTATATGTATATGGGCATATGTCTATGGGTTGCAGGTGGATATATAGCAATACATGTGTGTGTGTGTGTGTGTGTGTGTGTGTTGGTGTGTGAGGGAGAGATTTCTGTGCGGGGCGACCAGGTTAGTAGTTGCTAATGAGGACAGCTACGAGTAGAGTCAAGGCGCGTGCTAAACAGAAGCGGTTCTTCGGATTGTAGTGTGTGTGTGTGAGTGTGAGTGAGTGAGTGTGTGTGTGTGTGGGTGGCTGATGACGGATGACGGATGATGGTGACTGTGACTGTGACTGTGATGATGATGGTGATTGTGTTATAGCTATATATTGATAGGTGGTGTAACACATGATTTTGCTTTTGTTGTGGTTATACAGCGAGAGTAGGTTGACAGCACACCTCTGGTTTGGCCTTGGACTGGAATGTGACGTAGCAGAGATCCTCGTAGACCTTCTCGTCGTCCTCGCTGTAGATGTCGTTGATGTAGGCATACTCGTGCTCCGTCGACATCATCATCGAGGATCGATAGTTGTAGACGGCGGCGGCGGCTCGCTGCAGCCGTTGGCTCTCGCTGACGAACAGCGACGAGGATGAGGAGCTGGTGGATGCATGATGTTGCCTCTCGATGGCCAAACTTTTGCCGCTGCCTGTTGCTGTTGTTGTTGTGGCTTTTGTTGTTGCTGCTGTTGCTGTGGCTGCGTCTCGAGCTGCTGCAGCGGCTTCTTGAGCGGCTGCAGCTGCTTCTTGGGCAGCAGCAGCTGCAGCGGCAGCTGAGGTGCTCGCCTTGGGCGCATCCACCTGCGGCGTGGGCGTGACACAGTCAAAGCTGCCGCTGTTGCCGGCACTGGTATTGAGATCAAAGGAGAGGGCCCGCAGCTGGCCCTGGACGGAGTGATTGGCATCGCCACCGATGGCAGCATCGTTGTCGATGCTCGAGTCACACATGTTGGACAGCGAATCCTCGATATAGTCGTCAATGTCCTCGGTGCCGTTCTCAATTGTAATGTCGCTATTCTCATCCTCCACCGAGAGCGAGCCGCTGTGCGAGGTCCGCTCGTAGTACTCCGAGGATGAGGAGCCGGCGGCATCCATGCTGCCCGTTGTCCTCAATTCATTATTGCTGCCGGGTAGAGGGCGTGATGTGGGGTGCGGAGGAGCATTCAGAGAGACACACACACACAAGCATAAGCATACACACGCACACGCACACAGGCACACAGAGGAGCGAGCGGACGTACAGCCAAAGCATGGGAGTTGGGCGAGATTTTTGATTTTTTTTTCGGGGGGGCGACAAGGGGACAATGCGTTAGAGGGAGAAAGAGTTGGAACAGACAGCCGGAAAAAGAAAACAAAAAACGGGGGGTAAAGAGACAGAGCGAGAGAGAGAAAGGGAGAGAGAGAGAGAGAGAGAGTGTGTGTGTTAGATAAAGCTGGGGCATGGATATTTGTTGGTTTTGTTACTGTTGATGTTTATGTTATTGTTGTTGTTGTTGTGTTTGTTTGTTTGTGAATGTTGTTGTTGTTGTTGTTGCGTTTGCTTTTGCTGATAAGCAGCCAGACAAGGGCTTAAGCGGGTCTCGGATGTCGGGTCTATGGTGTTGCCATCGGGACATTGTCGGGTTGCGCGAGCGCATAATGAAATCCGAGCAAGCATCTCGAGACAGGAAATGCAAAGAGTGACAATTGCAATTGCAGCAGCTTCAGCCTGCCGGGCAGGTGAGGTGGCGGGAAGGGTGTTTTGAGGGGGGAAGAGCACGCACTAGAGATAACACACGGCGTACGTAGAGAATATCGATTGAACACTTACGTGGAATGCAGATCCTTATATATGGCCTCATCCGAGTGGGAGCGTTCGCTGGGCGACAGCTGCAGATTGAAGCCGCTGCAAGGGAACGAAATAACTGTTTAATTTAGGACCACTCAAATTGAGAAAATTGCAGATGCTGCCATCCGCATTCCACTTACAGCAGCTCCGGATGCAGTTGCTGCACCTTGCGGCACTGCGACAGCTTCGAGAGCGTTATGAGCACACGATGGAAGTTGGTCAGATCGTAGAGCATCGTGGGCTCGAAGAGATCCGCTTCGCGTATATTGAAATGATTGTGGCACACGTCCAGAAACAATTTGATATTCTTGCAGCACAGAAACTGAAATCAAAATAATTGCAAAATTTATATACATCGGCGATATACACATATACATGCATAAAATTTTATGGCGCTATGCCTCACCTGCGCCATTTGCGGCTTGCGATTGAACTCGCGCGCATCCATGCTGGTGGGGTCGAGGTGTATGACCAGGTTGCAGAGCAGCACGCCATCGCGCAACGTCATGGCCAGAATACGTATCTCGGCGTCGGGCAGGGCGGCCTTGTGGTCCGCTGGTATTACCTTGCAGCGCACCAGCCAGGCAACGCATTCGCGCCACAAATCAGCATTGACAGCTGCTGCTGCCGCGGCTGCTGCTGCAGAGACCGAGGTCACTGCTGCTCCGGCAGCAGCATTGCTGCCAAAATTGTTGGAGGCCATTTGTTAGCACTGAGTGGGAGCTGAGGTCGGAGCTGGAGCTAGAGCTGGATCAGGAGGCGGAGCTGAAGGTGGAGCCTGAGCTCGAGCCTCTGCCTTGGGGATTTAGGGCGTGTGTGGGTGCGGGCAGCCTTCACTGTTGCTACTGCGTTGTGTTGCTTCCTCTTGCTGCGCTTGGGCGGATCGGTTAACAGTGGCGGGGCGTCGTTTGGGGCGTGTGGTGCGCGCATAAATTTTATTTAGGTTTTTGATTTCTTTTGCTATTTTTTTTTTTCTTTTTGTCGATGCCGTTTAATGAAAACAATTGAAACTCATCAGTTGGCCGTTGCGCGTTGCCGTCAACAGATACACAGCGACAACAACAACAACGACGACGACGACGACAACAGCAACAACGACAACATCAGCGAAAACAACATTAAGGGCACCGACAGCAACGGAGACGGTGTCGGTAACGGAAAATCGCACTGGAAACAATTATTATTGTGGCGAACGCCAGCGGTCGGACGGTCGTTTGATTTCTTCTCTATATATTCAATTGATATTTGCTATTCCACACTTTAATAGATTGCACGGAGGCGCTTACACGCACGCACACACACACGCGAGCACGCTCACCCACACATGCAAGTGCACACAGCTGAAGGGCTGCGTACACAACTGTTAAATGTCGATTAACATTTGCTATTATCGATAAATTGAACAAAAATATTTCTGTTGTGCATATAGTTGCCTTAAATAAAGTTGTTTGCAGAACTAGCGCATCTTGGAAAAAATTAATGATTATTGAAATTGTATATTTCGTAAAATATAATCATTTTATTGATGACTTTGTCAAGCTGTTAAGCTGCACATCCGCTGTTAAGCTCTTAACAGTGCTGTTTAGCTCATAGCGGATCTGTAATATGTCGAAAATATCGACTATTTGATATATCGATTAATCAAAGTGCGCCACTCGCATATTTTTTGTTTGGCGCTTAATTTCAATTCAAATTCATATATATATGTTGATTATTTGGTGTAATTTAAAGTTTGATTATTTAAGCTTAAATATGTTAAACGTTTTAAAATTACGTTGGCTGATATCTCGGGTAACTGTTCACTTGGCATATTTAAAGTAAAACAATATACAAATTATTTTTTTGTTCAACCACAGATGTGCATACAAATGTATGGAATAATGAATTATTAAGCACATCAGGATCAATAGATATATAACTGTCAAATACGTATTAAAAATATTACTCAAACTGAACTATAAAAAGCTGGGGAATTTGGACAGCACAATTCCCATAAATTCCGTTCCATGCATATTTTTCATATTTATGGGGCAGCTGGCCCAGGGAAGCGAATTTTTGGGCTCTGCGGGAACAGAAGCTGCCTTGGCAACAATCTCTGGATGCTCTTGATTTGGTGGGGCCAGAGTAGTTGTATTTTATAGCTGTCTGCAGTGGTCGTAAACAAAACATAAGCAGCAGCAGTACACACACAAAATAAAAAAAAATAAAAAGAAAACAAATGTAAGCTTCAATAAACAAAAGCTGATCCGAAACGAGGTGGCGGACATTGCTCGTGTGCACCTCACAGCAGCAACAGCAGCAGCTACAACAACAACAAACGCCGAATGGCGTGTATTCTACTTGGCGCTTCTCTCTTTCCGAAACGCCAACGAAAGAAAAAGCACAACAAATTATAAGCTTGCGATAAAAAAAAAATCGCAAATTGAACTGGACGAAAATTAAAAAAAAAAGAAGAGGAGCAACGAAAACGAAACAAAGTAACGACCGCAGACGCGGCAGCACCTGAAGCGGATTTGGATGAATCACAGATGTGGTATTAACTTGACCAGGAGGCACAAACAATTTGACGGCCTGTTGGGATGTCAGCCAGGAGCTGGCCGCCTGGGCTGCGTGCCGAAATCAAAGATAACGACTCATCAACGGCGTCATAAAAACGTGACATCAGTTTTATTGCTGCGGGACGTCAGCGACAGCAAAAGCAACTGTAAAAACGACGGCGGCGGCGGAGGCGGCGACGTCATCGTTGGAACGTCGCGACGCGTCGCAAAAGGTCACGTTAAAGGCAAAGGCAGCAACAGAAGCCGACCGAGCAAAGCAAATTGCTGCGAAGCAAAGCAAAGCAAAGCTGAGCAATGGCGGCGACAGAGCGGCAGACGCGCGAAAAAGTATTGCGGCATAAGCTCTGGGGCAAAAACTAACATAACGCCAAAAAGAAAAGAAAAATTAAAGTAATAAAAACAGTACAGTTCACATGAGAAGAGACACTTAGATATGGGCGTGTACATGTGTGAATGTATGTACATACATACACACATATGTATGTCTGTATATCGGTGACTTATTGTTTAATAATCATTAAATATTAATAAAAAAAATAAAGAAAGCATAAAATTAATATTTAATATTTTACTTACAGTAACTTTTTTCATAAGAATTATTGCATTGCCATAAAACTGTGAATCGGAGTATTTTCGCAACTCACTTCTTATTGATGTTTGCTTTTGGCACTGTGATTTCTGCTGTTGCTGCTGCTGCTTACGTTACGAATTGCTGCGCAGCCAAAGCGGCGCCTGGGCAACGCACAAAGAACAAGTAAATGGAGAGGCGCAGGCGACAAATGTGTTGCTAACGTGATTTATCCCATTGGATTTTCGATTAATGTAATTTCAAGAAATTAAACTATATTATGAATGTAATCCATTAGATTTGCAAGCAAAAGGTAATGACAACGAGCTGTCAACGAAACAAAGAAAATAATTATAAACATGACTGAACATGTACATACATATGCATTAAATGATTTTAGTTTAAATAGTATTCTATTATGTGAATACTTTAAATATTGTATAGTTATTGCTTGGAAAACTAATCAATTTAAAGCCTCATCTAATTGGAATGCCAAATTTATCATGCACACCTTCTTATTCATGTTACTTAGAGAAACTATAGCAAGAATAATAATAAAAAGGGAATAGAAACAACAACCGTAACAGTTGAGTAAGTTTATTCCCCCACTCAGTCCATTTGGCTGATTAATTATTGAACGTTCCCCCGGCGCGCATTAAAATTCATTTGATGCGTTTCTTGTCGCCTGTGCCAGAGTTTGTTGCTCTGCCATTTTCTTTCATTTCTATACCCTGCACGCATGAAAGGGTACGAAAGGCCAAGACAAAACTAACAGGTCGCCATAAAGCTGTGATATGTGCATACATACATACATACTGATGTATATATGTACATATAAGCAATTCCATTTGCTTTTTGTGTATATGCATACATACATATGTATAATTAGATTAATAAATTATTCGATAATTATTTTGTCACTATTTCTTTTTCCATCTGTCTCTTCAGCTAGCTGCCAATATTACAGGGCATCTCTGCTATCGATAACTCACTATTTTGCTGTTTAATATATTTTTTTCTTCTGCTTTCTCCTTTTACTTGGCGTTGCTGTTATTGCTGTTGTTGTTGTTGCTGTTGGTGCTGCTGGTGTGAGCGAGTTGATGAAATGGTTGGAATTCGCTCAAATGTTACTGTGCACAGCGAATATTTCAAGTATTTAGACAAGTTTTTCGGTTGTTGCAGCATAAATAAATAAATGAAATCAATTTACAGTGCGCTCAGGCGAGAACTGGCGCTGGTCTTCGATTGGGGCTGAAGTTGGGGCTGGGCATGTTGGGGCTTGTGTTTGGACTTGGATTTAGCTTTTTAGCTGTGGGCTGGGGTTTGCCATTTTTTGGTCACTTTACTGTACTTTATATGGCGACGCTCGTCGCTCTTTTGGGTGTTATCGTAACGCCATGCCACCCTTCGCACACCCTTCGTCCGTCACGCCTTCCGCTCACGCACCACGTTGATTAATTGTCATCGTGCTCAATACAAATACAACAACAATTGCCTCAAATCACGTACAGCAGCGCATGTCGCAGGTGAAGCCGGCGTACAGAAGTCAATGGGCATGGCCGACTAGAGGAAGGGGAGGGGGCGGCGTTGCGTCTCAGGTAGCTACTTAGATTTTGGCTCACTGCTGTTGTTGTTGCTGTTGTTGCTGTTGGCATTAACATAAATAAATCACTTGCCGCCATCAATCAGTCTGTTTGCATTCGGCCCACAGCCACAGAGCAGAGCTACTGTTGTGCTCCCCTCCCCCGCCTCCCTTTGCCACTTTCCTTTTGCCAATTTCCCTTTTGGCATTCTTTGTCCGCTTGGCGGTTGTCGACGCTCGGCTTTATGCTTGCGCGCATATTATTTTGATTTATCGATGTCTCGACTATTAAGCAATTAACTTTCGTTGCGTGTCCTAGACAAAAAGGATCCCATCTTTAAGGGCTTCAAGAGCGCAAAAGCCGCAGTGTACAAAAAAAGAAGCGAAAACAGTAAAATAAAAAGAACAAAAAAAAAAAAAATAAATAAACAGAGAGAAAAACTAACTAAATAAATTATGTGGCTAAATGCAAAAAAAAAAAAAAAAAAAAAAGAAAACCAAACCGAGTTTGTTGTCTTCTTGCGGCACAAAGTGCAAACAAGCAATGGACGTTGCGTTGCGGTCATTTTTATTCATTAAGGGTATATGTATGAGTGCGTGTGTGTGTGTGCAATAGCAGCCGCAAGGACAACGAGTAAATAGTGAGCACTGAGCAAACTCTCCAAATTGCCTTTATGCGAAATATATTCGCATCAACAATTATGTCGCACAAAGGAATTACAAATGAGAAAAATATTCCGTTTTGCATTATATTTGCTGCCAGCAGACGCTAAGGTATCATCAAAAATGACTAAGAAGCAGAAAAAGGGCGCAGAGACAGAGAACCTCTTTCATTTGCATTGATATCAACTTATTTAAAGAAACAAACACAAAAAAAAAAAAAAAAGTTTCTCTTGGCGCATAATTCAGCTGAGCAGCTTAACTCGAGGGCAATAAAAGACTATGTGGCATACGCATTGGAGTGGAGGAGTTGAGATTTTGGTTAACTATCTCTCTGACTTTGACTTGATGCTACAGAGTCGTATAGAAATGAATCCGAAATCCGAATGCCGTTGGAAATTAAAATAGAGCTGATGATTCCTTTTAGAGTCGGGTTTAGCTATTCACGTATTATTGTACTATCGGAGAACATTATTTTCGATTCGGATTAATATTCCGGATTCGTTCTTAGTTATTCTCCTGTCGATTTAAATTCTCGCTTTACAATAGGATTATTTTATTCTTTTATTAGTTTCGTATATATTACATATGTATATTTGTAATTTATATTTACCTCATACTTAGGTATCCTCCTGCTTCGCCTGGGATCAATTTATTCTTTAGTTTTGGATAAAATTATTCCCGATTCGTACATAGATAATCTGTTGTATTGAACTCTGGTTTCAGATTTCCAATTATGGTATAAATGCATATATTTATTGAGACTCGGAGTTAAGGTCGCTGCATATTCGGATCCACTTAATCTTTTATCGCATTCGGAGTCCGCTTCTTTTTTTGTTATTTCAGATTCAGAATTAGCAAATCGTTTATAAGCTCCATTATTACCATTTCAGATCTTGTGTACATTTAGCTAATCTTTGTTTATATTTACATTTTTGTTTTCTCTTTCTGGTTGGGATTCTTGATTCTTTTGATTCGAGTATAGTTATTATTGTCTTAGATCTGGATATTTTAGCTATATGCTAATCTCATTGTGTGATCGAATTTAGACATTCTTTTTTTTCAGATTTGGATTCAGTTATTCTTGCTTCAGATTTGGATTCACTTATTCTCGGTTCAGACTAAAATTTAACTGTTCTCGTTTTAGATTCGAAATCGATGCTAAACTTATTTTTTAATTCGGATTCGGTTAATCTTCTATCAGACTCGAATTCAGTGAGGCTCGTTGTAGGACTCAGTTATTTTAGTCTCTCAATTATCTGTAGCTATTTTCAAATTGGTGTTTAGCTAATATCTATCAGATATAGTAGTTCATTTTGTGATTTTCATTCCAGTTTCAGATTTGGATTTAACTCTTCCCGTTTCATATTCGTAGTTAGAGGTTCTGTGCTCGGCTTTGGCTTTAGTTATGCTTTATAAGATGCGGACTCATCCATTCTGCCCTTGAGCTCGTATTCGTCTCTACTGTCTGTCCACGCGGATTAAGCATCCTTGGTTACGCTGTGCCATGCTGACCAGTGTCGCTGTCCACGTGGACTTGCATATGTGAATGGGATATTTATTATAAAGATATATGTATGCATACACGCATACATATATATATTTATATAGTATGTATGTGTATAATTCTGCGCGTGATTATGCTCTTGGGATTGCGGGTAGTTTATTCGCGCAGCGCAGCGGCAACCTTGTAACCATTTAAGCATTCCAACTATTTACCGTTGCTGTGACAAGCGCCATCTAGTGGTCAGGGGCGGCAGCTAGCAGCTGCGGGCTTTCTTCTGCGTACATTACGTATACGCAACGTAAGCCCGCACGCATTCGAAATCGAGTGCGCAGAGATGCATAATTAAATGCCACAGAAATGAGCTTAATAATTACTTAGTACAGACCCTGCTACAAAATAAAAAACACGAAGAACATTAGGAGCAAGGAACCTAATAAATAATAATAAGCAACGTAAACAGCAACAAACAAGCGAGCAAACAACAAAAAACGGAAAACACCCAAACACAAAAATGATGAAAAAACGACTGAAAGCCAGGCACAAATTAATTGAGGCAACACACGTTTCTTGTTTGTGTGTGTGTATGTGTGTTGTAATTTGTGCCTGAATATGTTTGGTAAAGTTTTTTCTTCCATTTTTTTTGTTTTTTGTTTTTTGCTTTTTGTAGTATTGCTAAATTTTTAAACCATTTGAAAGGCAGCTTCGAGTTAGGCAACGACTACGTCTAGCATATACAAACAGATTTCATTAAAAGCATACATACACATATATGTGCATACAGGTGTGTGTGTATATGTATGTATATTACTTACTCATATTTGTGCATATCGAAAGCCTTTACGCATCAGCAATTCAAGTAAAAGGCTTTTAAAGTAATACGCTCAAAACTAAAGCAAATATATGTATTATATATATATATTTACTTATATATATTGTCCCGACACAAATTGATCTTAAATATATATATATGTATATATACCATGTTCATATGTTTTTATGCATTTGACAGAACTTTCAATTATATATTAAAGTTTATAAGCTACTCAAAACATTTAAAGTTTGTAGTTCAAGATTTAACTACAATAATATATAAGCAGTAAGTCTGCTCTTTCAGAAAGTGATAAAAATATTCAAATGTATAATATGCCAAAGCGCAATTGTCTAATATATTAAATATAAATTCTCTAATATTAAAAAATTTTTTTAATCTGTGATTAAGGAGCGTGATGTCTAATAAATCTTACAAATTACAAAATCATCATCTGCAGCTTACACAGTTTTCGGATAGTGGTAAATTATCGATTATTATCGATACAAAGAAAATATGATGAGCAATCGAAAAATTATGATCAAATATGGGAACATTTCAAGTATTTGGCATTTGTTTTTACAACATCTCTGGGTCCTTACGGATAGACGGACGGACAGACTGATAAGGCTGGATCAACTCAGCTGTTTATACGGATCAAGAATATATGTATTCACTTAATGTTGTCTGCCACGCCTTCTTCAGCCGGTTACATGCATTTTAAGACATCATTATACCCTCGAAATCCATTTTTAAAAGGTAAAAAAAAATGCATTTTGGAGACAATATTATGTGTCAATTCCTTCCCCCATTTACTATATCTTATCCATTCGCAACACTTTAGCCAGAATTGCTATATCTAGGATTAGCCGAAAAGTATTAAGTAACCAAGTAACCAAATTTAATGCTCAATCATATCATATTTTTATAACATATACCCCAAGAATTAAAAAAAAACTAAACTAAACTAAAGTGCTATAAAACTTAATAAATTTTAAGACACTTTGGAGCATTTCTGGCGCACACACACCTTATGGCTGGTCCGGCTGGCAACTATTTATTCTAATATAAAAGTTATGTAAGTATAAGTTAAGCTTTTTTTTGGGGGGTATTTTTTTGGGGCTGCCAACTGTAGCCTGAGGCCAACGTTTGTTCGTTTGGTTTCAGTGCGAAAACATAAACAACCGAAAAATAGTTGCCAGACTTTGTAAGAGTTTCCAAAATAGACAATGGCCACTTCTGCAAAGCAACAACGCCCACAACAACTACCGCAACAGCTACCCCAAGAGCAACAACAACAGCAACAACAACAGCAACAACATCAACAACAACAACATATATCAACAAAATATTGCAACATTTTCAAGGCAGGCAACAAAACGGAAACAAAGCCGAAAAATTGCCTCACAGTCGACAAACACACACAAAGAGAAGTCACTCGGCCAAAACGTGCAAAAACTATTTTCAAACTCTTGCAACTCTTGCAAAAGGCCAACAATAACAGCAACAACAACAACAACAATAGCAACAACAACAACAACAAACAGTAAGACGCCGTAGCCAGTTGTTTGGCGACGCGGCTGCCAAAAGTATTTGCAAAGTGCGAGCCCAGCAAAAGTCAAGGGCAGCCAAAGGGCCAGAAGCCTCCATAGCCTCCTTCATCTCGCTCTCCCTCTCTCCCTCCTGTCTCCTGTCTCCTCCCCACCCAAATTTGTGTGTGTTAGCGAGTGAGAAAAAAACCAATCAATAAATGCGAAAAATTGCCCCGACACCAACAACAAAAAGATGTGTAAAAAAAAAGTCGGGCGTTACTGACTGCAGAATACTTACTCGTGCTGCCAGATTTCGATTTGTCACGCCCCCAAGCGGTATATGTATTAGGGTACATATCAATAGAGGATGTGTACAGTAATACAGTCATTAAAGTATTTTCTAGCCGTAGAAGATACAGTGTTATCCGCCCCCATTGGGCGCAGATATATCTGGCATACCTGATTGATCTTATGGATTACAATCCGTGTATAGATTCCAAAATTTATGTCTCTAGCTTCAGTAACAGTCAAAACTGCTTTGCATTCATACGGCCAGGTGGACAGTCTGCAAGACGAACATTGCACAAAACCAATATACTCAATTCACTTTCGTTAATGAGTATAAAAAAAAAATACAGCAACACATATAACAAATTTAAAAAGCCCTAAGAGAAATGGCACACAACTGCAGCAGCTACAACAACAACAACAACACTGCCATTGGAAAAACCACAGCCAAGAGCAAAAGAAAAGCTGCGTGAAAATTTTGCTTCAGCTAAAAAAGATAAAGGAAAATGAATTCAAATCAAAAGTAGGCGAATATTTTGTACTCAGTATATTCTCTTATGTCATATTATTGGGCATTAAAAAAAAATAAAAAATATTAAATTACTATTCAACTATATTTTTTCATTAATAACCGTTTAATTAAATTTAAAAAAATGTATTCAACATTTTGTTGTATTTAATTAGAAATTTTATTATTTTAAAATTGTATTTTATGTTAATTCCTTTTTACTAAAACATTTTTTTTTTATTCTTTAGTTAATTAGAAATTAAATTATTTAAAAAATATGTTTATGTTAATTACTTTTTACTGAAAACACGTATTCTTCAAATTTTATGTAGGTTACTTATTTGTTTCTTTAAACTTGTTTTTTTTGTTTTAATGTTTATACCAGTGTGCTGAAATCTCAAAAAAATTTTTGATAATTTTTGCAATGTTTAGATATTTAATTGACTTTAAGTTTTTTCTTTAAATTTAATCAAAAAAATATTATTATTTAAATTTTGATATTCATGATATTTTATTTTGTATAAACTTTTCATTTATTTATTTATTTATTTTTGTTTAATTGTTTATTTATATGTACACAAATATTTCAATAATTTATAGCTTTTTTACTTCTTTATTTTATTTTATTTTTTAAAAATATATTTAATTTATTGTTTTTATTTTTTTTACTGATGAAATATGATTTGGCTATATAGATAAATATATCTAAATGTTATAATATATTATGCTTTTAATATTTTGTTTTAAATAATTGTATTGTATAAATTATAATTAGATTATTTTTTTAATTAAGAAAAAATGTAATTTCTATATTTTTTAGTAATTCAGTTAATATATAATTATATTTATTTTATTTATATGTATTATATTGTTAACATAATTTTTTATTTACTCGTTTTAAAATTTATATAAATAATATTGTATTATTATATTTTTTTTTATATATTTATTTTTACCAACAATGAATTATTATTTGAAATATATTTTTCATATTTTTGGTAATTTCAATTAATTATAACCGACTTATATATTGATGACTTACTGTCCATTAGTTGTTGAAATTTCTGTTACGATAATTTAAAAGCTTTTTGTAGTTTTGATCTAACTCTCTTTGCTAAGAGCATTTTACATTCGGAAGGCATTCAAAGGGCTTTACGGCCATTTGTATTTATTGCTTTTAATTGAGCGCAAACTGCTTCAGATCCCTCGCAATGGGCTCAACTTTTCAGCTTGGCTGACACAGAAAAGGGAAACAAAAAATTGATCCTCTTGTGGAGGGAACTGTTTGCCAATAAACTTTCGATGCCTAATTGTACCTTAATTGGATTCAACTTGAGCAACTAGAAATGCCTTTATCAAGACTCTTGCAGCTCTCAATACTTTTGCAAAGTTTCTTGTTTACAAATATACACATCGAAGTTTTATGACTCTGTATGTTTGTATATGTGTGGCATACATATATAGCATAACAATCTTGTTTTATGCTCATTTAATTGGTCTCAAAGCTCAAAGGACAAAATTGTACAATATAAAGACATATTATATATACGAAAAGAATGAATAAAAGAGATTGAGAGTTTCAGATAGATATGGATAAGAAAGAAAGAGAGAGAGAGATAGATAGAGAGAGAGAGAGAGAGAGGAAGAGAGATACATATAGATAGGTAAATAGATAAATAAATAATAAATGGAAAGGAGAGAGAGACAAAGAGAGAGAAAGAGAGAAAAAAGATTAAGGGATGCATAAATGAGAGAGAGAGAGAGAGAGAGATAGATAGAGAAATAGAAGGATAATTATAAAGAAAAGGAAAGCAGAGAGACTGATAGATATAATAATAGAAAGAGAGGGGGATTGTGTGAGAATTGAGAATAACAAATGGGAGAACGAGGGAATCGTATGAAATTGGATATGAAGGTAGAGAGATATATAGTAAGAGCTTAAGAATAAGAATGAGAAAAAAATATACTTAATATATATGAGAGATATTGAGAGTGAAAATGTTTGACTGAGAGTCAACTGCATAATTCTCGTTCAATATACCGAGCTTGCTATAATAATTGCTAATTGATTATCCCATCAGACTTGTCTTTCTCTGAGGAGCTTACAGATTTAAATATGGATGGAACAGCTAGAAATAATCCAAATTCAATATCTGAGCAGCGTAAATGTAGAAGAAAGAGAACAGATTCGAAGAACTAGATTCGATATAGTGGTATAGTGATGCATATATTGGGTTTGTATTTATCATAACATTTGAATGAATTTAAAGATTTAATTGAAGCTTAGTCAAACGAAATGCCTAAATACTAATTGCTAAATGCAATTTTCAATTAATCATTCAGTTGGTGATTTAGTTTAAGCAGAAGCTCCATAGCTTTACTCAGCGTGAGCTATTCATTATTCGGTTACTCAACATTTATTGGAACTGCTTGTTGCACAGCCAGCGCATGGCACTCAGAGCGTAGCTAAGTACTAATCGTTATGATGGGTAAATAATTCAAGGGTCTAAAGTGATTAAACTTGATATGCTCGACGTGTAATCGCCACTTGAAGTGCTCTAAATGCATAGGAGAGCAAATGTAACTTAGCTGATGTCCTGACACATTGTCCTGCCCCCAATACGAGAGACAGTTGAAGCTTGTTCATGTCGCATGTCCTGCCGTTGCTGCTGCTCCTGCTGCTGCTGCTGCTGCTGCTGCTACTGCTCCTACTGCTCGTCCAGTGCCCACTTACAAATTGAGCAACACCAAATCTAAGTGATGGATGTGGTGCCTTCCAGCCAGCCTGAAACACGAAGCCACACAGAGAGCAAACAAAGAGCAGCCACAGCGCATTGTGGCGGCTCAGAGGCTTGGAGTGAGTGAGCTGCGAGATTTTGGCCCTTCATCAGTTTGCTGCAACTGTCGACATGGGCCGCACAACTTCTGGCACAGTCAATTGCGGCAAAATGTCACTCAATTTCAACTTGCCACTAACTGACTACCTGACTAGTTGACTACCTGACTAACTGACTAACTGACTACCTGACTAGTTGACTACCTGGCTACCCACCTGCTCAGCTGCAGCACCCTTTCACCTTTCTTGCAACAATTATTTGCTGCAAGTTTCCGTTGGTCCATTGAAATGCTGCTGCTGAAAGCGTTGCACAATGCTTGCACAATGGTTGCACAATCAATTTGTCGCCTCTGCAGGCGTGCTGCTAATTGCACACATTAAATGCATATTATTCGAGCATCCAAATACATTTCATGCATTCAATTATTGTCAATTATTTCAACATAATTTCGCTGATTAATCGATTGCAATTAAGGCATTTAACATAATCAATGCACTGATTCGCATTCATTTCAAATGCTTTATGTCAGTCCTCAAATTGGAATAGCTGGCTATGATATATCGAAAGGAGGCGAATTGGGATTGGGATAGCTGAAGTAATACCAAGGTAATTAAGTACTTCCTCTAGTTTGGGCAGTCGTCTAATAGTATGCAGTGAGAAGTGATCTAGTACTCTGATATTTCTAACAGTCTAGCCATCATTTCATTACTTTGGGACTTTAGGCTTTAAGGAACATTTGATCAACTTGAAGCGATCTGGCAGCACCCAAATTTGCATATGCTGCCCTTACAGATCTAATTCAAGTTTCGCTCTCATCGCTTACTATTTAAATGTATTTTATTTATTCCACTTTGGATATATTCGATAATCGCTTATCAATATGTGTGGTTATAATGAGTATGATTCTTATCCTTAGATCAATATGTATTTGTCATAATCTTTAATATTTATCAAATTTGGTTGACTGGGTAGAACATATAGGAGCTATAGGAGCTCCTTGAAAATACAATAAGTGAGCATAGTAATAGGCAGAGCGATTGGAGGGAGAGTGAGCATAGGAGTGGTCCCACCCAATCCCATTCACATCTTGAAGTGCTGTTCTCCCAGCTTCCATTTATATGTCGCTCCCATCACTTACAATCATTTATTACCATATAAATTCTTACCATAATTTATTTAATATTATTTATTTAATTTTTCCTAATATTAGAATGACTAGAAGATTTAAATAAAGTAGAGTATTAGAAATTAAAACAAAAAATATGAGAGAACGAAATATATTCATATTCATTGAATTCATTTTCATTTAATTGGTATAGGTATTTCCTAGTCGAGCATTGCCCGCAAGTGCCTCGGTTAGTACAATTAGTATTGTTATTATAATTCAATTGTCTTAGATAAAACAAGACCAATTTATAATTATAATAGAAAAATTTATTATATTGTCTAAGTAGATAGATAAATTCTCCTGTTATTTATATCATATATACATTTTCTAAATCGAAAGATAAATATATTTATATCAAACATGATGCACAAAAAATACATAATTTGTTCCACAGTGCATAAATTGCGAAGCAACTAAATCGAAATTGAAACCAAAATCAAGCGTAAAATTCATTTAAAATTTTTGCACTTCCACCTTGCCTAGGCACACACACTCTCTCCCCCTCCCTCTCCCCTCTGCCTCTATCTCTCTCACGCACACTCTCTAACTCGCTCTGCCTTTCTCTACCCTGCCTTGTCCCTCCCCTCTGTGTTTGCTTTCGCAACGAGTGCTAAGAATAAAAGTAAAAAAAAAAAAACGAAAAGTTCTTCAGTTCTTCTGCCAGGGCTGAATGCAATTTAATCTATAATTCCAGGTAGCTTTTCACCTGCATTAAAATGTGTTTAAAATAGAAATTCCTTAGATGATTTTCCATATATAGCCAGACTTTAGTTGTCCAATTGGAATCACGCATATTTACCTATTGGAAATAGGCTCTTGTATATGAAATGTAAATTTGTTAGATATTCCGTTATTTCAAATAGAGAAATTTGCATTCATTTATCGAACAATATGCTCAAAATTAAAATGCAGTTCGCTAAAATCTAATTACAATGCGAATTCAAATTCAAAAATCGAATTTAATTTCGGTTCAAATGGGATTAGGCCCGAATTTTGTGTACCGTTATTAAAACATTTCCTTTGAGACTAATTTGCAGCCCTGTTTTTTTTTCTGAAATTTAACCTTCATTTGATACAGTTAAATTCGTGGGTGTATGTTTTTTTTTTTTTTTTGTATTTCCACTCTGTGCGCTAGGTGGGGTGAGTTGGGGGGTGGGGAGGTGGTGCTGGCTGAGCGTGGGCCCGGTGTAGGGCGTGGCGCGTGTGTGGGCAATTGTTGACGCGTTCGATTTGATTGAAAGTCGTTTCAAGTGCCAGGCAATGAAGACGATAGAAAGACATCGGGCGACAGAGTGTGTGAGGGTTATTATGTGTGCATAGAGTGTGTGTGTGAGAGAGAGAGAGAGGGAGGGAGAGAGTGCGTGTGTGTCTGTGTGTAGGGGCTGGGAAATTCCGCTGAGGTGCTATAGGGGCGTGGCGCACTGCTTGGCATATGATTGTGTAATTGATTTTATCAATAGAAAAAGCAAAGCATAGACAATGGATGCGGTAAGTATGTGTGTGTGTGTGGGTGTGCATGGGTTAGGATAAGGTTAAGTATTTGCTAGGCGAAAAGAAAACCAATTACGAGCACCCAGCTTGTGTGGTAGGGGGCGTGGCTGGGGTTGTCATGAGGCAACACGCACGTTCGCTTTGTAATTTACTTTATTTTTGTTTTGCTTTTTTAGATTCCTTTTCCTATTTATAGGACTTTGCGTTGGCGCCATTAAAAACCATCAGCCAAGTTGACCATTGCCGCGGCAGCATTGTTGTTGCGTGGCCCAACGGCTGCTTTTGTTGTTGTTTTTTTTAGCTTCTTTTTCGGTTCACTTTTAGCAAAACCCCTTGACTTAAGTCTTTTATTTTATTTTTTTTTAGCTACCCCAGTTGCCGTGTAATTTGTTCTAGAACAATTTCGCTATTCAAAAAAAAAAAAAAAAAAAAAAAAAGGAGTCAAGAGGAAGAGCGAGTAGGGAACAGGGAATAAAGGCGGGCGCTAAAAATTTGCGGCCAAGTGCAAAGTAAAGCAAAGCAATCTTTGGCCCCATCAAGCTCATTGGCATCCCCATCGATTTTCGCCACGAAAGTGGATTGCCGGGGATCGGATAGAAAAATCCGCATTGAAATGGCGCCCCGCGCATCTATTTCCATATAAATTGGCTGTCGTCGTAGAGCATCCAGCGCGCTGTCGGCCGTATCGCGCGCCGACCAACTTTGCCAATAATAAAGCGCCATTAGTGCTGCTACATAAAACGGAGTTGGGCATGGGCAATGGGCAATGGGCAATGGGCGCGTGTATCTCCAAAATGGGAACAGCGGGAGTGAGGGTGAGTGGGGAGGAGGTGGCAACTTTAGGCTGCCCGACATTGGCAATGGCTCAGCCAGATAAGCTCTACTACCCCAGCGAGGTGTGCCCACAATGCCGGCAGGTTTTTTCGCCAAGAACACTAACAACTCCAGAAAATAATGCGAAATTCAATTAATTGAAGTCGATCAGCTGATGCCCTTCGATGAATACGATCACGAATACGAGTCTTGATATGATATGAATACGAATATTAATACAAATATGAATACGAATACCAATATGAATATGCAGATATGGATATGGATATGAATATGGATATGGACGAATGCGAATAGGAATACAAATATGAATATGAATATGAATACGAACACGAATACGAGTCTGAATATGAATATGCATACGAATACAAATACGACAAATACGAATAAGAATAAGAATAAGAATATGAATATGAATATGAATATGAATATGAATATGAATATGAATATGAATATGAATATGAATATGAATATGAATATGAATATGAATATGAATATGAATATGAATATGAATATGAATATGAATATGAATATGAATATGAATATGAATATGAATATGAATATGAATATGAATATGAATATGAATATGAATATGAATATGAATATGAATATGAATATGAATATGAATATGAATATGAATATGAATATGAATATGAATATGAATATGAATATGAATATGAATATGAATATGAATATGAATATGAATATGAATATGAATATGAATATGAATATGAATATGAATATGAATATGAATATGAATATGAATATGAATATGAATATGAATATGAATATGAATATGAATATGAATATGAATATGAATATGAATATGAATATGAATATGAATATGAATATGAATATGAATATGAATATGAATATGAATATGAATATGAATATGAATATGAATATGAATATGAATATGAATATGAATATGAATATGAATATGAATATGAATATGAATATGAATATGAATATGAATATGAATATGAAAATGAAAATGAAAATGAATATGAATACGAATACAAATACGGACCGGAATATAAATAAGAATACAAATACGAATACGAATACGCATATGGATATGGATGTGAATACGAATACAAATACGAATATGTATGAGCTTTTTATTCATGGATCATGAAGCAGAAGTGCCCTTAGCTCTTTTCCAATGCAAATCTGAAATTCTTCAACTTTACCAATTATATTTGATACCAGATTGTCTGTGAATGCTTATTTATAAATTGCTCAAAGTCCGTTTTGGCATCGTCTCCTTTCATATTCATCGAAGTGAATATAAGTTGTGAGCGATTTCGCTGTAAAGGCAAATGGATGGGACAACGAAGGAAACTAAAAATCAT